>NC_136742.1:1685000-2285000 GCF_936440315.1 Barbus barbus
AAAAAATACAACTATACGAATGCTTCACATAAATATTACCCTATACAAACTAAAAAATAGAAGATAAAAAATACAAACTATACGAATGCTTCACAAATACTGTACATGTGCAAAGAGAGACATTTGCATAAAACAGTTGCACTTTAGTTTGGGGACCGGTTCACACTATTAACTAAGACTTTTGCCTCAATAAACTCCTAATTTGCTGCTTATTGATAGTTAGATAATTGTTAAGTTTAGGTATGGGGTGGATTAAGGGATCTAAAATATGCTCATGCTTTATAAGTACTAATAAACAGCCCATATGCTAGTAATATGCATTCTAATGAGCAACTAGTTAATAGTGAGAATTGGTGCCTAAACTAAAGTGTTACTGGTAAAATTGATGGTTTATTTTTGAGTGCTGTGGCAGGGTGGTTGAAGATTATCCAGGACGAGCCCTGAATTATCACCATTGTGCCCTTGATCAACAGCTGAAATCATATGTAAGACACTCTGGATAGAAAACTAAAAGCTGAGCGGCTCTTCACATAATCTGCAGTAGTACAAAGTTTGTCGCGGGAAGGGAACAGACAGAAACTGTGAGCGTACAAGTTCAGTGCCATCAGTTCTTTTTGTTATCTGATTGCAGATCATTCTACAATAAAGAGTTGTGATACATAAACCAAACCGATTGCAACATCTCCCCCCATCTGGCTCTGAAAGTAAAACTATGTGTAGATTGTTCCTCTCCGTCAGTGTTTCATTGGCTCTCTCTCGAGTTTAATTAGACTGAGTGTTCATTTGACAGATCCATGGATCACAGAGAGGAACAAGAAATGAAGAGAAGAAGATGCAGATCTCATGTACAATATTTCAAAAGCACTATGTGAGAACACATCCTCTCCAGAACAATAACATACAGCCATCAACATTTACATTTCAGTTTGAGCTCTACAAGCTTTGTCCAAACAACAGAACAATTTACATACATTCTCTTAAATATAGTCTTTTAGTTTATATCTGTAGCTTTGTACTCATCTATATGCTAGTCCATCCATCAATTATCCAAAGTGACTTGCACTGCATTCATGACGCACATTTAGGGACAGATTTACTAACAGCTCACACCAGTGCCAACAACTGTCAGGATTTACTAAAGACACGTGGTAAAACATTAGCGATAAAAAGGCATGTGTAGTTTCCCTCAGCAAAATCTAGGCAAGGATCATGCAAGGTGATTTACTAAGGTTTGCAGTAGTCAATTTACTGGTGTTTGTGCCATTATTTAACATCCAAAAACGCATGTCTTAACTCATTGCTCGTGGTAGATTGCATCGGCCATTAATGGAAATGATCAGTCTCTGTGTTGCTTCATTTGCTCACTGTCAGTAAACCAGCTGCAGAACTTTCTACTCCTCTTTATGGGATTGTGCTCTCATGCTAATTTGCCCTGTTTAGTAAAACCGGCCCTAAATCAGTTCTTGTTTTTCCATGGGAATCAAACCCATAACTTTGGTGTTGCTAGCGCAGTGCTCTACTGTTTGAGGCTTTCTCCGAACCGCTGGTCCTATGTAGGGTCTTTCCTATGAATGGACAGTATCTATATATACCAGTGCACTTGCTAAAAGTTGACCAAATTTACTAAGGATCATAGAAAGGGTGAATATTGGTCATAAAAATAATAAAGTATGACTGTTTTTGGTGCAAAAAAAAAAGTATGAAAAATATGATTACATATTCAACATATTTATTTATATACACATAAATGATCTAAGAACTAAACAAATGTTATGCAATGAAATTGATTATTCTCTGCATTTCTCCTGCAGACAGCTTGCTTCCTAATCTTGTAGTCTAGTAAACCTGGCATTGTGTATTACGACTGTTGACAAATTGCTTTTTTCCTCTTCTGTAAGTTGCTTTGGTTAAAAGCGTCTGCTAAATATGTAAATGAAAAAACAAATGAAATATAGCTCTGTCCAAGGGGCTTGTGTTTTCTTTGTGTGAGCAGACGGTGTCAGTCTGTACAGTATCTGTGAAGCAGCTTCACATCACACAGGAACACATCAGCAGTGTTTCTGATGGGCTGCCCTCAAAATAAACTCCTTTGCTGCAGGAAACACTCTCCAGCACAGCAGCACAACAAAGCTCCTTCATCCCCCTCTCTTTCTGCATCATCGTAATAAGATGTCATCCGTGATCAGCGGAAGCTTTATTAGCAGCGTTCAGAGGGAATATAATCCACGTTTCAAGCGTAATCACAGTAATCCCTGTGCTTCTGCGGACTAGCTGTTAATTGGGAATACCTGCTACATGATCAGAGCTCAGCAGACGAGACAGACAATCCACCTGGAGAGGCGCTCCGCTGGATGACAAAATATTAATCACTTAACATTATATGTACATTGCTGACATTTGAAGTGTAAGCGCGTGCGCATCTGCTGATTGTGCCGTCACTCGACCCCTAAACGCTTCATGCTAAGTGCAGTACTCGGCGTGTAATAAGGGCTAATTATATATCAGACATGGTGCAGAGCTCAGACGTGTCAGAGAGGACGCCAGCTCTCAGTGTCACTTATTTGCTGCTTGTGCTAAAACTGCCCTCTCTGATCATTTATTGATCGCGCTGCTCTTCACTGCTGATGTGTTCAGAAAAACACGCTGCTGACATGTTGCTAGTGTCGATACTGCTCATTCCCTGAAAATATTTAGCTTATGATCACAGGGTCACTTCATAGCCCAATTCAATATAAAATGGTATCTGTATCATTTTGGTACAGATTAACAGTTGTAATATTGGCCCTGCCACAAATATTTTATACACACACTACTTTTTACTAAGTTTGGGGTCTGTATGATTTTTAAAATTGTTTTAGGCAACATTTACTTGACATATACAGAAACAAGTAATATGGCAAAACATTTGGTAACCCTTTAGGGTAACACTTTAGAATAGAGAACACTAATTCACTATTAACTATGACTTTTATCCAAAGCGACTTACAAATGAGGACATACGAAGCAATCAAAACCAACAAAAGAGCTTGTTTTTGTTGTTGTTTTTTTTTATAAAAAGACAGATAAAATAAAATTAGAATAGAGAGTGCTAGAGTTAGAGGGTCAAGTAAAGATGGAACAGATGAGTTTTTAGCCGTTTCTTGAAGATGGATAAGGATTCGGCTGCTGGGATCGAGTTGGGCAGGTCATTCCACCAGATGGGAACAGTTAATGAGAAAGTCCGTGGAAGTGTTTTTGTGTGTCTTTGGGATGGTACAATAATGCGTCGTTCACTTGAAGAACGCAAGCTTCTAGAGGCACATAAGTCTGAAGTAATGAATTTAGGTAAAGGGGAGCAGAGCCAGTGGTGGTTCTGTAGGCAAACATTAATGCCTTGAATTTAATGCGAGCAGCTATTGGTAGCCAGTGTAAATTGATGAACAGAGGTGTGACGTGCGTTCTTTTCGGCTCATTAAAGATTAATCTTGCAGCGGCATTTTGGATTAATTGTAGAGGTTTAATAGAATTGGCTGGAAGACCTGCCAAGAGAGCATTGCAATAGTCAAGTCTGGACAGAACAAGAGCCTGAACAAGGAGTTGTGTTGCATGTTCCGAGAGAAAGGGCCCGATCTTCTTAATACTGTATAATGCAAATCTGCAGGACCGGGCAGTTTTAACAATGTGGTCTGAGAAATTCAGCTTATCATCAATCACAACTCCAAGGTTTCTGGCTGTTTTTGAAGGAGTTATGGTAGATGAGCTTAACTGGAAGGTGAGATTGTGATGAAGCGATGGGTTAGCTGAAACTACAAGCAGTTCTGTCTTAGCTAGGTTGAGTTGAAGGTGATGGTCCATCATCCAGCAAGAAATGTCTGTTAGACACGCTGAGATGCAAGCAGCTATTGTCGGATCATCAGGATGGAATGAGAGGTAGAGTTGAGTGTCATCAGCATAGCAGTGATATGAAAAGCCATGTTTCTGAATGACAGAACCTAGTGATGCCATGTAGACCGAGAAGAGAAGCGGTCCAAGAACTGAGCCCTTATTATTAATAGTTAGTAAGCTAGTTGTTAAGTTTAGGTATTGTGTAGGTAATTAACTATTAATAAGCAGCAAATTAGAAGTTTATTGAGTCTGTTTATTAACTTTATCAGCTGCTTTAAATAATAGGGACAGTCCTGCTGCTGAGTAACCTGAGGTTAAGTCTCTTACTCAAGGACACGATGATGATAGTCTGTGGGGTTTAACCTTTTTAGCAGTCTAGACTTTTAACTACTAGACCACACCATCCCAAACAATAACACACACACACACACACACACGCTGTGACTCACCGCATGGGTAACTGAGCACCTGGATGTCATCAATGGCAATGAAACCTCTTCTGCTGTTTGTCACCTCTGCCTCGAATATGACCTGCACAGAGAAACAGGAAACAGGATGTGTGTTTCAGATAAGCTGTCACTCATTCACATCGTTCAATCAAATAAAATGAATGAATGAATAGGAGTTTCTGCATGAATGTCATTCATTTCTATTAAAGAACATCTCTATTATTGCACCACACCTCTGCTACTATCTTTGTATGGTTTGTTATGATAGGACAATATTTGTCTGAGATACAACTATTTGAAAATCTGGAATCTGAGGGAGCAAAAAAATCTAAATATTGAGAAAATCACCTTTAAATGTGTTCAAATTAAGTTCTTAGCAATGCATATACACTTATATTATACACAAATATTTTGCCTTTTAAGGGGCGATATCATACGATCCTCCAAGTGACATTAAAACACATTTTAGGCTTATTAAAATAAGAACATTGTGCACAAGTAATACTCCAAATAAAATGTTATTAATTTTTTTTTATCAGTAAGTCTCAAGTTATCTGTCAGTAAATATGTTAATAGATTTGAACTATACTTAGTACGAAATAAAAGTATTTTAAATACATAACTTTTTTACTAGGGAGATGAGCTCAGTTCACTAGTGTAACACAGTAACAAGACTCCACAGAACTGATGCCTGATCAGCAGAATTACTGCAGCAGGAGAGAGAGAGAGAGCTGCGGCTGCACAATGGCATTCAGCCAGAACACTCTTGAAGATTTACATCATAATCGGCTCATAAGCATTACTGACCAAGAGCGGGCCCAAGATTTGCTTTGGAAATGTCAGAGGCATTTTAAGAGAGATCAGTTTAAAGGGCCGGACGCTCCGCTAAAAGAAAAGCGCTATCA
This sequence comes from Barbus barbus, assembly GCF_936440315.1. NCBI lineage: Eukaryota > Metazoa > Chordata > Actinopteri > Cypriniformes > Cyprinidae > Barbus > Barbus barbus. The sequence continues at coordinate 1,690,219 of NC_136742.1, forward strand.
GTATTCCCTCACACGGGCTGCAGATGGCTCTAATTGAAATGGCTTCTCCTCTGTCTGAAAGCCGGACCTGGCCTGATACGACTGGGTCACTTTCAGATTGCAGGCTTAGCGCTTGCGGGCTTGATCGCTGCCATCTTGATGCCAGGGCACGAGATTAAAGGAAAGCGCAGCGCAAAAGCCAGACCTTGACGTCGAGGCAGAATACGGAGCGAATTCCACTCTATTCAGTCGTGCTTTGAGTTCAATAATAGAAACCTGACTGAAAGACTGACCTCGCCAGTCACAGGATTTTCAATTACGCCTTTTCTGTCCTCGCGTGGGTGTTTGCTTGAAAAGCTTTTTCTCCCAGAAATGAGCAACTGTTTGTGAAAATCTGTTTTGTTTTCGAGATTAACAAAATGAGATTTGGCTCTCAGTCGTATATAAACAGAGACGATCTCTGACGCTGTAATGACCGCAGGCGAACCAGAGCCTCGGACACAAAGACTCGTCTGTTTCATGTTTGAACGAGACCCTCGTGAGCGTCACAAAAACTACTGTTAGTGTTGGGAGACAGCGTCATCAAACAGTGTAGTTTAATAGCACTGTAACAACCCAGGAGCAGTTAAAAGATGGCTGCTTTAATATCAGAGGTGTGTAACAGAGTCAGGTTACACGTGTGAGAAAAGCTGTTCAAAATTTGTATCAAATTAATGCAGCCTTGATGAATAGAAGAGACTTCTTTAAAAACCTAAAAAAAATCTCACTGATCCCAATCTTCTGAATGGAATTATATTATATACATTTCAATAATATTTTAATATTTTACTAATATTCCAGGCTTGAAAAATCCATATTTTATTTCCCATGTCCATGTTTTCCACTGCCGTGGGACCCTGTGGTGTGTGTGTGTGTGTGTGTGTGTTTTGGAGCGGCTATCACAGAAGACGACTCTGAGCTGAGGAAGCGGCTTTGGCAAGAGTGAAAATTGCTGAAATGAGAAGAGGAGAAAAGAACATAGGATGAAAAAATGAGGTGAGAAAAAAGAGAAAGAGACAGAGGGAGATATTCTGGGACTGGCGTGACATCCTGCACCCCAGCAATTATCCCATCAGACCCGGACAAAAGCAGCTCTGAACTGGAGATGTGCACTGCCGTCAGCGGGCTGCCTGAACCTCCAGTCCACTTAAAACACCCTGAATAATCAGGCTGCTTCTGAATAATGAGGCAGCATGAGTCACGCCCACATTTCCAAATCACTGGACGAAGCAGTCGACTCCACTAACCGACTAGTTAACTTTTGTGACTAGAGCTGCAACTAATCCTTTGTGTTAACAACTCAGTGCTGTGAACCCTTACGAAAAAGAAGCTTATTCAAGTGTGCTATTAGTATACTTCTTTTAAACTAAAAATGTTTTTTATGTACTTTATATACTTATGTACTTGACTTATACTTATATATACTTAAATATATTTGAGCTATAATTGTGCTCCTAGAATCCGTGTTTTCATTGTTATATGGTAGGGGGCGCTAGTACACATCTTCTGTACAGAATTTCCAACAAACACAAGTGAAGAAGAAACCGAGCCAACAGATGCTTCCACATGTAATCTAACACCATCATCAGACATAAAACAGCATCAAAACTGTAACGTTATGAATAAAATGTCAACCAATGAAGACGTAATAATGACTGTCAAGCTTTGGGGTGTTGATGGACTTTAATTTTTTTTATTTATTTTATTTTTATTTTTTGTGCAATTCAAAGTGTGCTACACACAGGTGAGTGGGCCTGTACAAACCACCTGTAGTAACACACTCTCCTCTATGTGCACTATGGACACTTTACACTATGGACACTTTACACTTTACACTATGGACACTTTGCACTATGGACACTTACTGTTACGAATCCTGGCCATGCACTTCCGTTTACTCACCACCAGAGGTCACCCGCTCACCACATGGACTTTCACACTACACAGCACATTGGACTCCATTTCCCACCATCCATTGCACTCACTAATCACTCACAACTGTTCATACTGATCACGCCCACACCTGAGAACCATCTCGCAATCACCATCACCCAAACACACACTATTTAAGCCTGGGACTTGCTCTTGCTTGCTGCCGAGTATTGTTAGCCAGTCTGCTTTACAAAGCGTTTCCTTTGTAGTCTTGTCTTGTTTATCTTGCCGTGTCTGACCCTGCCCGTGTTTGACCCTGCCCGTGTTTTTGGATTATTCTCTCTGCCTTGCCCTGTCTGGATTTGGTACGCCGATCGTCGACCCACGCTTGCTCCACGGATTGCTCTGTCTTGCCTCTGCCATACCTGTTTGCTGTCTCTCGACTCTGCCTGTATGACCATGTCTTTTAATAAAGCTTCGCAAATGGATCCGCACGTCTTACGTCTCGTCACTCCCGTAATACTTACACTTTACACTATGTGCACTATGGACACTTACACACACTGCTGCGTGTACATAATCTCACAAAAGACTCAGCAATATATGTATGTTTACATGCTCATGCACTACAAATCATCCTGCTCTGTTCCCCAACCAGCTGCTGACTCAAATGTCTCTCTTTGCACATGTATAGTATTTGTGAAGCATTCGTATAGTTTGTATTTTTTATCTTCTATTTTTTAGTTTGTATAGCGTAATATTTATGTGAAGCATTCGTATAGTTGTATTTTTTATCCTTTATTCTTTTAGTTTGTATAGGGTAAATACTTATATATATAGTATACTTATAGTTAAATCTGTCAGTAGGTTAGTAGTGTATAGGTTTATAGTGTTTTTTACTTCATTGTTGTATGTCTGTATTTATGTAGCACCGTGGTCCTGCGAGACACGACATTTCGTTCCACGAATCCAATTCAATGTCTTTTTGAGCTTTTTGTTCAAAATGTTGTTTATTTCTTTATTATTATTATTTATGAGACTTACCCACATTCAAGTGTTTATAAAAAGAATGTATGAAGCTAGAATAAAATGTTTTGGTTTACAAGCAGATACCCTGTTCTTTCTTTTGATGTATTGTATCTTCAGATTTTCATGACAAAATATATACAAATTAATACCTAAATAGGGACGTAGTAGTGTACTTAAAGTATACTGCAAGTATAAACTTACGAGTATACTTGCAGTATAAAACCACGAAACTAGTACTGAGACTATACTTCAAAGTGTACTAAAAATGCTACTACAAGTATTGAATTAGTAAACTATCAGTATACCTATAGCTTCACTTTTAGTATAGCTGCAGCAAGCTAAAAACATGGATGTAAACTAGTTGTGTACTCAAAGTTTACTACTGTTATACTTAAAGTATACTTAAAAGTATACATTTATATACTAAAGCGGGCCAATTTAGTCCCAAGGAGTATTGTAATAATGCACTTACAAATATACTGCTAGTATACTGATATTTGTATACCTACTACATAAAGTATACTTACAAATATACTTGAACTTTACTTAAGTATACTTAATAAAATAAACTTAAAATATACTACTTTTTGGTAAGGGAATGCAGTCCTCTCAACAAACTAACATGTTCTCATTAATTGTAAATGTAAGATACTCTTTGCTCAAATATATAATCTGTTTCAGCCAATAAAAGCAATTATCTACACTATTGGCCACTACCAAATTGTATAAAAACAGCTGATGATCAGGGGCGATTATTTCCTGTCAATCAAAAGGTGGCAGAAAAAGGTTTTGATCGTAACTTGTGTGTTAAAGTCTCTTGTGCAGAAATTAGGGTTGTCCAAGTTAATGTGACAATAACAGTAACTTAGTTAATGCAGGTTCTATTTGACCCAATAATCAACTGCTGTTTCAGCCAGGGTTGCCAAGTCCACAGTTTTCCCTGCACCAAACTTTTTTGTAGTGCGCCTCCTACTCAACTTTCTTACTTCTTACAAGAAGCAAAATCTCAGTTTTCAAATAATATCAGTTGTATCACAAAATTCAAACAATAAATGGCATTTTGACGCTCTTAAATGTGGCGTGACATCACTGTAGCTGCTTTAGTGCAAGTCTCTTCCACTTTAATACAAGTTAAAGTACAAAATAAACATGAATGAACATCAGAAGGTGTTGAAAGATACAGTACAACTTACCAAAAATAAATCATATCTCATGTAATCACTCAATCAGTGCAGAAAGACATCAATAAAACAGCTTGTAAGCAATAAGTCACTTAACAGTGCATTTAGTTGGCAGAGAAATGTAGTATAGATGTCCAACCCTTACAGGATTTTACATCCAACAATAAACAAGAAAAACGTTCTTGTGCATTAAACCTAGTCTGCGACCTCTATATACACAAACACACATTTGTCTGTGTGTTGTTTTGTTTTACATCAATATTTTAGTATAAAAAGCATTTATTTACATAAAGCGAAGGGTATATTTTTTGTCTTGCTAGTCACCATATATAGCCCCCCCCCCCCCCCCCCCAAACAAAATTGTTGTTTACTGGTTCACGTTAACTGCAAATATTCCACATATTCTCTTAATTAATACAAGATCCAAAAACAGCATGATAAAGCACATCACTGCTGTCACTGCTTGACATGTCACGTCACACACACACACACACACACACACACACATGCAGACTGATTCACACGAGCATTAGTAAACAGAATGCACAGATATGACAGAAAACATAGCGGAGACATATTCAGATCAGACCTGCACATGAAACACACAGCAGGAGAAAGCCTGTGCTTTATTTGCTTCCTTTTCTGTCTCAATTTATTGGAACAAGAATATGTGAAAAATCTAACATTGCCAAAAGTTATTAGTCATATAACCTTAAAGTGATAATGATGATCTAAGTACATCGACAGACATGCAGAAACTGATAAATGAAGCTACCGAAAATAGAAATGAACACTGTTATGTTTTAATGGCCAAATCTGCTGTATTTCCAGGTTAAGTCAGATATATTTCCATCTCATGTGTTTATGAGGAAATACATGCTCAGTGGAGAATCTAACAGCTTGACATGTATAATACTGAAATACAACACATTTTTGGGTGATATTTTATTTTGACTGTTTTCAAGTTTTAAAGAGTTTAATCTCAAAACTAAATTCAAATCTTTAAATATAACTTTAAGATAATTTATTCTGGGCTCAGATTCATTTCAAATCTTGAAATACAACTTTTTTTTCTTCAAATTTAATATTTATATTTTAAATATGAGATCTTGTAATACAGCAAGTTTATTCTCAACATATATTTTCAGCACTTCTATCTTCCTCCTCAGAAAGCACAAGGTCTCATTGAGACTCTGAAACATTTCTGGAAGGTAATCTTGACTGAGACCTATTTGTGTGTGTGTGTGTGTGTGTGCCCTGTCTCTGAGATGACGGCAGATCGGTCTGGATGAGGAAGCCTGCAGCTTTGCTGTCAATCAGAACCTCATCGTAAAAATACACACACACACACACACAAACCATAGCTGCAGACATCTATCACCCCACTCTTAAAGCACACACACACACACACACACACACACACACACACACACACACACACACACACACACACACACACACACACACACACACAAACACACACACCCCACTAGCTGCAGACATCTATCACCCCACTCTTAAAGCACACAGACACACACACACGCAAAAGTGTAAGCAAAGCACTTGCTGCATATTATATAAATCCTGCACATGTATTTAGATTTTGAGTAGCGATGCAGCTCATAATGCTAGTAGAGGGTTTGTGTTTGTCTAAACATCCATTACTCCCACAATCATCCATCATGTTTCTATTGAACACATAAATAACTCTTCAGAGTATTAAATTATGAAACATTGATTACATCTGAAGCCCTGCATGTACCACAATCAATACCGCTTAAGGCTGATGACTCACAACACACACAGACATGTGACACTCTTGGACCGAAGACGAGGAACATTATGACGAGAGACAGAGAGAGAGGAGGCTCTCATTGTGTTGTTTTTCTTCAGGAAAGACAGGCGTGAGTGTTGAACACAGGCTGACAGGATGAAGGACGACCAATGAGAGCCTGAGAGTCTGCATGCAGGAGCACATGTGTAAATGTATTCAGTCGTCAACTACATCCCTGGAGAGCAAACAAAGCTTTAGTGCTTTGCTGTGTGGTTTCTAAGGTGTTCAGGGTGCTTGCTAGGGTGTTGCTAGCTGGTCACAGGGGTGTAATGGCTGCTTGTTGCTTCAGATATATATTTGGTTATATTAGGGCCCTATGATTTCTGTGTTGTGGAAAACGCAGGCAGAATCACAGAACACAGTCATAAAAATATAATTTACACAAAATTTGGCAAGACTTTTTAAATTTGAAGATTATTATCTATGTATTGGATAATAAAAATAAAGATAATAATAAATTATTTAATAATAAAGATTTTTTATTAAGGGTATTACTTAAACAATTATTTCAGACATACTAAAATAAATGCCTCAAACTCAAACAGAAATTTTGAACCTATTACTTTATTTTATTACATTATTATTAGTATTGTACTAACAAATTCAATTTTGAATGTCAAATTGAAATATTTGTTACATTTTCCAGAAAAAAAAGTTTCATAAAGTCTCAAGAACCCTATAGCACCTTTGGTATTCCTAAAAATCACTGTAAAACAGGCTTGTAAATCTCTCACCAAATATTGGATTCAATCTTTTTGTTAACATGTTTTCTTTCAGTTAGTACAGGTTTTGTATTTATTTTTTTGGAAATTATTGAAACAAGTGAAATCAAAGTCAGTAAGTGTTAGTCCAAAGACAAAAATGAACTTAACATTATCATTTAAAAAAAAAGAAAATCCTTTCCAGGGCAAGAATACAACAGGGTCCAGGGAAAGAAAAGAAAAGAAAAGAAAAGAAAAGAAAAGAAAAGAAAAGAAAAGAAAAGAAAAGAAAAATCCAAATGGAAAAGATAGAATACAGAAAACAAAAGAAATAAGATTTGTCACTTGTCGAGTTTTTCACTTGTTTTCTGGTAAGGTAGCAGCACACTCTCCACAACAACACACGATTTGAGAAATCATTCATGTCTGGAGCTCAAACTTAGTGTTAAAAGGGTTTCATCACATGACTCTAAGCACTAGTACCAGTGATGTCTGACTTAAACAGCATTAATTACAGTATACTGCTGAGAAAACTACAATTCAGATACACAGACAAAAACAAACACACATTCACAGTTTCCTCCTCCTGTTGGCATCATTTCACCAGATATTGAGCTCAGCACTCTCATCTCTCCACCTGTCAAGAGTGCACACACACACACACACACACACATTTGCATTGGCTGCGCTTATCATTACCACGGCTCTGAGTAAACAATGAGAGCAGGGAAAAAGCCTTATTGATGGCAATGTGATGCGTGGGGTGCGTTTTTTATTATTTTTTTATTTCAGGGGCTCTGTCAGCGGGCGAAGAGCGATATGTCCTTCATCATTTGGAGCGGCGCATGCCGAAATGTTTTTCCTCCAGAATAGACGTCCTCCATTTCAGCCCCTCCGCGTGCCCAGACTCCAGCGTAACGACGGCCCATTAGGGGCAATATATTCCCGCTCGGTGAGCAGCAGATCTATCAGCCCAGGACTGGAGGACACTTCATCTCTCTCCAGCAGTAATGTCTCAGTTTTGATTGTAATCTCTCAGCTCTGGCTCTCTGAGCTTTCGGAGATCACCCTGAAGCCCTGTCTCTGAATGCAGCGACAGCACAGCTTCACAATGGATCCCCCATCTCTCTCATCAGGACCGGAGGAAATGATAGGGATCAGACTTACAACTTCCACAGAACAAGTCTCTCAGTGAATGCTTCTAAACATTGCTCTGAAGTACTAAGAGTCCACATCATATCAAGATTTGTTTTCAGACATTGTTTACTTCTTATCTTGAATTACATAAATATCTCCATTGGCATTTCTAATAAACTCTTTTAACCATAAACCTAACAAAACTCAATGAGTTTTATGGTGACCCCAAAAACTGTATGGTACTTGCATTTACTCTTACAGGAAACATGTAGACCTTATTAAGTTTAGAAAACTAAATTGTATGTAAACCTAAGCTGTTTTGCAAGCACATGATGTATAGTAAGTATACTAATAATAATGTGCTAGCATTATACTTAGTAGTATAGTTTCAATACTTCTGAGGACTAAACTGGCCAGGTTTTTTAGTTTATAAAAACAGCTTTTGAGTGTAACAGTAGTAAACTTTGAGTGCAGAACTAATGCATGTTTTTATTTTGCATGGCAAATATAATGACAGCTATATATACGTATATACTGTATGTGTATGTGTGTATACGTATATGCTTATATACATATGAATGTGTAGGTATACTGTTAATTTACTAACTATATTCTTCTAGCCCACTAGCTTATGAAAGTACATTTTGAAGTATACTCTCAGTAAAATACTAGTTTGATGTTTTATACTGAAAGTATACATAAGTTAACAAAGAAAACATACATCAATAGTTACAGTTTAATATTTATGTAGGATTTTTGACATATACTACTGTCAGTCAGGTGTAATGTGTGTCATGTGTTTCCATCTTGTGTCCATATTTGGTTTGTGTCCTGTCCTTGTTAAGTATGATTATTAGTTAATTCTGTCCAGCTGTGTTTGTCTAATTATCTGTCATTGTCCTGTGTATATTAGTTCCTGTCTGTTCAGTTAGTTTTGGTCTGGTCTTGCCTCTTTGGATTTCATTAAAGACTGTTAATTTGAGTTTATCCTCGTCTTCGTGTTCCTCATTCTTCCCCGTTGTGTGCACCGTGATAACTACTAAGTTTGGGTACAATTTTTCTTATGCTTGAAATATATCTTTAACTGTACTATAAGTAGAACTGAAATTAACCCATGTACAATACAAGTGAATTAGTGATTTATGTATTACAAAAAGAGACTTGCTATCTGACTTGTTTTGTGCTAAGATCTGGAATGATATATTCTGGTAATGGCTTATAATAGAAGGCAGTGTGAATCAAGTCTGTTACAATACTCTCACACCTTAGAGGAATTGGCAAAGAAATCAGCCAAATCTGTCTGTGTTTCTGTGTGGGTTAATAACACTGTGTACAAAAAAAGATCAGGTTCAGTTCCACACGTGTATTAAATTATGTTTAAGATGACTTAAACATTTACTTTTATAAAACACATACCGGGCTAATATGTGTGATAAAAAGTATTTAATAGGCATTTAATAAAGTATTTTATAAGTATTTAATAAAGAGAAAATAAATAAAAACTAAAATAAAAAATAAAAACTAGCTCAGGATACTATGAATACTTCATATACTTTTAATTGCATCCTGGTTACAAGAATAGGCTAAATACTTTACACTTTTCTGCATACTTGTCAACATAAGTCAAGTATTCAAGTAAAATTTTCTCAAGGTTATCTCTGATAAGTACATAAAAAGTAGACTGAAAGTATCTTCTTATTTTTATTTTAATAGAAGAATGATATCACACTTTAATAAACTTAATTTCTGTAAGGCTAGCATTGTTTTCCCAGTTGTTTGTGCCCCTATAACAGCCCTGAAACCCACCTGCTGACAAAAACTGATCTATAAACCTGAGTACGGCCAAAGAGGTGACGACTGAGAGAGACAATACAGCTTCGTCCGAAAGAAGCACTCATGTGCGATCAGAGCCAACAGTCAAGCACTTTAAATCAGTGTGTGTAATCAGCCTAATGACTTTAAGAACATGCCATTATCTGGACAGACGACAGCAAAACACACCATTCTCCAGCATACTGGAGACTTACAAACTCTACACAGAGGGAAAAATGGGAAGAAAAGTTTATCAGTTCATTTTTTAAGCGTGTTCCTTGCACAGAGCCACCATATGACTTCAGAAGACTAATATATAGCCTTGTCCTTGTGGTCATTACAACTACAACAACACTACAAACTGTTGTCGAAAAACAGCTGTGACGATTCTTTACAAATTTCCCTTTTGTTTTCCATTTCATTTTTGGGTGAAATCTTTGTTTAGCCTTGTTAAAACACAGGCAAACTGTTTAAAAACAGTAACATCCATTCGCTGTGAAATAAATATCTCACAGTGTTACTTAAACCTCCACTTCACAATGGCATGTCCATTCAAAAAACCTGAAACAACACCAAACGTCTGTACGTTGAGCTTAAAGGGATAGTTGACCCAAAAATGAAAATTCAGTCATCATTTACTCACCTTCAAGTAGTTCCAAACCTGTATGAATGTCTTTTTTCTGCTGAACACAGAGGAAGATATTCTGAAGAATGTGGGAAACAGAGCAGTTCTGGGGCACCATTTTTTTTCCTACTATGGAAGTCAATGGTGCCCCAAAACAGCCTGGTTACAAACCTTCTTCAAAATATCTTCCTTTGTGTTTCGCAGAAAAAAATAAATTTTCTCATCGCTCTGAGAAGTGAGGCGTGCTCTGATTGACCAGCTATCCAGTGTGTTGCGATTGGCCGAATGCCTCAATCATGAGATGGAAATGTTACGCCCCTTACCGTATTGTGATGCCGTGTTCCAGCGTGATGACACAAAAACAATAAAACCCATTATAAACAAGGCATTTGTTGCATCCAGTGGGGACATAATTACTGGTTATAATGACTTATACTGTCTTTTTACGTGTTGCATCGGGCCTCGTAAACATTACCACGCCTGCATTTGTGATCGTAGAAACGACAAACAACACGAGCTACTCTACACTGCTCAAAACTCGCGTTTTAATCGTCAGTGGCAAATTCTTTAAATGAGAAAATGTACTTACAGGCTGTAAGTCAGGAGCGCCAGACTGTCCTTGTGACGTTGGAATTGCCCCACTTTATAGAAACAGCCTTTGTGCAGCCAGCATTGTAGGCTACTCTTCCAGGTTCAGGAAACAGTCCTCCGTAAAATGCGCTGCACACACTCTAATATTTGGGTTGAACTGTTCTGGAACAGTGTTGTAAATACAACTTAACCACTGATTTCTAGTTGTGTCCTCTTTTCGAAGCCCAAACAAAGTAGTTTCTCTTTCACAATGAAACGCAGCGTCTCCAGGACATGGCGCCGGCGGCAGCAACAATACTACAGCGAGAAAAATAGCTCTGCCTTCTTTCATTGCGTATACATTTGGGCGGTGGTTTGCAAACCTCACCACACCGTGACGTAGACATGTGGTGCGTGTTTGAATGAGCCGTCTTAGGAGGGTGTGGCAGAGTCTTAACTTTAATAAAGAATATCTCTTTGGTTTTGAGACTTAAGTCTTTGCAACTTCAGGGATCTTATCTATGCACAAACAGCTTGTATCACTCCAAAGAGAAAGGAAAACTTGAAATCGCATCATATGACCCCTTTAACGGTGTCAGTACATCATAAATAGAACAGATTTTATTTTATAGGTTTAAAGGGGGCGGGACCAAAAAAGTCTGAGAACTACTGTTCTAGAGTATACAGATAAGACATTCTTCTGTATCATTTACAGAGGACATACACACATTATACACTGCCCCATACACAAATACACACACACACACAGGAGTCTGTACACTAATCTGAGCACATATAAATTACTGCTATGCTGGACACAAGATAAACCTGTGAGTGTGTTTGTGTGTGTGCTGACCTTGACTAAATGTGAGCTTCAACACTATCACAAAACAGCTCCAGACACACACACACAGACACACACAGAGCTTTCCTCTAAATCACTCCCCTCACACCTCCTTCTGAACCCCTGAGGGATCTTCTGCCCGGAGGGATCTTGTTTTTGCAGAAGGTGGGAAATCGGCATTCACACAGAGCTGTGATCCCTGGGAAAGTGCAAGACCTTCTTTAACCAATGACTACAGGTGCACAATATAGTGCTCTTCAAACCATTCTTCACCAAATGTTAGGGAAACTGAATTATTATTGATAAAGATAGTGGAATTACAGGCAATGACTTTAGAATAACTGCAATCATTTAAAGTTAAAAGTATTTCAACCATGGGAAGCATGACTTTAAATCATGAATGTAAGAACAAATCTAATGTAAACGTCCAGCCCTGTCTGTACTCAAATGAATCAGAAACAAGCCTAATTACACAGGTCTTAATTACCTTTTTTTTCAACTGCTTACACAAAATCTTTCCTTGTCACACAGTTTCTGAAAGCTGACACTCAAACAGCAGAAGCACACACCAAATCTGCAAAACCAGACACTAATTCTCAGCCTTTGACTCAGTTTTCAGTTTCAGAAAACACTTTTTGCAAAACACAACACACAGTTCTCTATGCAACAAACAAACATCTAACAGGAATTAATATTAAGGCAAACATGTTTTTAAATGTTTGCTTTTGAGATGTGTTTGTGATATTTTGAATGCAGTGCTTTATTTTGCAAGAGATGTGAGGCATTTTGCATTTGGTGTGCAATTCTTGATTTGTGTAAAGTTTTGAAAAAATAGGCAACGTTTTGAAAATGTGTGAAAGCAGCTGAAAAAACTAGATGTTCAGCTAACCAAACTCAAAAAATGCCTAGTTCACATAAAAATACTCACTATAGTTTATGAGTTAAACAAATATAATTAATATAATTTTATAATATAACATAAAACATATAATAATTTATATTAAATTAATATAATAACTTATATTTTCTTCCCACAGACATTTATTAATAACGCTCTAACGTTTTTGCTTAAAATTCTTATAAAACATTAGAATTGGTAACATTATAGATTACAAGCATTTTCCCTCAATAATTCCTAATTTGCTGTTTACTGATAGTAAGTAAGGTAGTTGTTAGTGGTTAAGTTTAGGTATGGGGTCAGGTTAATGGATGTAGAATATGGTCATGCAGAATAAGGCATTAATATGCGCTTTAAAAGTAACTAACAAACAGCCAGTATGCTAGAAATATACATGCTAATGAGCAACTAGTTGATCGTGAATAGTGCTCGCTAATCTAAAGTGTTACCAGAGAAATTGAAGTCTGGAAAAGAATGTTCTTAAAACTCAAGGTAAATAACCTCTTATAGTTAGGACAACCTCCAGCTTGTCTTAAATCTGACAAGGTAAGATGTTTCATGAATTTATGGGGTTGCTTTAAATATGAAGCACATCGTAACACTAGAGACATAATACTTATTACTGCACAGGTACTCCGAGGAGACAACAATGATCGATGATCAGTCAAGGAAATATTGGAGAACTTCTTAAGAATTTTTCAAGAACTACATTTAAGAGCATTCTTGAAAAGTTAGATTTTATTTTAACAAATTTCTTAAATGAAAACTTTTAACATGTCAGAAAACTAAAAGGCTTCAGTTAATAGCCATATCAACAATAAAACCCCAAAAATCCAGATTCTTTATTTTTGTCAAGCGAGTAGTTAATTAATTATTCAATCAGCTAGATGCTTTAGGGTTAAAATGCACACACACTCACACATCCCTACTTGTGTCCTCAAAGAAGATTATTGAAGAACACATCATAAGCCAGAGAAACCACAAAGGAGCATGAATGTTACTTGGCTTGGAAGAAATAAAAACAGAAAAAGTTTAACGATATTTAATCATTGATGAGAGCTGAAGGATGACCAAAGGAACACGTGCGACGCTTTAATTCATTCCCTTTGACAGCATTAATGACGCTCGCACTCATAAACGCAGACAGAGCTCCTCAAATGCTTCAGTTCTGCGCTCTGGCGTGATTTCTGACAATCTGACTTCAAATCATAAAAAGCAACTGAGGGCAGGTGTCCAGCTCATTAAGCGAGTCCGTTTGACGCGGTGACTAATGATCTGATCGGGGGGAATGAAGACACCCTCGGGAGATATCGGTGGAAAAAACAAAACCAAAGTGAATCAGGACTTAAACTAAAATAAACTGGACTCCAGCAACAGATTTGACTCATCAGTGCCTAATTAAAGAGGACAAGAAATAACAAGCCCACACCAGGCTTTAGAGATGGACTGCGAGCGAAGAGAGAGAGCATAATAAAGGGACGTAACATGCCTGGACTCCGGGGGGTTTGGAGGGGCAGCAGGTGAAAACTATAGTGTGAGAAATGAAATTGAGACATGAAGAAACAAGCCCCTCTGATCCATTAGCTCGTCTCATACAATATTAATAACAACAGCGTCTCCCCACGCCGCCCCAATCCTCTGAGAGTGACGTGTAATGCGTGTAAGCAGCCAGTAGAGGCGTCTATTTCATGCTCCCCGCAGCTGTGTTTGCATTTAGGGCCTATAAAGCAAACAGACAGCTGCTCCAAAGACTACAGCTCAACTACTGCACCTTAAACCTGTGGAAAGACCAGATGAACAACCTGCATGAAAACCCTGTATCATCACAGTGTTTAAAATTCTCTCTCACACAGAAAGATAGAAAAACAGCAGAGCGAGACAGAGGGGAGATCAGTCAGGACTCCCAATTAGTCTGAACACAGACGGAGGCTTTCAGTATTCACTGTCTCACACACACACACACACACACACACACACACACACAGTCAGCTCATACACACACGGCAATCACTGACACATACACACCCACATCCACCACTGATTAAAACAAGAGAGAAGAGACTGATTATCATAGTAGTAGTACTCAGTAGATGAAATATTACTTTCAAAGCTATTGTACTGAAAAAAAAGGCTCACTGACTCAGAGAGACATTTCACCGGTGGAAAACAATACTGAGAGGCGTTACTGCAATCACTGTGAGCGTTTTGTGAGTACGATAGAACTACAAAAGAAAAGCTGAACAGAACCTCTACATTCCCATAAATCAACCGGTCTACAGCAATACCACATACAAGCAAAACATCCATTGTGATTTTGTTCCTCATACTTTTGTTTAGAGGGCTTGACGGCAGGAATGTGTCACCACACAGAGTTTAAGAGTTACGACAATGCAAAAAAACACCCACTGACTTTCCAGCTCAGAGTCTTTTGCTGCATTTGCACTGAGGTAAAAGTCAGTTTGCCGTTAGTATCTTTGCACCTCTTTGACCTGATCAGATAAAACATATCTTGTTAATAGAGTGCATTAGTGTCCATTCACATTTTCTGCGGCGATGGATTTATTTTTTCCATTCATTTTTCCCAGAGTGCTCATGAATGACATAATCGAGTTAAAAATGGTCTATATAAAACTATTGCTTTAAAGGGGTCGTATGATGCGATTTCATGTTTTGCTTTCTCTTTGGAGTGTTACAAGCTGTTTGTGCATAGATAAGATCCCTGAAGTTGCAAAGACTAAAATCTCAAAATCAAAGAGATATTCTTTATCAAAGCTAAGACTCATTTAAACACCCCCCCCCCCCATACCTACGTCACTGTGTGGGAAGATTTGCAAAACACCTCCCAAATGTATACGCAATGAAAGAAGGCGGAACTATTATCCTCGCTGTAGTATTGTTGCTGCCGCCGGCGTCATGTCCTGGAGACGCTATGTTTCATTGTGAAAGAGAAACTACTTTGTTTGGGCTTGAACCTGGAAGAGTAGCCTACGATGCTGGCTTGCACAAAGGCTGTTTCTATAAAGTGGGGCAATTCCAACGTCACAAGGACAGTCTGGCGCTTCTGACTCACAGCCTGTAAGTGTGTTTTCTTATTTAAAGAATTTGCCACTGACGATTAAAACGTGAGTTTTGAGGAGTGTAGAGTAGTGCTTGTTGTTTGTGTTTCTCCGATCACAAATACAGACATGATTATGTTTACGAGGCGCGATGCAACACGACGCATAAAAAGACAGTATAAGTCATTATAACCAGTAATTATGTCCCCACTGGATGCAACAAATGCCTCGTTTATAATGGGTTTTATTGTTTTTGTCTCGTCTCGTCGGGACAAGGCATCACAATATGGTAAGGGGCGTAATATTTCCGTCTCACGCTTGAGGTATTCGGCCAATCACAGTGCACTGGATAGCTGGCCAATCAGAGCACGCCTCACTTCTCAGAGCGATTAGCTTTTTTTCAGAAAGGCGGGGGATAGAGGAGCAACAATAATGTACAGTATGTGGAAAATAATGTGTTTCTGAACCTCGAACCACGTAAACACATTGCATTACACAAAATACACAAAATAATGTTCTTTTTAGCAACATCATATAACCCCTTTAAGGTTGTTGTTGTTGCGTGCGTGCGTGTGTGTGTGTGGTTCAGGTATACCCTATACATTAGGGGGACAAAATGTTCCCACAAGAATGGCAATATCCAAAATCCTTGTCCTAGTGGGGACATTGTTGGTCCCCATGAGGAAACAAGCTTATATGGTTATATAGAAACAATATATTTTAGGTTTATTGCAAATATGTATATACACAATCATTTATGTATTTTGAGAGTATATCTTTACATTATTTGTGGTAGCTGCCAAGCTCTTGTGGTGTGATTTGTTCGCTATAAATGATGTTTCAGCTGTTAAACATGAGTTCTTGTCAATGGAGGACTTCAACAAAATCATATAACATCAATTAACTACCGGTAAGGTCTGTCTTTAAAAGTTTATAAATTAGCATTAAATATCAATTTCTCTATGCAGAAAATGTTTTTACTTCCAGAACCCGACTGCTGCTTCTATACAAATCAAACTCACACTGCATCGTTTGATTGGCTGAACAATTGGCATACCTGATACTCATTGGGCCAAAACGTGCTGACAGCAAGCTCCGCCTTCATCCAGCCTTTGCCTGTGCAGGAAGTGACGTTCCAGATGGGATTGGCCAGTGGCCCTTTATTGACCTTCACCAGGATATTGAGCGTCCCGGGGCTGGAGCCATCGGGGCAGTACAGGAGATAGTTGAAGTCGATGCAGTGAGTGTCATTTTCTTTCATCACGGGCAGCTGCAGGCGAGCCTTTTCTCCGTAATCGTGCTGCGAGGTGTCCACCATCATGTACGAGCCTGGAGGGCAACGAGAATGGAGAGAGAAAACACAGGTGAGCTGGGATTATGAGCTCTTTTTCAAACACTAGTGAGCTGCTTTGCTGTCTACTCCCTATACAGGGAACATCCTCACCAAAATTGAGCAATCTAGGCTAGTTTTTTAACCACACACCTAAATGCTCACGAAGAAAAGCGCTTGAGTGTTCAACTGAGTAATGTAAGTGGTTAAATGTACTTGCACTTCAGCTTTTATGACGCGAGATGAATTTAATCTAGTGCTGTGAAATGATTAATCGTGGTTAATTGCATCCAAAATAAAAGTTTTTATTTACATATATTATGTGTGTACTGTGTATATTTATTATGTATATATAAGTACACACATACAGTATATATTTTGAAAATAATTATATGTATTTACATTTATATATTTAATATTCTTATATTTTATATTATATATAAATACATTTAAAATGTAAATATAGCATATGTTTCTTAAATATGTGTTTGTAATTATATATACATAATAAATGTACACAGTATACACATATATTATGTAAACAAAAACTTTTATTTTGGACGCGATTAATCATTTGACGGCACTAATTTAAACATAGCCCACTGTGAACACTCATCTAATTCGCTTCAACCTTTATGAATGATTATTTTAGGTTCAAGTGGTGCATATGTAAGAAATTAGAAGCAAGCAGAATACGGCAGCTTCTAAAGCACGCAGTGCCATCTGCTGTTAAAAACTACGCTCAGAATCGAGTAAAGAGAGAATCGCAAAAATCTCTGAATCAATGCAGAATCATTTCTCGATTTGCAATGCATCAATGTATTGTCACAGCCTTAGAGGTTAGCATGTTGCAATATGAATAAAGCATATTGTAGTCGACATTTCTCATCTTTTTTCCCTATTGCAAAGCATTTTGAGATCAACGATTCAATGATTCTTAAAATCGAGATGTTTTTCCTTTATGCATGAAATTTTCTCTCTGAATTTAACAGGTCTGAAATATTCCCAAACAAACTGAATTGAGGGCTTGTTCAGCTGCCCAGCTCTAGGTTTTTGAACCAGATTTTGTGTTGTAAAAACAAAATAAAACAAAAAAAACAGAGTAAAACTACACCAAGGAATATATAAAATGTTGAGTGAAAACCATTTGCTAAAACCAAGTGAAGAAAACAAATAATTTGAGAAATAATGGGATTCTAGCAGGAATGCACCAAGATAAACTCAAGCATGAGGACCCAATATTTCTGAAGTTCAGAATCAAAGACTCACTCGTACACTTGGCAGTTGGCCGTGTGGTGATTACTGAACACTTTTATAGTCACTCCACCAGAGAAACGGTTCCACGCTATCGGCCAAGACGCACAAGCCCATATAGGATCTGGTTTCAGTTCTTTAAGCATGTGATTGCACCGAGAGGAAACCGTTTCAAATCTCAAACGCCCAGAGGATGGACATCAGGCGGAGAGAGGACAGATTTCACCACCATTTGTCCAAATGAGCATACATCTGTTCATCTGACTCTACACGGCCAGGAAGCGAGATGACCAGCTCTCTCTTTGATTCCCATCTTCTGTCAGAGATAAAGTCTACTGTACATGAAATCCACCCTCTTTACTGCCTAAACAAACACCCCTGGTTATTCCAATACGAAAGAACATGCTGATTGGTTGTCCTAACACCTGCTTTTCCTTGATTGCATTTAGTCATTTGCATATTTCCATCACACCTTCATCACTGTCAAAATATTTATTACTTACTTTAAAACTGCAAAAAACCAAAAACAAAACAACAACTACCTTTAAGGGGTAAATCCCTAAATGAAAATTAGCTTTTAATTCCTCTCAAGCCATCCAAGATGTAGGTGACTAGTTTTCTTCAGCAGAGCAGTAAAGCAGATTTTTTGGTAATTCATAAATGCAAGTCAGCAGCTATCGGCACTTAAGAGTCAAAAAAGCACCCGTGGCTTCTAAAGATATATGACCCTGCAGCACAAAAGCAGTCTTAAGTCGCTGGGGTATATTTGGAGCAATAGCCAAAAATACATTGTATGGGTCAAAATTATGGATTTTTTTTTTATGCCAAAAATCATTAAGATATTAAGTAAAGATCATGTTCCATGAAGATATTTTGTAAATTTCCTACCGTAAATATATCAAAACTTCATTTCTGATTAGTAATATGCATTGCTAAGAACTTCATTTGAACAACTTTAAAGGAGATTTTCTCAATATTTAGATTTTTTTGCTCCCTCAGATTCCAGATTTTCTAATAGTTGTATCTCAGCCAAATATTGTCCTATCATAACAAACCATACATCAATGGAAAGATTATTTATTCAGCTTTTATATATAAATATCATATACATAGACTGGTTTTGTGGTCCAGGGTCACATAATATAAAGCAGAACAATCTGTCTTGCGAAACAATGTGGTGGTTTTACTATGCATGTCTACCACTGTGTTCTACAGTTTATTTTTCAATAGGATCAAAGAAAAGAAGATTGAAATAACCTGAATATTGAGTCTGACTCTGTCCGTTAGTTAGCTTACTAGTGCTGCAGCAACAAAGCCACACCAATTGCAATCAAGTATCACGTGTGTAATAAGCTAAATACAGGCTGTGTAAACAGGAAGTTAAACTATGGGCTCAGGCGTCTCAGATAAGTGAACTTGCAGCAGGATTACAGAGCAGTTCTGAATGCTGCCGCAGTAATTGAATTGACTCCCGGTGAAAGCGTGGCACTCACAGCGAGACGTTAATGGCTGCAGGTGAGAACAGCAGGTGTGGATGTCAGAAGGTGTGTGTGTCCCACCGTTTCCTCTATAAATGCCTGTTGGGTAAACACTCGTTTCTCACACAGGCTCCAGGCAACTCCAAAGGTCAAAGGTCGGTCGCGTGAACTAAATGGCGCATCCAGATGGCACTAGCGTTCAGCCAAGAGTTACTGGCAGAAAATGAAACGGGTTCATGGGAGATTTTTGTTTTATGTATGTGCTTGCTTATGAACATGTGCTGGAGAGTTTGAAGAAGGTTTGTGTGAACTGCTCATTAATCACTTCAGTGCAAAACGAAGAAGAAAACGACGAGAGCGACGGAGGAAAGATGACAGAAGGCTCAACATATTAGACGAGCGAGTTTGGCCGGCTCTCAAAGCCACAAGAACACGTGTTCAGATCAACAAAGCTCAGATCTGAGGCTGGTTTAGCGAGTACAGAGCTGTGGTTTATGTTAGTATACAGCTACACCCAGTTCAACTCTCCGCTCAACAGACCTCAAACCTCACAGCTCGGGCTGAATCTACCCAAAGCTCTGCTCCATACTCCAGTCTACATAGGGAGCGTGCAAATGAAATGGAAACCCATAATGACTGATTTGAGACGCTCTTCATGGGCAACAGCAACACAATTAAAGCTAACAGCACAATACTTGCAATTAAAATCTTTCAAAGGCGTCTGGTGAAAAAAAGTTCTATTCCAAGTGCAGCACACATGAAGTGGTCAACATGGTGTCAATGTTAGACAAATTCACTTGTGAAATATCTTTGCAGAAAAGATGTATGAAATATGAAGGCAAATATTGTATGATTACACATATGTTAAGAATATAAGAAAAAGATTAAATATTTCCAAGCCAAAATGTAAGCACTCAGTTTTACAGGTCAACTCAAAAAAAAAAATATTTGTAAAAACAGCTTTCAGCCTTTCACCATATCAAACACTGTAGTAGTTTTTCCCATTCCACTCCCCACGTCTTGTGTTTTTCAATGCAAAATCACACTGAAGACTAGCAATGTGTACTACGTTATTGTATCATAAGCAGCTGGGTCATTGTTTCTCTCTCAACTGCTATCTTTGGTGCATTGCCAACTATTTGTAACATTAGCTAATATTTTTATTCAAAATCCACAATTCCTCTATTTAAAAATAATAAAATCATTACATGCAACTTAACCAATAAAATCAGGGGGGGTGCCCAGCTCGAACAGTGCACACTGAAATGTTCTAATGCTGTTTTTCACTATGCATTATTGCAATCACAACAACAGATACATATGGTGCTCCTTTTGAAATTGGTCTAAAAAAAGAGAAATTACTTTAACTGAATGGTTTTCATTACACCACTGAAATGACATGAATATTCAGATTTGTCTTCAATGAACAGCTGTGATGGATGGATTGCCCATTGTTGCCACAGGTTTGCAAGTAATGGTGGATATTTGTCAAGATTTTGCCACAGGGCCACTGGCCAGCAGTAAAACTGTTCATTTTGTAAGGGTCGTTGATCTGAGAAACAGTTTTACAGGCAGGCGTTCTGCGGGAGCAATTCGGTCATTCCAGAGAGCGTTTGATTGGACAACAATCTGCTTACGTCCCTGAGTGCAAGATGATGTCAACAATACTGCTTTCACAGAAATGCAAGTACAGTATCTGCTAAAAGTACACTAGCACACAGATGACCGCAAAGCTGATAAACATGAACTAAAAGTCACAAAACCCCAATTTCATGGGGACTTTGAATAACAGTTCAGCTTGTGAGCTTGAAAAGACAGCAATTTACAGAGCAGCTTCACACACAGTGGGAAATAGGGCAGTGCTTTCAGAAAGTCTAAAACAGCATTTACAATAACAAAAAAGCAAATGATTTCTCTCAAAACCGAATTCAATAAAGCACAGCAAAATAACAACAGATCACACCCATTTCAGTGTAATCTGCTGCTCGTTTCACATGTTAAAGGTGCATGTGTTGAAGTCAGGTGCACACGCTGTGATTTCAGTGATGTTTTTGTTAAATACCAGCTCTCACTGTACCAGTAAATCGTATGTGGTTGAAGCCAAAGCTCAGGATTTATGCATGGTCCGATCCTCGAGCTGCAACTTGACTGCTCACACTATAAATGTGAAATAAACACATGGGACCCGAGGAATTGTGTAGCCTCCATCGCTTCTGTCCAAACCACATTTCCCTTCAGTAAGGGAAAAAACACTTTAGGGCAGACGGTTCATAGCTCCTCTTCAACTGCGCGATACCCTCACGAGGGCCGAACAAACTTTCTGACAAGTCAGAAATTCATTCCACCCTCTGATTGCTGGTCGGGAGAGCCTAATTTCCTGTCATTACCTCTTACATGACAAAAGATGCACGACAAAGCTGAAATCCGGCCCAGCTCAAAGAAGAGTCATATGAAAACTGGATGCCCTTCTTAAAGGTACAGCAGCAATACGTTCCCATTCATTCTCATGGTCACTGTTTTCCAGTGCAAAACACGTTACAAACATTATCACAAGACCTCAGGGAAAAATATCAAATAATAATAAAAAAAAAGATACACTGAATAGGGCCCTATGATTTCCGTGATGTAGAAAATGCGGACGGAATCGCGGAATCCAGTCACAAAAATGGAATTTACAGTTTAACGCGGAATGTCACGGAATTTGTCAAAGTTTGGATGAATTAATCAAAAGTAGGTCATTACACTTAAATCAAGTCATAATATGGACTAGTATCTGTAAATATTAAGCAGCAAAAGTGGATTTAAATATGAATCCTGCATGTTCTGCGCATCTCTGTATGAATGGAGCGGATGAGCGGTTTTGTTTACTACATACACAGCGCATGAATATATGATCAATATCTCCAAAACTGATCTGAGAGTCACTTCACAAGCATTTTACCATTTCATTGAACAACTTTAAAGGTATTCACATCAACCCGTCAAAATAAAAATTTGGTTTATCTTATTAAAGACATTGTGCCAGAAATAGGCTATATTACTATTATTTAGTAGAATGCACATAATACTACTACTACTAATACTACTACTGTTGAAAAACAATAAAACTTAATTTAAGAAATAATCACAAAAAATTTAAATTTTAATAGTAAATCCCCTTTATTTGCCAAAATTGTTTATGTTTCATTTTCATTAATTAAAATATAAATTAAATGAATGTTTTATGCCTTCATCTGATAACCAGTCAAATTTAAATACACAACACAGAATTTCTGAGGGGGAAAAAACATTTCATAAGGCTACTGTAAGAATAAATAAAAATGGTTTGTATGCATTCAAATAATTAGACATGCTAAAACACAGAATTTGGTAACAATAAAACAAATGTGAGAAAATAAATAAAACATTTCACACGGCCCTAAACGTCATTTTTGTTACACTTTTAATAAATTAATGTTAAATTGTATAAGTTTCATGATTTTAATTAATTAGACATGCTTTTTGATTAATAGCATTTAATTTGACCATTAAAAAGGAGTCCAGAAAAATTAAAACAGAAAAAAACTGAATCCAGAACAATTCAAACGGAATTTGGGAAAAAAAATAAAACGGATTTCATAGGGTCCTAACTGAATAGAAAAAACTAGTTATAATGCCTTAAATCAGGTACAAACAGCAGGTTTTTACTTTATACAGAGTCTACCCTGTTGAAAAAAAACAGCATATGCTGTTTTGAAGCATGTCTGCTGGTTTGAGCTGGTTTAAGCTGGTCATGTGCAGGAACTAGTTGCTTAGGACCAGATAAGGACCAGCTCAAACCAGCAGCCGTGCTTCAAAACAGCATATGCTGTTTTCTTCAACAGGGTAATTCACTTCTTTAAAACAAGAGGTGGAGACTATTTAATCAAAGAGAGAAAAAGAGAGACAGAAAGAGAGTAACAGAGTAACGGAGAGGGAAACTAACAGTCATGACATCAACTGTTGGTTTGATGTGAAACAGATCTCTGTGTCTTGTTCCAGAGGGTTAAGAGTTCAGTGTGAGCACAGAGAGCAAATCCTCAGTGGATGTGAAATGTGCAGTGCATTAGTGTGTTCAGAGGTCTGATGTTCAAGTCACTCCTCAGTGGAATCAGAGCATGACTGAGCAGAAGAAGAAAAAACACGTTCGCGTTACACACTTTTACAGAATGCAGCCTTGACCCGTGCCAAAACCACAGAGAGTCAAACACATAAAGACACACCCAGAGCAATCAGAAACACTTCATGGAGCCCAATCTACACTTCTGTAGCAGTTGATTTTGTTCCCTGGAGTCAACTTAGGAGTCCACTAAAGTTAGTCAAGGTTCATGCACAATATTTAGCATATATGAACAAATGCCCTTGTTTTTTTGCTACAAATCATTTAGGATTTCTAAATATGTAAATAAGCTCTGCTGTGATTGGCTAACCTTGTGTAGATGTAGTTCAAACTAGCTGAGACAAAACTTATTTAAACACACATCTGCAGTGATGACACTAATTATCAATGTAATCTCATGTATTATTGAAAATCACACTTACGGCAGTAGCACGTTTCTTTGAGATTCGTTTAACTTGAATTCTACATCCTGTAATTCTACAGGGGCTCCGTTAGATTAGTTGATTCCACTGAATGACCAAAGACACACCTTAAACGAGATCTGTTATCTCTCAACATTCAGAGAGGAAACAGACCGGTCTGAGCTCTCTTTGATTGCTTATGAAATGTGAATAACTGAAATGGGCTGTTGGGTTTTTGGCAGTGATGTAAAATGCAGGCATTCACATTCAGATCCCTGCCGCTCCGGCCCCGGAGCTCATCTGCGGCTCAGAGAGGAATCGCTCAGCCTTCAGCAGAGGAAAAAACAGAGGAAAAAAAACCCTACAAATGAAATGCATTCATAATGAGTCATTCTTACCCCTTTTCCACCAAGGCAGTTCCAGTGCTGGTTCGGAGCCAGAGCCTAGTTTCAAACCGGTTCTTTGTTTTTCGACACCCAAAGCACCAGCTCCGAACCAGGAAAAGCGGTTCGTAAGTAGCACCAAAACATTGCTGGGCTAGAAGGAAGAACCGTTTGCGTCAGGAGCTGGGGGCGGGGTTACCGTGACCAACAAGACGAACAGAAACTTGGGCCGCCATATTTGAAATAGCAGCTAAACGCTAACACGTTTGGTTCGCCGTGTTTGGATGCCGATGTAGGTTCGCAAAGCCATGAACATCAATAGCAAAGCAACGTCCGCCATTGCTGATAGTTTGTTTAGGCTTGTTCGGGATGGATCGGCGCTGCGCGGACCGGTCGGTGCGAGGCATCGGGGGTGCTGCGGGAGCGACTGCTCTTTATGCTTTTGGATCGCTCTCGCGGTGCTTTAGTGTGTTGTGTGCCGATCGATCGATCAGTCTGCGTGGCGCTGATGCACCTTCGAACAAGCCTGTTGCGCCGCGATAGTGAACCGAAATATGAAACGTATTCAGTGACGTAAGACCTGGCTCTGTATTGGCTCTCTAGCCTGTGGAAAAGCAACCGGTTCTTAAAGGGCGCGCCAGTCGAACCAACTAAGAACCGGCTATAGCACCTAGTTCCAGCCGGCCTAGTTCCAGCTGGTGGAAAGGGGGTATCTGTGGCATTAAACACAGTCTTAATGACCATTTACCATAACACCAGGGTTACCACTATTACAATAAAATGTGGTAACCAGTCATCAAAACACACATGAAACAAAACAACCAATTCTGGAAGCCTCTCATACTGACTGAAAGAGATCTTGAACTGATTTCACTGCAGTAAATGAACTAGCATTTTTGGCTGAAACTACAATTTCGCAAATGTGAAGAATTGCACAGAATTGAAATGCATAGTGGTCATAATCTAAATAAGGCTGATGAAGTAGATGAGAGGCGTTAGCGGCTATCAAAACACAATCTCAGTGCAACACTGACGCTGTCACAACACCCTCAAAAAGATGGCTGACAGAAGACACTCAGGATGGCTGTCACACTTCCCACAACCCTAACGCGACGTTCCGCGCTAACAGCCGGATCACAAACTGCCTACGCCACCTCTGCAACACTCAAACACATCAGTCCAAACGTCTCGGCTTCTTTAAAAGCTCTCTCATTTTACAGGCCAGTGGAAAGGCCGGTGCGGCGCGCTTTCCTTCATGGCAATGACCCACATTAACAGGAACGGTCCCTTTTGTCAGGCAAACACTGGCCAGGAGATGTAGAGCGGAAAGCTCTGTCACTGCGCTCCAACACTCGTCCTTCCCAACGATCTTCAAACGCTCACAGAAGCTCAAGTCCTTCAAAAGCACTTAACCAGTCGTTCAGAGCCACCAGCACTACAAACCAGGTACAAGAGTTTCAGGAGCAGGACGGTTTTGTAGTTTCCATAATTTAACATTTAAAGGTTTTAAAAATAATATTTCTTGTCCAAAGATAAATTATCCAGTAAAAAGTTACAAATGACAAAACACTGAATAGTGTGTAGCCTTACACCAATTTGCTCAGATTATCTCAAAAACAATTAATTTGAGTTATCACTCAAAGTTCCTTCTAGACATGTGTCCTTAAAATGAAAAATTATCTTATATAATTATGAATTGTATTTAACTACATTATGCTGTTTATCACTTTTGTATAAATGAGGGACCTGTATTTAGTGAGAATTACTGCTACTGTACAGTCAACATGACTGAGATCATCTATTTTTCTTTTGAATAATTTGTATCCAATATAATTAAAAAGCTATGCCTCCTTAGGTAGGAATATCTATAAGTACCCCCCCCCCCCCCCCCCCCAAGTACCTACCATCTTAGAAATGCATTGTTCATGTACCACGAATGAACACACTTTAAAAGGAGAGCTATATATTTCTACACTGTAAAAAGATTCCTGTAAATTTTACAGTAAGTTTCTGTAAAAACATTACAGTATTGTTACTGTAATTACATTTACAGTATAATAATGGCTATACTGTATTTTCATTTACAGTATTATTACCATATTTTCATTTACAGTATCAGTGCTGTAGTGTTTATTTTCATGTCGTTTAAATTTTTTTTTTACCTGTAAAAAACAATCAAATTGTGGTACAGCCGTGTAATCCATGATGTTTTCCACCCCAACCCCATACAAATCACAATAACTCATGAGCATTAGTTCTGATAATATTATTTTTAATTGCTGAACATTTTCTTTTTAAAAGTACAAATTACAAATCATGGTCTCTAGGATGAACTAGCTGAAAAAAGGGCATCACCACAGTCCCCTGGACACTTTGTATCACGGCAAAACATACACATGCTGAAAAGCAAAAACAAGTAAGTACACTACCAGTCAAAAGTTTTTGTACAGTAAGATTTTTGATGTTTTTAAAGAATTCTCTTCTGCTCTCCAAGCCTGCATTTATTTGATCCAAAATACAGCAAAAGCAGTAATACTGTGAAATATTTGTACTATTTAAACTAAATGTTTCTATTCGAATATATTTTAAAAATGTAATTTATTCCTGTGATCAAAACTAAATTTTCAGCATCATTATTCCAGTCTTCAGTGTCACATGATCCTTCAGAAATCATTCTAATATGCTGATAAAAAAAACATTTATTATTATTATGAAATTTTATTATCATAAATATTTAAAAGAGTTCAGTATATATTTTCAGGATTCTTTGAAGAATAGAAAGATCCAAAGATCAACATTTATCTGAAATAAAAAAGATTTTATAACATTATACACTATAACATTCAGGAGGATTAAATAAAAGAAATCACTTTTATTTAACAAGGATGCATTAAATTGATCAAAAGTGAAGATAAAGACATTTATAATGTTACAAAAGATTTCTATTTCAGATAAATGCTGTTCTTCTGAACTTTCTATTCATCAAAGAAACCTGAGAAAATTAGACTCAGCTGTTTTCAACATAATAATAATAATAATAATAATAGTTTTTTTTTTTGAGCAGCAAATCAGAATATTAGAATGATTTTTTAAAAATCATGTGACACTGAAGACTGGAGTAATTTAAAAATTCAGCTTTGATGACAGGAATAAATTAAATTTTTAAAATATATTCGAACAGAAACATTTAGTTTAAATAGTAAAAATATTTCAAAATTGTACTGTTTTTTCTGTACTTTGGATCAAGTAAATGCAGGCTTGGTGAACAGAAGAGGCTTCTTTAAAAACATGAAACATTTTACTGTTCAAAAACATTTGACTGGTAGTGTTAATAAAATTAAATAATACAGTACAAATGAGTTTGTGTTGTTTTGTCAGTCAAAGCTGACAAGCTCTCCGATGAGAAACAGATTCAGGCAGATCCTTTTTCTTTGCACCCGCTTTCCAGAATTCCAGCTGATTTGTGACTTTGTGTCCAAATTTTCTAAATGAACCTGAAGGCACAAGAAAAAGAAAAAAAACATTATTTTTCAAAGCAGTGTTTACAGAATTTGCTTCAACTGTCAAACGTGGTGCTGTATGCACTTTGATGTTAATAAAAACGTTATATACTACATCTGAACGCACCTACAAGGGAAGGTACATAATTAGTTGATAATCCACCACATTCAAATATTAAAGCTCCATTTTAGAGGAAAGTGCTAGAATGCTGAATTAATGGGTTTGATTCCAGGGGAGGTTCTAGGGTGAGTGGATATCCGGGGCTTAGCCCAGAGACATTAATTTATGTATCAGAATACACGGATACAAGTTAAATAAAACAAGCAATGCTGAAAAGTTATATTGGCTAAGTGGCTTAATTTTTATTTATTTTTTTAACACAAAAATATGTAATGATAGAAAAAAAATTAGAATGATACTTTTAAAAATGAGACTAAAACCAGTGCCAGTAGGTGGCAGCAAGTCACTGTCTTAATGACTGAGCCATTGAGTCATTTATTCAATCAATTCATTAAAAACTGCTGATTCATTCAGGAACGAAGAATGGATCAGTGAATCACTGATTCAAGGCATTCAAAAAAAGTAAATTAATTCAGTAACACTGGGTGCAGAGATGCACAACATGGCTTTGTTTAGAACCATTTTTGCGAAATAGAGCAAAAAGACAATATTTTCTTCACGATTTAAATCACTTAATATTAACTTCTTGTTTATTGAATTTTGTTGCCCTGACACTTAGTAAATTCTGCCACAGACCATGCTAAATTCTAACCAATCTGTTCATATAATCTAGTCATTCTAAATGTGTGTGTGTCCTAGAAAATCTGTGTTTATAATACCATGATTAAAAATCTATATTTGTTGCTATACAGTAACAGTAATCTAATTTTGTCAGATGGGGATATTGGTATTATGAATTTATAGGCTAGAGTAAGTTAAAGATACATGAAGCAGCTGCATTTTGCTGTTTAAGTGCTTGTTTAATAGAAATAATTTGAATGCGCATGAAAACTCAATCTTGATGCGCACAAGACATGGTAATAAAAACATTCGGGGCTTCAGCCCCCTTAGCCCACCCCTAGCCCCGCCCCTGTTTGATTCCCAGGGAATGATTAACTTCATAAAATATTTAGGGGAGTGCAGGGCACAAACTAACACGGGGTTTGTTGTAACACACATGGTTTAAATATTTCCACACATGCTAGCATAACCAAATTTACAGTATTTACTAGCTGCAATATCAATGGTCCGATATGCAATGATCTCACATATTAGATCCGATAACATCTTAAACTGTCATATGGTTAAGTTACAACGTGCCCCTCAAATTATACTCTGAACCCCACGTGAATTTACACAAACTAAGAAAATCAAACAGTGTTAGGTTGTGCCCCGTGCTCCCCTACTTTAAATACAATATAACTTGCTTTGGATAAAAACATCTGGCAAATGCATGAATGTAAATGCAATGTAAAACAAAATGTATTTTGGGCTACCTAATTCTGCATTTCTGTAAAATGGACAGCTGCCTTTATGATGTTTCTGCCCTCATATTCAGGATCCTGTTTTTGCTTGGAGAAATCTCCTGTAACAGACAGAGTCACAACACCCTTTTAGTGTTACTATAGTTTATGATCAGAAAAAAAACAACAACTACCGTACAGTAATACAAACAATTTTAATAAAATAAAAATTGTTGGTAACTCTTTACAATAAGGTGTCATTTGTTAGCATTAGTTAATGTATTAACTAAAATGAACAAACAATGAACAATGCATTTATTACGCTATTTTTAATAATCTTTGTTAATGTTAGTTAATTAAAATACAGTTGTTGTTTACTCATGTTAGTTCACAGTGCATTAACTAATGTTAACAAACACAACTTGTGGTTTTAATTATGCATTAGTAAATGCTGAAATTAACATGAACTAAGATTAATAAATGCTGTAGAAGCATTGTTCATTCTTAGTTAATGTTTACTAATATTTTTAACTAACGTTAATGTTAACTAATGAACCTTATTGTAATGTGTTACCACATTTTTTATATTTATAAGCAAAACTTACTATCCTCCGGTGCAGACCACAAGACCACAAACTTGAAAATAAAATATAAAAGATGTACTTTACAGTGGTATTTCTTAACTCAGTTTTCCTCAGTATCTCATGTTAGCTCGTTGTTTTATTTTACGTCTCTCACTAAATAGGGACCATCTCTAAAGTTACATACAACATTGGCACACACGTTTCTAACTTAAATAGCATTTGAAGAGAAGTACACTTGCGATAAAGAGGCAGTGTATCAATGATATTATGCTTCTCTGTGTTCGTTAACTTCGGCTAACTGACATTATTAACTTACCAGTTGATATTATCATCGATACTATGGCATTCACAAGAAGAGGCTCCAAAGTACACCTCCGACGTTGCAGACGACATCTAGACTAGAAACTTGAAAAGAACAAACAAAAGAAGTACTTGAAAATACTGTTTAAAATGTCCACTGAAACAGTAGTATTGCCTAACATTACACACTTTACCTAAGTAACGTTATTTCATGTTAGTTCATTCTTAAGGTTAAGTAAGGACTTGCCAGATTAACTAACTTGCATTAAAGGGCAGCAGAACCTACAAACGTGTTTCTCGGTTCAACTAAGGTTTATTTTGACTAATATAGGCGACCTTAATTTACTCACCAGTCGATGTTATCACCATTATGGCAGCGTTAATCCAGCCGTCAGTCATAAAAAAGGCCCCAACTCCCAACATGAAAAAATACACGATGAATAATGTTAGTTTGATGTTAACAAGTTAAAATAGCTTAAAATATCTCAGTTCCCCTTCAGGAACTCGAGCTACGTCGAAAACGCTAGGGGAACTTCTCCAGCATGACCATGCTCTGAATCACATGTGTAATCTGTCCAATGGAAGGGCGAGACGTCACGGGCGGGTGACATAATCGACCAGGAAGCATAAAAGCACATGCGGCGGAGCTGGCGTTAGCTTTTTGTCATTCAGCAACCACTAATCTGTGTGTGTCTGTCAATCTGTGTTGTTTTATTTAGTGTTGTTTGTCCCTCACAATCAATTGAATAAGCTCCACAATGTCTAAAAGTGCAGAGAAAACTAAGCACTTGGGCGAGAGCATTACAGGTATGTTCCT
This sequence comes from Barbus barbus, assembly GCF_936440315.1. Classification (NCBI taxonomy): domain Eukaryota; kingdom Metazoa; phylum Chordata; class Actinopteri; order Cypriniformes; family Cyprinidae; genus Barbus; species Barbus barbus. The sequence goes on from NC_136742.1 coordinate 1,721,445, forward strand.
CCCTGCAAACGATCACTGCTGGGGATACACACAGTCCGTGTGTGGTCTACTTGAGAGCAGAGCACGCAGAGTCAGCTCTCGAGGGAGCTGCCCACTTTGTGAGTGTTTGTCACTGCGTCTGCTTGCTCTCGGAAGGCTCTCTTTGAGGAGGGAGCTTTCACCAGCATTCCTCGCGGTGCCGGTCCCGCTTCTGCCGAGGCGGAGTGGCGGCTGCAGTCGTGGGAATCACAGATGGATCAGGTGGAGGGAATGAAGACAGGCGAGCCCCTATCTTCTTCTTTTCTCAGAGTCAGTGTGGCGCTCCCGGGCCAAAGGCTTCAAGCAGAAGGCGGATCTGCAGACCATCATTCTCGCTGGATAGTCTTTGGCTAAAACGTCCTGCTGCCTATGACCCAGGATGTCTGAGAGTTTGTCTGAGGACATCGCATTACGATGTCTGAGGACATCGCATTACACGGTGCCGTCTCTTCTCAGTGCCCTCAGGACATCGGGTCTGCCAACCCTGCCAGTGTTCCAGGGTGCAGCGGTCACCAGCGAGCGCTTCTCTCAGTTACTTCTGCCCATAAACGTAGCGGAACTGAGAGGCTCGCCGCCCCTTTGGGGGTATTTGGAGCAGCTAGAGCAGCCGTCTCCTGCCGGTCTTCCACTTCAGGGCACCGAACTAGCAGCTCTAAGCACACCAGAGGCCAGTCTCGAGAGACTGGTTCCCAGTAGGCACCTGGCGGTGTGGGAGCCCCTGCTAAGCGTGTCTCATTGGGTCCTAACTGAGCAGGCTCTGGTTCTATCAGTCTAGTCTTCCTAGAAATGACGCGGGTCTGAGGACCGTCGTCTCAATAGGAGACTTCAGCTGAGGCAGTCCTGATGCTATGGTCCAGGACTCATGAGGGCAGGCCCCTCTGGGGAAGAGCGGCGTACACCGCGGTACATGGTGCCCGTCTCTCCTCAGTGCCCTCGGGAGATTGGTCTGCCAACCCTGCCACGTACGGGGTTCCAGGGCACATCGATCTCCAGCTAGTTCCCTTAGTAGACTATTTGGCTGCGTGGAAACTTCTGCCAAATGTATCTCCATGGGTCCTGCATACTGTAGAGAGAGGCTACAGAATCCAGTTTGGTTCTCCTCCACCTCAATTCAACGGGGTGAATCCCACTCTGGTGGGCCCCGAGCAGGCTCTGGTAATGGAACGAGAAGTAGAGTACTCTCTTGAGGAAGGAGGCCATGGAGGTGGTCCCTCCTCACGAAAAAGAGTCCGGGTTCTACAGCCGGTACTTCATAGGTCCCAAGAAGGATGGAGGGTTGCGTCCCATTTTAGATCTGCATTAGTTGAACCGCTCAGTCAGCAGACTGAAGTTCAAGATGCTCAAACAGGTCGTATCTCAGATCAGGTCCGAGGACTGGTTTGTCACGATCGATCTAAAGGATGCACACTTCTACGCCTCCATCAATTCCCACTCGCAGTAAGTCCCTGAGGTTTGCTTTTGGGCGCAAAGCTTAACAATATCGGATTCTTCCCTTTGGCCTTGCACTCTCACCCCGCGCTTTTACATCAACGATTGGTTGATTCTAGCTCAATAGGAGCAACTGGCGATTCGACATCGAGATGACGTTTTCGTGCACATGAAAGAGCTGGGCTTGAGACTGAACGCTAAGAAAAGTGTGCTTTCTCCAGTACAGAGAACCACTTATCTAGGCGTGGTGTGGGATTCGACCACGATGCAGGCATGCATGTCCCCTGCTCGGATCGAGTCGATCCTCACAGCAGTCAAGAGAGTGAAAGAAGGCCAGTCACTCACTGTCAAGCAGTTTCAGAGTCTGCTGGGTCTGATGGCAGCTGCGTCCAATGTGATACCTTTTGGCCTGCTGTACATGAGACCCCTACAGTGGTGGCTCAAGACCAAGGGGTTCTCCCCGAGGGGAAACCCACTCCGCACTTTCAAGGTCACGAGACGATGCATACATGCCTTAGACATGTGGAGGAATCCTTGGTTCTTGTCCCAGTGTTGGGAGCTCCTTGTCGCCGTGTAACATTAGCGATGGACACGTCCCTCTACGGCTGGGGAGCAGTCATGAGTGGCCACCCTGCCCGCGGTCTGTGGAGTGGCCACATCTGACATGGCATATAAATTGGCTGGAGATGCTGGCTGTGTTTCGAGCACTCAAACACTCAAACACAGGTCCCAGGGCAAACTCCTCTCACTGAGAGCAGTGCACATTCCTGGGCATCTCAATGTGGGAGCAGACGTTCTGTTGAGACAGGGGCCGAGGCCCGGGGTATGGATGCTTCACCCCGAGGTGGTGAATCAGATATGGAGAGTGTTTGGCCAGGCCCCTGGTGGACCTGTTTGCGACTCTGGAGACAGCGCAATGTCCTTTCTGGATCTCTCTGACTCCTCCAGCTCCTCTGGGACTGGATGCTATGGTGCAGACTTGGCTGAGGCTTCGTTTGTACGCTTTTCCCCTTATCGCTCTGCTCCGGGAGTTCTGGCGAGAGTGCGCTGGGACGAGGTCAGTCTACTACTGGTAGCGCCGTTCTGGTCAGGCCGAGTATGGTTCTCGGACCTGATTTCTCTCCTCGACGGCACTCCATGGGAGATTCCCGTCAGGAGAGATCTCCTCTCACAGGCGGGGGCACTATCGTCCACCCTCACCCGGAGTTGTGGAAGCTGTGGGTGTGGCCTCTGAGGAGGCACAGCTCATAGCTTCCGGTCTATCAATCGAGGTTGCTGAGACCATCCTCCAATCCAGAGCTCCCTCTACAAAGAAACTGTATGCCCTGAAGTGGAAGCTCTTTACTTCATGGTGCGGAGGTTGCCAGCTCGACCCAGCTAACTGCCCGATTGGTACAGGTCTGGAGTTCGTGCAGGCCTGTTCCTCTGCAGGGTTAACCCACTCCACCCTGAGGGTCTACGTGGCGGCTATACCGGCCTACCGCGCCCTTCTCGGTGGCCTCTCAGTGGGTAGGCACCCCTTAGTTACATGTTTCCTTCACAACAAAGGAACTTGTACGCCCTGAAGTGAAGTGTCACTACATGGTGTGGAGGTTGCCAGCTCGACCCAGCTAACTGCCCAATTGGTACAGTTCTGGAGTTCGTGAAGACCTGTTCCTCCGCAGGGTTAACCCACTCCACCCTGAGGGTCTACGTGGCGGCTATACCGGCCTACCGTGCCCTTCTCGGTGGACTTTCAGTGGGTAGGCACCCCCTAGTACATGTTTCCTCCAGAGGCTGAGGCCTCCGGCCAGAGAGCTTATGCTATGTGGTGGATCAGGATGCTATTCCATAGCCTCGAGTCCTCTGCTCTCCCCTTTCCTGGGAATCAAGACTCACTTCTCAGAAGTTGGCCTTTGGGACGCAGGCCCCGCCCACTGTAGCCACTCGTGGCCCTTTTCTCTCGCCCTCGTTGTGCTCCCGAGGGATACACACAGGGCAGGGACTTGGAAGTCTGGCAGCGTGGGCATCTCGTTCCTCTAGCGTTTTCGACGCAGCTCGAGTTCCTGAAGGGGAACGTCTCGGGTTACGTATGTAACCATGATTCCCCAAAGGGAACGAGATGCTGCGTCTCGAGGCCACACTTCCGGCATCCCTGCCAGCGCTTGCTTCATTCCTAGAACCTGACGCCGGCTCCGCCACATGTGCTTTTATGCTTCCTGGTCGATTACGTCACCCACACGTGACGTCTCACCCTTTCATTGGACAGATTACACATGTGATTCAGAGCGCGGTCACGCTGGAGGCGATCCCCTAGCGTTCTCGACGCAGCGTCTCGTTCCCTTCAGGGAACCATGGTTACATATGTAACCCGAGACGTTTTGTATAAAACAGAAATAATATACTAACCTTTTTGTCCAGTTAACAGTGCAACATTTCCCTTTTGTCCTTTTACTGCTGCTTCCACCAAACAGTAAATAAAAGAAATCTCCCTTGCCATTGGTCAGTTTTTCGCAGGCAAGTTCACTGTAGTTTACTGTAAAATACATATATTTTCCAACAATACTTTGCAGTTTAATACTGCAGTAAAATACTGTATATACATTTTACAGTATATTACTGTACATATTACAGTAAAATACTGTTCAAATTACAAAAATCTGTTACAGTGTACCTATTTCTTAATGCATTAATCTTGATTTGTTGGTATAGGCCTAAATCAATTGATTTAGGTATAATCAGTGATATTAAATCATATTTCTGACTTGAATAAAACCAGTTAATGCAAATGTTCAATACAGTGAGACAAGATGCAATAGCCAGAGATATATATCTGATTCAGGTCTATGTAGAGATTATTAATGAAAACCGGCAGAAATGTTCCACATTCTCACGGCACACTAGTGTTGGGCGATATGTTTAATTGTCATATCATCCTATCGTCAGCTTGTGAGATCGACAATACACAATATTATCGTTCTAATTCATTTATTTACTTACTAGTTTCATTGCCGGAGTGAGAACCAACTCCACCGTAAGGCTAAAAGCACTCTAATATTTTTAATATTACTGAATTTGTATTTAACATGATAACAATTTAATAAAAACGTTGTAAGTTACAAATGGTAATACTTACATTTCCCCACTTATTCAAACAGCCGCTACAGAAAATGAGCAAAGAACATTTACATTACCAAAGGACATCATCACCGACTTTAGTCTAGCGTGAGTTTTTTCATTTTAAAAAACACTCCCGTTATAATCAGTGAAGCTCTCTACACTGAATGATGAATACATCTCTTATACTTACATTGGGCCTCATTCATGAAACACAAGCAGAACAAATTTTTGTGTAAAGCTGTTCTGACGTCAAATTTCCGAATTCATGAAAGTGTTCATATTTTCATAAAGGTTAGTTGGTACAAAATAAATGTACACCTGCTCCTTACCAGGTGTAAATGGTGCGTAAAACGTTGTGTTCTCTTTGGCAAACTGATGACACTGAATTTTGATGCACTGCCATTATAATATTTTACAAGTTCATTTGCTCTGTTTTTTTTTTTTGTAGATGAGAGTTGATAAACTGTTTAGCTTTGGGTAAATGCAATGCTTGTCACTGTCACTTTACCCAGCCCTCCAATCAATGGAAGAGGGGCGGGACAAATAGAATACTGCACCGACCAATCATTCTGCTTCTACAACAACTGAGCAACAATGGAGAAGTTAATATTGCTGGTTACCGCATTTTTATATTTAGTGATTTTCTTAAAAATTAGATACTAGTAATACGTTACTGCCATGGATATTCCTACAGTCTATGGGAAAAACGCTGTGCCACCAGAGTATTCTCAAATGCCGCCAGTTGGCCGTTTTCAGAAGAGCGCCTGTCATTTTTCAGCTGGCTGAAAACGCTTTGATGGACACATGTTATTGAATATTTATTGTTAGGCACATGGCCTGTTAGTCTTTTTTGCATTTATGCAATATACTGGAGCCAAACCTGAGAAAGTAGACCAGAATATTCCACTATGTTCCTGGACACGCAATTTGCACAGCTGTAATTCATAGGCGGGGATTATGCTAATTGTGATTGAGCGTGCACGAGCGCCCTATTTATGAATGATTGAAGTTCATTAACATACAAATGTTCAACTATAAAATCGGTTGTTGAATCCAGAGGAGAGTTTTCGGGAAGGTCCGTTTTACGCTCAAATTACTCAGAATTTATTCCTATATTTATGAATGTTTCATGAATGATGCCCATTGAACGTACATCTGCACTATGTTGTTTATGATGAGAGAATTTGCGAGAACTGAATTGAGTCAGTGAGCGTGCGCAATGAACAGCTAAACTCTATGACTCATCTGAATGCCTCTGATTGGCCATTGCATTTATAAACTCAATGGAATCGTGTGAGATTGGTTATAACAATCAACACTGTAAAAACACAGAAAAATAAATATAATGGAACAAAAAAGCCCTAATATCAATTAGATAGTATTACTAGCCTTATAATAATAACAATCTGCCACTCTGACTATCGTCGATACACAATATCGTCTACAGGCACAATGCTCCCATATACATCATACAACACACCCCCTCAAAATTAGTTTCAATGTAGTTAGCCATTTTTTAGCAAATGTTTGAAGTGTAGTCAACTACTTTTCCCAAGCGATCATCTGATTGCAGTGTAGAAGCAATTAATCAAAATAACGGGTTTAAAATAGTTTCTCATAAAACTGCTAAAGATATAGACTCCAAGCTCTGTGTAGGATGTGCAGAACATGACAGTAAAATAAAGCAGAGAGCAGGGTGGATGAGGGAGTGCTGTGAGAAACGGTGTTTACACAGTCAGGTCAGGGTTGTGTGCGCACTGCAGTAACCTTCATTCCATTCAAAGCCAGTTGGACAATATCTTCGGACCAAACACTCCTCCAGTGGAACCGGGAGCTCAGCCCGGGCAGCGGCAACTACTTCATCAGGTTTTACGGCTGGAGATTTAGGTGCACATCAAACGAAATGACAATCAGTGTATGCATAAGCATCCAGAGGCCGATCCATAAGGCGGATCTGAGTGCCCTCAGCTGAGACGTCCCAATTTTACATCTGAGCTGTATCATAAAAAGACAGATCTTCACATGAACACCACTCAACTACTTTTTTGATGTTTATGATAGCAGAGGGGCATGAACTTGTCCTCTGGTACATGTCCTCTGGTAGAATGATTAATAAAGAAGATGAGAAACTGTCCACCATTTCTTTCAGCATTTACTTTTTAAAATCAAAATAAATCAACTCAAATCTTTCCCAAAACCACCAAATCCAGTAGTGATGGCCGATACCGATTTTTCACAAGCAAACTGGCCAATTCCGATACCGATTTCCGATTTTTTTTTCTTTAAGCAACAAACAAGAAAGAATGAAAGTATACATAAACAAGATGTTTATTTGGTATTTAACAGGCCAAACTGGCTTTTGGCAGCTGAAAACAATAACATCTGAAGTTAACGGCAGTAACTGTGCAGTAAGTACATTCACTACAAACATAGATGGTCCTGACATCAGCATTTAGCTTTTGTTTTTAAACTGGGTTGAAACTACATACAACTGGCCTTAAATAGCTATTCATAATTTTTCAATAGCTTTATCAATAGCTATTCATAATTTTTCTCTACCTCATATTGCTGCTATTTAAATACCCTGGACAACTTTTTGCACATTCCTCTTAGTACTATTTAAGTCAACAACATACTGACCTGTACTGACCTGCACATTTATATTTATATTTTTTTATCTCTTATTTTATTTTATTCAGTATTCTACTTTTCTTTTTCTTAATATTTGTATACTTTATAATTGCACTGTCCTTGGAGCGGACCTGACCTACATTTCACTGCTGGTTATACTCTGTATAACTGTGTATGTGACGAATAAAAAATCCTGAATCTTGAATCTTGAAATGAAAACATTATCTATAACCATGTGAAATCAACACACATTCAACTGTCCAAACAAAGATTAATCAGCATTCAGCATTTGTTTTCGTTTTTAAATTTGGTGTAAAGAAAAAAAGATCTTCTTTACCAGTGAAACTAAATAAAACCAAAGTAGGCTATATAAATAAATTATTCCAAAATGTTAAATCAAATAATGTTTAGAGCAACGGGTAAACCAAAAAACAAAGATTCTACATCAGGTGCTTCTTAAATAATATTAAGTCAATGTAATTTTAAGGTAAAATAAAAATAATCATCCTGTACAGAACTGACGTTTACTTCTGGCTTTTCAAAAGTGCATGCAAGTTCTTCTTTACAAAAAGAAGCATTTCGGCTTTGTCACAAGTTGGTCTGTTTTGTTTCTCATCCAACACGCGAGAAGCTGCACTGAACAACTGTTATAGCTGTCTATGCTTGTGCAGGGCGCGGACAGATATGCTCGCGCAGGAAAGTGGCTCTTATTTGTGCGGCAGTAACTTTACACCAATGGCTGTTCGCGTCTTGGTATCTGTTTTTCTGTGCTTGTGCCGAATGTCTTCCACGCAAATGGCTCGTTTGCAAATGAATGAAAAATCGTCCAAAAAAAGACAAAAAAAACGATCGCGCATTATAAGCAAAAACCAGCCGGTTCCAATTTATGGCCGGTCAACTGGTGCATCCCTAAAATCCAGTTCAAGTAGACATAATGCCACTGAACATCAGTAAGAAACTATCAGGAGGTGGATCACATGAGTTTCAATGCCTGCACTCCCATTGGTAGTCACCTGTAGATCAACTCATTTACAACTTTGTGGATTTCTAACAGTCGCTGTCGGCTGTCGCCTTAAATCATCATTGAAAAGGAGCAACTTCCAGTTGCTATTTTACTGCAAAATACAATCAGTGTGAACTCCCCTTCAGGCAGAATGATACAAAAAACTAAAGTAGCATCTAATGTGTCTGTGCTAATCCATCATAACTCAAAATGTATCCCTGTAGGTTTAGAGCATCCTCTCCAGGCCTTGTGCTCACTTACTGTTTCAATGAGTCACTCAGCCACACCGTCCAAACGACTCCCTCAAGGACATCAACCCATGCAGCTAGCATCACTTAATGTTTGCAATTATGGGAAAAACACATCATGCAAATATGTTTGCATCACGTTATAAAAATGTTCTGTTTGCAGAGAGTACAGGAATGGACCATAATGAACCTCGCGCACATCAACTAATAATAAACCAATATAAACTAATGATCATTTTAGTCCATCTCTTTGTCTTCCCCCTTTCCAAACTTCTCTGTTTTCCAGTCTATCTTTTTATCAACATCTTTGTCTCTTTCTGTCCATCTCACTGTCTCTTTCCCTTTCCATTCTTCTCTCTTTTACATCTCTTTTTATCCACATTTGTTTCTTTCTGTCCATCTCTTTCTTTTCCCTTCCATCCTTCTCTTTTTTCCATGTATATTGTTCTCTCCATATTTCTGTCTTTTCCTTTTCAGACTATCTCTGTCCAAAGTAGTTTTTTCCTGTCCATTTTTGTCCACATTCCTGTCTCTTTCTATTCATCCCTCTGTCTTTTACCTTTTCATCCTTCTCTTGTCCCCTTTTTGTCTTTCTATACACATTTCTGTTATTCCAGCCCATCATTGTCTCATTCCTCTGTCCATTCCTGTCTACATTTGTCTTTTCTCGTCCATTTTATCACATTTCTCTCTTTCTGTCATCTCTTCCCCCCCCCCTCTTCCCCATCTATCTCCCTGTCTACATTCCTGTCCACCTTTTTATCTCATTCAGCAGTTCATTTTTGTCTTTTTCCTTTCTATCTATCTCTCTCCCTGCTTCTGTTGATTGTCTGATATCAAAATGAAGACATGTAAATATCCCATCTTTGTCAACTTTTCAGATGAGAGAAAAGTCAGATGAGAGTCCTCAGAATGATGTTCTCAAGTGAATGTAGTGAGAGACTGCAGCCCACGAGGCCAGCTGTGCACACAAACACACCGGCAAACACAGTGAGAAATAAACCTAGATGAACGCATGCCTTCTAAATGCAGCAAAAACGACAAAATATCAAACCATCATTTTGTTCATTTAATTTGCTCAAATGTGTTAGTCAACCAAGCGCCTCAAGCAAGATGCAACAGCTGTTATCATAAAAGCTGCAATGATGTTCTCCTTCAGGTCCTCTTCTAGTGGAATCCTACCTGACTGAAAGCAAGGGCTGGCGACCTTCTCTGTTCTCCTGCCTTGATTAATAACTTAATATCTTATTAATTAGGGAATTTAGCTGAGAGTGAAATGCTTTAATTTCCCTGAGCAGAATCTCCTGTCTGAAAACGAGTGATAAAGCGTTGGAGAGGTGAAAAGTGAAGGTCGCAACGCTCCGCTCTCCATCTCGTTCACGTCTTCTTTGAGCGCATTTAAAAAGCTTAATTGTGTCACGTATGACAGTCCTTTGACCAAAGCCTTTTTTTCCCCCTTCGTCACGCCACACGTTTTGTCATGTAAATGGCAAAGTATTTTCAGATCCCATCCGAGGAGTGTTCAGAGTGCGGGAACAGCAGCTGAAGGAAGATTAATGTTCTGTTACCTGCCTATTTTCTCTCAACTTCTTCAGTTCTCCAGTAATGGCTTTTACCCTGACACGATAAGACGCCGCTGCAAATTTGTTCAAATGTTAGCAGCCCATTAAAACATTCCTAAATCTGCCTTACTGTTTAAACAAGCCCAAGGGCAGATAAAACCATGTGTTTCCACTCTCACTTTGTGTTCGCTCAAATTGGAGACTTGCCCCACTTGCCTCAGACTCTCCAGCCATGAGGTTAGCGAGGACGTGATTGTGTGCAGTGGAATCTAAATCTAGTTTAGTCCAGCTGTCTGACGGACTCACCCTGGGGCAGGTCAGAGGGCAGGTACGGCACTTCTTGAGCGCTGACATGTGTCCAGTCGAAGTCGTCGTAAGGATCCTGCTGGTAGTCGCATTGTGCTGGGCCATCATCGAAGGAGCAGCCGCCTAGAACAGAGCATCATTATATACACGTTACAACTCAAACACAAATGCACAACTTTATTAGTACAGCACCTGACAGCTTTCTGTGAACGAGACACACACAGCAAGATCCAAAAGTTTGTAACCACTAGTGAAAATGCAAATAGACTACTTTTTGGTTTTTGATACAGAGAAACGTCACAGTATTAAACCCACCCAAATACATGTTTTACATGTTTTCTAGTACATCTTTATTATGAATGCCAACTTTTCATTTTGATCACAGACTTTCATTTATAAAGTATTTATATGACAGTTTCTTTTTTTAGTATCATATAAATACTTTTGCATATGATCATGATATATGCATATGAATATGATGTGACAGTAATGATCATTTAAGTGTTATACATTAAAGTACCGTCTGATACCATTACCATGTTCAGTATTTTCGTCAGGATAAATAGCCCTACTGAATTACTGTATGTCAGAAGAACAGGGTACTTCCTGCACATGCCCAAATCTAGTGCTCTAGTTTCCTCATATCAAACGTCCTCTGTTTGTGTTTCTCAAGTCGACAATCATGTTCTTACGACAACAACCCTTCTCTGACGCAGTGCCAGACTTTGTTACTCATTTACAGAGATTACTGATAGCTCAGTCTTATTATGAAAACTGCAGGCGAAACGGGGTGATAATGAGTAATAGCACATTCAGTCAAAGGCTCAAATCAGCCAACAGGAGCTTTATAAACCTCTTACAGCCACACAGACCTGCAGAAAGCATAAATCATCTGTGATTCATACCGTTATGAACACACAGAAACAGCCGGTTTGGTATGTTAGAGTTGTGGTGCGGCAGTAGTGTATTACACACTTATAAAATAAAGGACAGTGTTCCCATCAAGAGTGTGTCATGTCCTGCTGCCATTCTCCCTGCCAATATCCGCCTGTGTGTGTGTGCATGTGTGGCAAATCTAGCTCCCCTATTCAGCTCATGAGTGTGAGTGTGAATTGTTCGCACCCCACAGGATGTTGAATTGATGTTTGAATTGAAATGACAGGATGATGAACTGCAATTCAAAGAAATTTACACAACAGATGAATTGCATTAGTAAAACACAAGGACCAGATATAAATATTTACATCATTCATTTTGACAAATTACGCCAATTTATTCCATGACATGTACAATATATATTTTACACTGCATAAGCATTTTATTTTCTGGTGCTCTGCCATCATGATCCATCAAATAAAAGATATTACAATTAAAACTTTAACGTAACTATACCATTTAATACCAATTTAATATAAATGCAAATTTCTAAACACACACACACACAGATATATTGTTATACAGTATATTGATATTTCAATACAATAGTATATGCATTTCATTGAGTGTTATATGTGTGTGCTCAGATGGGAGCTGATGCAGTCATGGCACAGAACAGACATGAGAGTAGGCAGCAGGACGATCTGTCACCACTCGACGTGTGTGTGTGTGTGTGTGTGTGTGTGTGTGTGTGTTTCAGTTTCTCATGCATGTCTTCTGGGCTAGAGTGCTCTATTGGCTGACAAATATCAGTACATTTGCAATGCTGAAGCAGGTGCCTCTCTTTAAAAATATATATTTTAGTGCTGTCAATCGATTCAAAAAACTAATTCATTGCACTTTTTTTCTAATCCCACCTAACATTAAAGTTTTTAAATATACTTTTATATCGCAATGATTTCACATTCAATCTTCAAATTAATGTAGAAACAACATAAAGACAGTATATTTTTTAATATTTGTTTAAAGGCATCTTTTTTTATGACTGAGGGTAAGGGTTCGGTGGAGTGATGCAGTACAGTCTCAGTAAAGTATGACAGATTGTGTTGATCTGCTGCATCCACCACAAACCAACAATAAGCTGCAAGACAGGGAACTGAAGCAAAATAAAATATGGACTTTATGGGCACATTTGTGCCATTATTTGATTTGTTTAGTATAATAAAGTCCACCAGTGAGGTAAAGGAGAGTAAAATACCACCAACATCTTCATCCCCTCCAATCTCTAACGTTCAACTACAACCGCCAGACGCCATTCATCTGAACGATTAACTATCATCATCTTGAAAAACTGTTTGACAGGCCGTCATGACTGACTCAGAACTTGTTAGTGACTCTGAAGCAGTGCATTCATTATGTGAGTTTCTCACCTGTGTAAAGGTCAGACGCTCCATGTTTTACATCCACTGACCTTTACAACCTCTCAGTGATTTCACAGAGAGAGCAGATATCCAGACAGATGAAGGTGTTAATTAAATGGCCCTGCATAATGTTGGGAAAGAAATATCTGCACCTTCCCAAGAGACCACACAAATTTATCTCCGCAGTGAGCGAGCCCAAAGTTACACATGGAAATGAGTCCTCATCGTTCAACAGATCTCTACGCCAGACTGTTTCGCAACAAAAAATTACAATAATCTCAACTTTGAGACACGAGCACATTTAGCAGATTCTCTAGTTGTAGGATAATGCAATATGTAAGCGTAACAGACCTGAGCTGTGCACTTTAACTGAATTTTAAGGGAATATCCTGTGCCAGTGTGGCGTAGACTTAGTTTTGAGCGAGCAAAACACACATTTCCTACATTTTGCACTTCAAACACATGCAAATGTAGGAAACGGCTGACAATGACTTCTGCAAACAGACCGTTGCAAGAGTGGATTGAGTGTGTAAATGAACCAAAGAAGAAGACACAGAAGAAGAAAGCTGACTTCCAGAGGGCAGGAGAAACGTCTGCACACTTAATCTGACTGATTATAAAGGCAGACTAATAATACCGCTGTCATTTACTGCTAATCCACGGATTTAGTGCCATGTCATGCTAAAATCATTTGAGACGCACTAAATTAAAAGACGTGTTACTTCTCGTGCATCCAAGAGCACTAATAAAAGTTACGTTATGAGCTGAGCCTCAAACCTCTAACAACACCATAAAATTATATTTTGTCTATTACTGAACAAATTGGCCATAAGCATGAAAATGTGTGGGCGGGTTTTTTTTTAAAGTGCAAATATTACCAAATATTACCATATGCATGTTTTTTTCTCAGTCCAGCAGATAATGTGGATGGAGATCACTGAATCTTACTTTAACAACATGTCATCGAATTCTGTTTAAATGAAAACATACATCAACATGGGTTTCATCTGTAGTTTATTATCTACGTAAAACTTCCCCGGACCTGAACCGAGATTGAACTCCTTTCTTACGCACGATCTTAGCGCTCTCATCTTTAGTTCCTGTGTGAGCGCTGGGCATCAGTTAAATGTATTTGTGAAAGGCCAGCGTGTGTAATTTTAAACGCTTAGCCAAACAAAGAGACTCCCGAACCAAAGCCAAACATCTTCAAATTCAAGACAAAATACAACACCCACTGAATCGTCTCGCAGCGTTTAATTTATCTTCAGCACAGGAAATTGAGCTCTGGCCTCGCAGCGGCGTCTGCCCACATACGCACACACATAATATTCTCCAGCATCACAAACCAAACACCTCCACACACCATCTGACTCTCTTTGACGCGCTTGGCTCCGCCGAGGGGCTGGAATAGCCACGGATAGCTGGCCCGTGGACAGAGCGCTGACAACAACGCCCGCTTATGTGCCGAGGACAGAATTCATCTGTCTAAATGGGGCAGCGGCTATTCAGGAGCTCCAAATCGCCACAATCCCACCGCCTTATGCAGCAAATATCTTTCATAGCCCACCAAGCGCTTGGCGTTTCACGGCCGCGGCACTCGGCTCGGCTCGATGTGCAGGACAGACGGGGAGAGCGCTTTAATGAGTCCATAACACAGCGCTCCGCTCCAGATGGGCCCGAGCGCAGCTCCTGCATTCAGCGACGCTGCAAGGACACTAACGGGGATGATTTGCATACTAATCTAAGGCTGCAAATATTCAGCCTTGCTAATGAAATAATAGCCTGCTCTTCATTTACATAATAAAATAATTATTGTGTCTGATAAAACCTCAAGGGCAAAGCCCATTCGCAGTCCCCAATAAACACGGGTTAACAACTCCATCCCCGCATGCTCATAAACACCCACTTATTAATAGCCATCTTTCCCTGCAAAAGTGCAGGACACAAATCAGCATCAAATCAGCCCACGTTCTCGAATTAAAACTCAGGAATCGATTCCTAATATTTCAAACTAGCCAGATGTGGAAAACGGTATGGCGGGAAGGAATGAAATCAATCATAAAGCCATCAACTGCTGAACTAAATTGAAAAACACAAATAATGATCCAATCAACATGAAGAAACACAGATAGCGCTTGTGTTGTTTTGGGTGAAATGGGAAAATGTTATTTTACAGAAGGTTAGTCACAGACAGCGTCAGATTAATCAACTTCACTAGAGATCTCATAAATAAAACCTCCGTTCTGCCCTGCTCTGTTTTACTATGTTCAGCTTTATTTTCCTCTCACGATTAGAAGTGTAGGTATGAATGGTGCAAAGCACGATTTTACAACCTTGCAGTGCCAAAATGCTGCTAGAATGCCAGCATAAGTTGTTTAGCAACCAATCGTAAACTCAATAATGGTTTCTTCATTAAAAATTCATGAGCTTTACAAAGCTGCAAAATCTTTAAAGCACTGTTCAGTTTCAGTTAAAACTGTGAAGGCACATTAACTGGAGTGTTATTTTTACAGTTTTGCTTCGAAATGCCTATAAGACAAACTGCTGCTAATGGAAAACTAAACTCAAGTCTCTCCATGACTTAAATTAAAAGACAGAAAAAGATAAGCCAGCTCTAAAAATGACCTTGGTTTCACAATTTCACATGTGAAAGCCTGTAGCTATACAATAAGACGGTCAACGGTGTTGAAGAAACAAACGACTGTGCGACCTCGGGTGACTTTCAAAACCGTTGCTATGATGGCTAAATGGCTTCTCTTATTTTACCTAAAATAAATGTTAAATTATGTAGAAATAACAAAAGGTGACACTTGTCTGTAGGTAAACAATACGTGTCACTTCCTCCGCTGTGCCTGAGTGCTTCGATTCACGGCTGCAGAATGCTTTTACCGCAGGTTTCCGGATGTTATAAAGCAATCTTTGTGTGCTTCATTGTGTGGACCGAGAGACTAATCTCGCTATTAACATTATTCCTGTGAAAATGGAGAAGCAGTCTTCTTGAAGGGCACAAAGTTATTTTCTGCTTGTAGAGCAAAATGTCAAAGACGCACACATTGTAAATGGATTTCCTACCAATTAAAACGGCTGAAAGCAACACCTTCAGAGACTGTCAAAATACTCCTTAAACCCCTCGCCGAAAGTGCTGTCGGCATGCCTGCACAAGATCACTGAATCACTGGCCATTTGCATGCCAATTAAAGAGCGCTGCCGTAGATAACAAAACACATGACCAATTCAAAATGCATCTGTCAAAAATAAACAGACAGGAATGAGCAGCATTATTTTCATTACTGTATTGCAGAATTTGGGGTGTAAAACAGTCATAAAAAATGGCTTCAGTTTCTTAATGTACGCTATAAATCGTTGCTTCCTGAGACTTGAGGCTGAGATACAGCTTGCACATGACCAGTGCGAGAGCTGCGTCGGGCACAGATGATGTTTTACAGCCAGCCATATGCTGGAAAACCTCTGCTTGACATCAACGCTCTGAACCCGCTCCGCACCTCTGACCTGCTCCAGCAGACCCACGCATCTGCCTTCGTTCTCACGAGGGGATCGCTGAGCCTTTACAAATCACTGCTGAAGAGGTTCACACAGAGTCAAACATCTCCTCCGTCCCGTCAAACACAAACCCTCGCTGGGGTGTGGGACGGGAGTGAAAGAGAGAAAGAAACTAGTAGCTGAAATCAGACACTGGCACGTCTAAGCCCAGGGACTTTAAACAGAGACAATGAAGCGCTGCAGAGGAAAGCCTTTGTGTAGTTGAGGCTGTTCTTCTAGAATTCATTTAACTCTATGCATTCTGTCATCAAATATTTCTGAATAAAACTGTAGTTTGTTGAGCTACCCAGAAATAAATCGCAACTACAGCCAACCTTGGTTACATCACACAATACTAATTCAAAGGAAGTAGCTACACTGGGCAGCAGATCAATAACTATATGATGATATAGATTAGCAACAATAAAAGTAGACTAAAAGTAATGTAGTATAACTGACCAAACTAGGACATAATTAGTTAAAATACTGAAATTAATTTGACTTAATTTGATCAAAATTATTCCACTTCATTTATTAAAATAAAATCATACCAAGCTTGTACCTTTTCGGCATCAATTGCTTGAATTCAATTCAAGCAACAACAAAATACAACATAGAACATATAGCTAACTTTTATCAACAAAACGAATAAAAATGCACCATGCTATATGCCTAATATAAAATAACAGATAACTTACAAATTTTAAATATGCATGGTAGGCCTATACAAAATTGAAAGTCAGTAAAGACTGAGGAACAAATAATTATAAAACGTAGAGCGTTTATTAGTGAGATGGAAAGTTTAGAGGCACGGACTGCATACACCTTGATGTAAAATAATGGGAAAAATATCACAGTTTAAATAAAATAAAAATACTGTGGAACCAAATAGGCTAAATGAGAAACGAATGTTTAAAAAAAAATAAAAATAAACAGACCTTCCAATATCACCTTAGATAAATGGCAGGTCAACAGGCTTTTCAAAATCCCAAAACAGGCGCTTTTACATTTGGTTTTGAAACTCTTCTGCCATCGTCTTGTGTTTTTCACCTCACTCTTGTCAGTCAGCTCGACTCTCTCTCCTCAGGTGATAAATGAAATCTGATCTGTGATGCACGACTGTCGCTCGTTCGGTGTGCTGCATTGAGCAGCCGCGTTCAGTTTTAACTGTAGTGTCTGTTCTCTAACTGAACTAAATGATTTTTATTATTATTAAAAATGATAACCGGTGTTGCGACTTAACCTTGGTATGAGGATGCACTTTATTTTTGTTGAGCATGCACTTTTGTTTTTCATTTTTTTCGAGGCTGACAAATGTCCATGCATTTTTTTTATAATGTATTTGAAAACACGTGACTTAAAGACTATATAACTTTCTCATCCTCGTGCACTAAAAACATTGAATAGATGCATTTCTTTATGCATGAAATATTTGAATATAAATTTGTTGTTAATAAGTTGTTAATTGCAGATAAACATAGTTCTGTCATAATTCTGTTAAACCATTTCTGTTACATAGTATTGTGGTGCCTTACACAAAAAATAAAAAAACATTTGAAGAGTCAGGACTGATGTTTGCTATAGTTAGGCCAGAGCTACTAAAATATCAGTTTAATCAGTGAATCTTAGATTTTTAGAGTTAATTGTGAATTTGACATTGTTTCCACACCAACTTTTTTTCAGTGTATGCCAAAATGTAATGTTAATGTCCCTTCATTATATCATATTCAATTACAAAATAAATTACATAAATAAAATACATTTTAAAGGCTATGTAGTATGTACAATTCAAAACAGCAACTTTACTTTCTGTCATTTAACATCTCTATCCTAAAACAATGGTCAAATATGACATAATTAGCTACTTTGATCTTACCTCAGACTTTTTAGCATTAAAACGGAAGTATTTAGCTGGAATTTGTGCTCAGCTCCATCTCAAGCATTTTGACATTTTTTAGACTGATAGGCCGCTTAGACAGCCTTTTGAACTTTTAAACTTTTTGAACTGTTTTTGTCATCAACAAAGAGAGTTGCAATTTGGCCATATCTAATTATTACTTGGGACATACAGTGGATATTAATATAGTGTGTGTGGTTATTGCATCAACTCGCTCTGCCGTAAAGCTGCTTGCGCAATACAACATGACATCAGTGCGTTTGTCGCGCTTCGTGTTGGGAAAATCAGCTTGTTACTGGAAAAGCTGGGGTGTTTTGAAAACAGCTGAAGTACTGTCAGGACTCTGAAAATCAAAGAGTTTTACACTTACTCTTTTCTTCCATTGTCAAGCTCAAACAATCGAGAGCCCCCTGCAGGGCGTTCACAGTCACAATCACACAACACTGAGGCCTCTCTGCGTGCTGATTGGCCGGCTCTAATGATGTCACACAGGGCCCGGAGAGGCAGACAGCTTTTGAACTGCAGACGCACCTTCTCTTCACACACGAGTCGTCCCGCCCTCCCAACAAAGAGAGGGTGAGCCTGACTTACTCCACACAGCCTTTGATAACAGCTCTATGAAGGCAGAGAGAAAGTACGCTGGCTGCTTTACTGATGAGACGTCTCCTCTGTAGTTTAACCTGTCCCCACGCTTTCCTTCCGCACCATTTTACAGCGCTAAAGAACAAAAGACGTGAGTCGGCAGCATATAATTACTCACGAACGTATGCGACACTGCCAGCATGAATCCCTCGTTCTCACTTTTACTCACCGCAATCTCTCTCTCCAACAATAAAGTGCCGCCGTACCACTCTACGCACAATTACCTGACACTTAAAAACACAATATTTCTCTTTGCCATGCTGCAAAGGGAAAAAGTTTGATGTGTTCATATGGCGGTATAGCCATGAAATGTCAGGATATGAATAAAAATGATGTTTCCTGTTCAGGAGAGGAAAGCATTTCCACAGGTAATCATCAAAGCGGAAAGCTGTGGTATGGGTGAGCGCTGATGAATTCCCGAATAAACGCTGAAAAACGCTGCGGAAAGGGCAGCGAGGCCTGGACGCGCAACGCTTCACCTGCGTTTATATCACAGCGGCAAAAACACGGGGGTCTTGATGTAAGCTGATTTACAAAACAGGGGAAAAATCTGAAAGGACAGAGTTAAGAAGCGGGAAAAATGATGACTAAGTGAGTCGAGAGAGCCAGTGTGTGTGTGTGTGTGTGTGTGTAATGGGTCCAGGGAGGATGGTGTACTTCAACTAGCTGTCACAGTGCTTGAAATTTCTCACATGCGTTTGAGGAACTGCAAACAATCAAGAGCGGTCGGTAAATGTGCTGAGCGTGCAAGAATGCACTCGTCTGCGAGATCTAGTTCTCATGTAATCTCCTGCTCTGGCTGAAGCCCAGGTGAGATGACAGTGAAAAATAGGCTGTGGTTTGATGTCGCGAGGCCACGATGAAAGCATGTCGGCTAGTTTTCTGTCTTTTCGCGTTACAGTTAAAGTAAAGTAAAGTAAAGTAAAGTCGTGACGTATTGTCAAGTATGGTGACCCATACTCGATAGGTCACCATACTATCGAGTATTGGTGCTCTGCGTTTAACCCATCCAAGTGCACACACACAGCAGTGAGTAGTGAACAAATGCACAAATGCGCACACACACACACACACACACACACACACACACACACACACACACACACACACCCGGAGCAGTGGGCAGCCATGCTGCGGCGCCCGGGGAGCAGTTGGGGGTTCAGTGCCTTGCTCAAGGGCACCTCAGTCGTGGTATTGAGGGTGGAGAGAGCGCTGGACATTCACTCCCCCCACCTACAATCCCTGCCGGCCGGGGACTCGAACCCGCAACCTTTCGATTACGAGTCCGACTCTCTAACCATTAGGCCACGACTTCCCCTGGAACGCCCTGCTGAAAAGACCAGCCTGTGCTCTGCTTTGGTCCTCAACAGGTTTCTTAACTAGCCTAACCAGTAAGACTCCTTTGGGTTGACCAGCCAATGAAGTGCACCAAGTGTCTTTTAAACTGTGTTTTGGTGTTAAATCTTCTCAAGGACAACTGAGAATTTTTAATAGGAATTTAAATGTAACCAATAATGTGTGTTTTTGCCCTGGTAAATAATGATTTAATATATCAGTGAATTAGCATGATTGCTGAAAGAACGTTTTATGAAAGGAAACCCTGGCCGGAGTTTCAGGATCAGACCGCACCAGCACCATGGCCTTTATATCAAAACCTCAGCCTCTCTAATTCATGCCAAGAATTTCTGCTTTTTACTGCTCAGAAATCCAATTAAGTGAGAAACAGCCGTTTCCTCTGGCTAGCCCAGGGCCACTGCGCGCGCTATTCAAGAGCTGACTTCTGCAGTCAAGGTAAGGAGATTAAAACAGAGAATCGGACCGAACAGCAAAGCCCAGATCCCAAGGCGCATCCACACTGGCCACCGGTCATTTGTTTACCGGATCAGCTGTAACTGTGAGGAGAAACCTGCCGGACAGGTAATGCCAGGATTCACTGCGCTGTTGAAATCTCTACACACACGTCTCGTGTTTCAGTGAAATGAGGCCTTTATGACTTCACACAATAAATCAACACTGTTGAGTCTGTGAGTGACACAACAACATCAGCTGACAGTCTGTCATAGACGTATCTCTCAATCCATCTGCATTCCTGCCATCAAGCCAGCTGGAACACTAAACCAACAAATTCTCCACAATCAAATGGGAAAAGTGGGAAGTTCAGGTGGTTGGCATGGCTTTTGAAGCACCGTATTGCAAAAAGCATAACCATAATCAGCATTTTTTTATCTTAGTAGATTTGAGAATCTGATAAAGATATGTAAGAGGCAAAATTGTGTAAGATAATAATAAGACTTGTTTTAGAGAATGTATGGAATTAAATATCTTTTTCTCACTGTTATTTGTTTTTGGAGGAAAACTGGACAAAAACTTTGATCATTATGGACTCATTATGGACTATTTTAAACATTTTTACACAGATAAATACAGAGATAGATCTGAAGTTAAAATCATAATGTTGTATGAAAGACATTCGTGAGCATGTTGTATTTCCTGCGGCGTACATCTCATATAACATCTTGGGAGAAAAAAGAACAGAGCGCAGACTTACGGCATGTCACAACCTGCATACACACACACACACACACTCACACACACACACACACACACACACACACATGTTGGGTTTCCATGTTTTATGGGGACATCCCATAGGCGTAATGGTTTTTATACTGTACAATCTGTATGTGCTATTGCCCTACACCAACCCTACACCTAAACTTAGCCCTCACAGGAAACATGCTGCATTTTTAGATTTTCAAAAAACTTTATGCTGTATGATTTATAAGCTTGTTTCCTCATGGGGACCAAAAAATGTCCCCACAAGATTAAGATTTACTGGTATTACTATCCTTGTGGGGACATTTGGTCCCCAGGACGTGATGAATACCAGGTGCACACACACACACACACACACTCACACACACACACACACACACACACACTCACTCACTCACAAACACACTCACACACCTCACACACACACACACACACTCACACACACACACACTCACACACACACACACACTCACACACACGCACACACAGACACACACACACACAAAAGAGTAAAAGGTGTTTAATGGCACTGATGTGAGTGTTTTGTTGAGGCCAAATCTGCAGATTTTCTGGTCAGCAGAGTTTTACTGTCCACATCTGCAGGAGGTGATAAGCCATAAAAATGGCCCACATTTGGCAGGACACTCTTACACACACACGTCCAGCCCTGACTGCAATGGAAAGTAAAGCCCACTGAGAACTCTAATTCCACTTCAAGCTGAAGAGCCATATTTTATGTTTTGTTTTTTTTAATGTTGAATTATTTCTCATAATATGTAGATACCACAACTCTGTGATGCTTCTCATGACCATCAGACACAACATTAACTCAATCTTTACAAAAATAAGTACATTTCAAGTTAATTTTATTATGAGTAAACTTAGGAAAGAATATTTTCCAAGTATACCTTATGTGGGAAGTATGATAATGTCAATGTGCATGTAAGTGTACTATTTCAATACTTCTTGGGACTTAATTGGTGGTAATTTGGTACTTTATATAACAGTAGTTCCCTTCCAGGAACGTCGAGCTGCTTCCAGAGACGCTATGGGAACGCTCTCAGCGTCATTCCGCTCTGAATATTGTATGTAATCAGTCCAAATAGAAGGGCGAAGCGTCACGGGCGGGGTGACGTCACGACCAGGAAGTATATAAGCACGTGAGGCGGCGCCCGCGTCAGCTTTCTGTCATTTCAGCAAGCGCTCTGTGTGTGTGTCAGTCCAATCTGTCTTGTGAGTCTTATTTACTGTTGTCTGTCCGTAGAGAAAGTAGACATGTCAAAGAAAGCTAAGACTAAGACAGGGGGTGATCTCAGATCATATTATAGGTTGTGTGTTAGTCCTTGCCCGCGCTATATTACGGGTGAGGACACACATGATCTGTGCGTGGTCTGCCTGGGTGCGGAGCATGCGGCAGCGGCTCTCGAGGGAGCCGTTTGCCCGCACTGTGAGCGGCTCTCGCTGCGCACACTCCGCACCCGGAGGGTTCTCTTCCGTGAGGGAACCTTTGTGAGTTCCCCGCGCGGTGCTCGCCCCGCTTTTGCCGAGGCAGGGCGGCGGCTGCACTCGTGGGGCTCACAGGCTGATTTGGCGGACGAGAGTGAGACGGGAATTTCCCTATCTCCTCCCGTAACCGCCAGATCTGGTGCCCCGTCTCTTGAGGGTTCACCTCAAACTCAATCACCCTGAACGTAGGAGCCCCACAGGGCTGTTTCCTGAGTCCCCTGCTCTACTCTCTCTACACGCATGACTGCATGTCCTCTCACAGCTCCACATCCATTATCAAATTCGCTGATGATACTGTGGTTCTGGGCCTCATCTCCAACAATGATGAGACCGCATACTTGGATGAGGTAGAGAGACTCACATCATGGTGCCAGGACAACTGTCTCTCTCTGAATATGAGCAAAACTAAAGAGCTGATCATGGACTTTAGGAAGAGACAGCAGCAGCCCTACACTCCTCTCATGATCAGTGGGACCCCTGTGGAGAGGGTGAGTAGCTTCAAGTACCTAAAGTAAGTAAACATCTCCGAGAACCTGACTTGGACTACACACATCCAAACACAGGTTAAGAAAGCCAGGCAAAGACTGTACCATCTGCGACAGCTGAGGAAATTCAGGGTCTCACCAGCAATCCTGAAAACTTTCTATTCAGGGACCTTAGAAAGTGTATTGACTCAGTGCATCTCAGTGTGGTATGGAAACAGCTCCAATCAGGACTGCAAAGCACTACAGAGAGTTGTGCGCTTAGCTGAGCGCATCTCAGGGTCTGCTCTCCCCTCTCTGCAGGACATCTACCTCAAACGCTGCAAAAATAGAGCAGTCAAAATCTTCAAGGACTCTAATCACCCTGGTAACCGTCTATTCACTTTGCTTCCATCTGGTAAGCGCTTCCGTAGCCTGATGGCAAAAACTGAGAGACTTAGGAGGAGCTTCTTACCCCAGGCCATCAGGCTCCTAAAACTCTGTGTCATAACATCAATATATCAATAAGCTATTCAGAATTTTTTCTACCTCATATGCTGCTATTTAAATACCCTGTACAACTTTTTTTGCACATTCTTGTTATATTATTATGTCAACAACATACTGACCTGCACATTTATATTTATATTTTTTTACTTTTTATTTTTTTCTACTTTTCTTTTTCTTAATACTTGTATACTTTATAATTGCACTGTCCTTGGAGCGGACCTGACCTACATTTCACTGCTGGTTATACTCTGTATAATTGTGTATGTGACGAATAAAAATCTTGAATCTTGAATAAAGAATATCTCTTTGGTTTTGAAACTTTAGTTTTTGCAACTTCAGGGATCTTATCTATGCATGAACAGCTTGTAACACTCCAAAGAGAAAGGAAAACTTGAAATCGCATCATATGACCCTTTAACTCTTTGCATATACTGCAAGTATAGTTATATTTTATATATATATATATATATATATATATATATATTTTTTTTTTTTTTTACTTTACATCATATTACTTTTTATACTTGAAAAATACCTTTAATTGTACTCTAAGTACACTGACAAAAATTAACAAATTTCCCTCAGAAATTCCTGATAATTTTATCAGGAATTTAAAAGATTACAAAGAACTGGAATTTAATGTGAAACTTTTTAGTGCAAAGACTTTAATAGTGTATTTTTCTTGTAAAACATAATCTAGTAATCTTTGAAAAAAAACTCTGTTTCTACAGCGTAGACTTGAAGTTATAACCTACAATCCCAGTGGACTGCACAAAACAATTCACATTACTTTTCACGTTTGAGCATCTGACACGGCAATATTAGCTCAAGCAACAGCACCAGTTTGTGTTTGGACTATCTGTCTGTCTCAGCAATGGCAGACAATGGGAGTGATTATATTTCAGTTCTGTTTGGTGACAATAGAGCCACACTTCAGTTTTAAACATTAACCGACGAGAGCGTGTTTGTGTGAGGTGAGGGCCTCAGAGAGAAGAAAAGAAAGAAAGACTGAACATGTTTCCACTGCAGCTGTAATAAACGTTCCCTTCGGCACCGCTGATGTCAACGCTGGCAGCCAGTGCCATCACACAAACACACGGCTTTCTTTGTGTTTTTCTCTGTCAAAGCAGTTCTGTTGTTGTCGGCAACGTCTATTCAGCTCAGAATGGAGCCAAACAGAACAATCTAGAACAGCACAAATCACTCACTCTCACACACACACACACACAGCGGTGGTCAGAGCGTCTGTCTATTCCTGAACAAGGCCAGACTGGATTGATCATTAACACACACGGTTACCATGCCTAACTTCTGTTCCGCATCCCGAGTAAAACAAGGTCAAAAATCGCAGCACTGCTCTGTTCAAACAATCCTATTCTACTCTCTGGAATCAAAAGCTGAAGTGTGTCATGTTTTAAATGTCAAAATGCTTTTTTGTAAGCCCGTTTAACATTCACCGTCACTTTACGAAAGTCTTACTCAGGTTGACTTCTTGAAGACTGCGACTCTGGCGTCTGTTTGAGCTCAATATGTCAGAAATTAAAACAGAAATGAATGTTTATTATGGGTTTAGCTGAGATTTTTATTCATCTTTGGATAAATAACTAATTAACTAAATGACAGCTCCAAACCAGGCAAGTCAACACCGCACCGAATCAAAGACAATCCCGCTCACAGTTAACCTTCAAAGCTGGTGTTCACGTGGTGATGCTGGCGGTCTGCGCGTGTTTTTGGCTGTGTGGTGCGGCTCAGAGAGGCTGAGCGCAGGGCACAGAGATGCCAGTGAATCGGCCTAGTCATTAAGCCGGGCTTTAAGTCCAGACTAGAGCTGGATTTGAGGCTTTCAAATAGCAGCACACACTCCTCATGCCAGCCCGTGGCACACACACTCACATACACGGACACACTGAGGTAAGCTGATAACAGCCGCTGAAACACAACCAGACGCACACCAGTCTACTGAATTTGTTGGCATTTTCTGCACTTTTATGGAAAAGAAAACAGGGGGATTCTGTAGAATGGATGTGAAGGTGAAGTGAGGGTGTTAGAATACTTTCTCACAAACTGAGTAATACACTGAGTCAACTTTAAATAATCAATTCACAGGTTGATTGCGCTGGAAAATCTCTACGTTTGAGCTTGATGACACAGTAACTGTGACTCAACAAATGGGACGAGTTTGGGGTGGGATCATCTGTTTGGCTGACCAATAACAGACAGGGGGATGTTTGAAAACACTGCGATACTTCTTCACATTAGAAGTGCAGATGTTACAGCTTTAATTATGGTATTCCTTTAAAATGGATGTGAGGGTACTACCAAAGCTTGATAAAATTAGCCTAAATAAATAAATCTCTGATCCAGCATTGTTCAGAGCAAGTGTGATGTTGAATGCTGTCAAACTCTGAATGCACATGAAAATGTGGTGCGTCAATATAAAATGTGTTTACACTCATGCTGGACATTGTGTCTTGTGTGACTGTAGTTTTTAAAAGATAAAAAATGAAAAGACAAGGTTATTACTGTTAATAAAAAAAAACTAAAAATATATATATATTTTTTTCAATGTTACTTGACATTAAATAAATGTAATATGAATAAAATATTAATTTCAGCTAGTCGCCAAAGCAATATTTCTCATTTTCATTTAGCTTAACTTGATGTACTAAAATAACTCAAATATTTTATTGAAAAAAATCAAATAAAACCATACATACATACTTAAAAATAACAAAAATGACAAAAACACAAAACAAAATTACTAAAACTTTAACTAAAATTAAAATGGAAAGGGAAAATATGAATATAATTTTAACACCATCAAAAACCTTCCTCTATTGTTCAGAAATGGCAAGTGTTAGTTAAAACAGTCATTTCTCATTTAGCATGTCACAGAAACAGAAACAGGATCAACTGAACTTCTTCTGAATAAAACCCATTAATGACCTTTCTTTTTCCCAACTACAGCTATAAACGTCCAGACAGAAAGACTGTAGGGGAGAGAGAGATGTTCTCGCGGTTGTAAATCCGCTCCATCGTCCCTCACAGGCAGGTAAAAGAGCATGTTCGGCTTTAAAAACCAGCGTTGAGGGCCTGCTGCAGACAAAATGACAGAGGGGAGTTTGGGAAACTTTATGGCAGCGTTTAAAGAGCAGAGAGTCATTGACTTTACACACCATACGCATGAATTACTCACGGAGCTGGAGAGAGACGCCCAGAGGCTGATCACTCATTGGCTGGAAACATGTAATGTAATTTGAGAGCTGGAAATCAGTGGAACCAGTGTGTGTGTGTGTGTGTGTGTGTCAGGTAAGAGCACATAGTCTCAGGTAAGAGTCATTTAATGCCTCCGCACACATTCCACACTCCTCTCTGACTGCTGTTCTTTTGTCATGTAGTAATTAACCATGCTGATCCCAGACCAGCCGAAATCTCCTATCCCAACATCATAATGCACTTTGGGCAGGACCATCTCACTTCGTGCTTCATTCTTCAGAGCTACATTGCATAAGCAGTCAGTAAGAGCACAAAAGAGCTCGAAGATGTTTGGAGCGTCTCTGTTTCTTTATCTTCTTCTCTCTCCGCTGGCCCAGCAGCCCTGTCTCTCTGCATTGCAGTCTCCTGGCTTGGTATGGGTGTCTTTCACCCTTATAACATCTCCTGACCTTGAATGAAAGAAATTAGTGACTGATGAGCAATGCAGATCAGGACGATTAACAGACAGCACAGATAAAAATAATTTAGAGTGTGCCATGTTTCCGCCATGGGCTCTGTTCCATAAAGTCCATCACTGAAGTCGGGATGTGTCCATCTGATCACATTCACTCCCTATCTAGGGTACATAGTCTTGTCCACCAAACATCCTCATTTAATGAGAAAACAGACCAAAAATATGTTGTACTACACAGAGTTTCATCCAATCAAATGCTGTCTTGAATGAAAACGTCCCACCCTGCAGTAAATCATTGCTTATGGCTGTGGCATAATTTGGCCAATAAAAATTCTTTGTCTGCATTGGTTCACTGTCAGTCTGTTTAAAAATGGAAAGCCAAACACTATAATACATTTTTCGTATGCTGATGTCATTCAGCCAGTATGCATTTATAAAGTTTAAACAAGTGTTTGAATATCTCATAAGCATTTCATTCCACAAATCTCACAAATTTTGCAGTCCTTCTGATCTTTTGAAGTGTGCATTGTAATGCATAAACATGCATTTAGTCTTGATTTCAAACTATGCCGCTACATCCAGATGTCTTATTCACTGTTTACTGTATGTGCAATTAGCATCACCTGGTCTTTATTTGAGAAAGTATGAATCCTGGTGTGAGATGACTGACAGCTATGTTTGTGAAAAATGCTGTAATAGGATTACTGAATCAAGAAGCATTTAAGTTTAAAATCGTTAAAATTTGAATTTTAAGTTTTAAATTCAAATGATTTTTTGAATAGATGCATTTTCAAACGATTCATTTCTATTTGGGTAAATATATGTGTTATCTTTAAACAAAATTTTGTGCACTCTACTCCCTAAGATATTGGCATAGGCCAAAAAAAACAAACCCTATCGATCAATCAGGAAGAAATCTCAGTGGTCATAGTGTTATGTCTTGCAAGGAAAAAACAGCAATCTTGACGTTACCAGCAGAGTTGAAATCTTCATCTTGTGATGTTTCTCAAAACCACATAAACATGGCCTTGGTGTGGATCTGGTCTCAGTTTAGGGACCCAGACAAAACCAGAGTGTATTTCTAACATACCAAAGGTAATAATCACCTCAACCACTATCATCACAGCATCTTGGCTTTCAGGAAACGTGTGACTCTGAATGGCTGCTGAGTTTCTGTGTTTGACGTGAGCGCTGCAATATTCAGCATTCCCTCTCTTGCAGTTCATTCAATTGGACAGTCTGGTTTTAGGGCTGACAGGCTGTGGTCTGGATCTGGAACCAATGTGTCTGGCATTGTCTCACTCTGGTTATTCAGCCCTGAGTGTTAACCGCTGCAACACATCTCCACCCACAGCTTAACCGGGTTCAGGTTTCTCACCTGCGTCCTGAACTCGCGGTGGATCTCGGGTCAGTATCAGGTTTCCCGAGGAGCTTCTTCAGCGCTGAGTGTCACACTCAGATCACTGCTTCTGGATCCCATTTTAACACCAAAAAAGCAGAGACTCAACACAGTACTACCAATATGTCCTTATAAATGCATTTATTTGCTTGGACCATCAAAAATGAATGATTTGGTAAGTGGTTTCCCATTATCAATTATATGATCAGTTGTATGTTATTATGTGTTATATTTGCATGAATCGTTGTTTTTCCCTGCTGTCTGAGAGGCAGTGGCTGGTTTATAGGGCTGTGGATGTACAAACTCTGTCTTCAACTGTTTCACCATTTCCTCTTTTTCTCTCTCTGTCTCCGCTGTCTTTCATGTGTGTCCAGACAGGGCTTCTGCTGATCACTGCCCGAGGACACACTTACAGGCTTGACGGACACAACAGAGAGAGAGAGAGAACGGCCTACTGCCAAACACTGCCGCCAACACTCAGCACGCTGAGAAACGATTTACCCTCCTCCAATACCACACACACACAACAGATGCACAAGGAAACATTTTCACATCAAATCACTTCAAATTCTTATTTTTTGTGCCCAGATATGAAATATCTCTACTCAATTATGCTCAGCAAAAAAACT
Source organism: Barbus barbus (assembly GCF_936440315.1). NCBI lineage: Eukaryota > Metazoa > Chordata > Actinopteri > Cypriniformes > Cyprinidae > Barbus > Barbus barbus. Next base: position 1,750,847 of record NC_136742.1, read on the forward strand.
TTTTTGCTTCAGGAAACACAAGTCACATGATATGAAGTGTACAAATATTATCAAGAAATAGTCTGGACTAGGATATTCCTGCTTCATATCTTCAGCTTCCGACCCTGTAGCACTCTGTAGTCTGATTTTTAGAAGATGACATTTGAAAGAAACAAAATGAAAATGCTAGTAATTTACTTTACACTTACTTAAAATATATTTAAATCTCTGAATAGATCAAAGCTGACCAACATTTAAATCTCTGAATACAAAAAACAACTGATATTTAAATCTTTGAATAGAACAAAACTGACTAATGTTTAAATATGATGTTTAAATAAACAAAACTACCGATATTTAAGTTGCTAAATATGCCAAAAACGGAGGATATTTCAATTTCTGAATGTAACAAAATTGATTTATATTTAAAATTCTAAATAGAACAAAACCATCTAACATTCAAATCTCTCCAAAGAACAAAGTCAGTTAATATTAGAGTTCGACTGATATGGGTTTTTCACTAGCCGATGCCGATATTTAGAAATCAGGGCAACCGATGGCCGATATATGATGCCGATTTTTTTGGCCAATTTTCTTTTCTTTTTTTTCACTCTTCATCTCATAAAAGAGAGTTTGAGTAAATGTTTATTGCAAGGTACAAGATAGTAATAGTAGTAGTAGTAGTAGTAGTAGTAGTAGTCTAATTCATCGTAATAATACATGGCTCGAAACTTAAGCACCTTCTCAAAACAGTTCTGAAGCATGCTTTTTGTTTATGTTTGCTGACGAACACCAGAGTTTCCCACAGACTTGCAAATGCAAATTCATTCTCTGCCAGCAGGAGGCGCTGTTGGAGCAGGAGATATAGCCGTTTCCCCGCTAACAGCTGTAAGCTCACAAACTCTACTTCATCAGGCATTACAGGAAAGACGAAGTGAAAATAACTTTGAAGTTTTTCTGAAGACGGTCGGTTCTTTTCAATGATACATTCATATAAAAACACCTCCGCTGCATTTAAATTTTGAAACGTATAGTGCTCAGTTTATTCAGGGAAGTATAAGCTTGTTGTAAAATCTATTTGTGGCGGTCAGATTTGATATTTTGATAAGCCGCCACAAATAAATCAATGCATGGGAAACACTGGACACTGCTATAAGTCAAATGGCCATAATCTAAGAGATAACAAAATGAAAAGAGTTAACATATTACACAACCTGCAGCTCATAACTGCTTAAGAGTGCACTGGCCACGAGCGATGACATCGTGGAGGCTATAGTCGGACCCACAGACACATTTAATGAGGAAAGTTAACATGCACGTTTTAGCCAGTCTGAATTGTTTCTACTTTCACATGCAAATGACTTGTTGCATGTATGAATATGATAAGCACGGTTAGCATCAATTTTAGTAGGGTGAAATGTAATTACGCTTTCGGAACGGTCTGTTTTGCTTGGCCATCATTAGCTGAAGCTGTGTTAACGAGGTGCGGCTGCAGAGTGTGAGCTGCTCCATCTCACCCAGCCTCAGAGGGAGAGAGATTCTCCGGTTCTGCATTCCGCAACAATGCTTAGCTGCCACAGATGCACCTGCCTATAAATCGGTTTAATTTGCAGCACAATCGGCTGATGCCGATTAATTAAAAAATGCTAAAAATCGGCCCAATTAATCGGCCGGCCAATCAAACAGTCGACCTCTAATTAATATTTATATCTCTTAACTGAACAAAACCGACCAATGTTTAAATCTCTAAATAGAACAGAAGTTACTGATATTTAAATCCTTAAATAGGGTATCAACAAATATTTAAATCATTTAATTGAACAAAACCAAACCATATTTAATTATCTTAATTGAATACAATACAATACAGCTATATCTAAAATCCCGAGGCTCACTTCTATCATTGTTAAATATTGTCATATCGCCCAGGCATTACCGACATAACATTATGACTTTCTGTAAAGCTGCTTTTAAATGATACATATCATGAAATGCACTATACAAATACATTTGACCTGACTGTGTACATCTCTATGTTCACGTGGCATCAGACATAAGATGTTGGTGAAATCTTGGTTGAAATGTTGGAAGTCCGACTTCAAGTGGCACTTTATTGCACTTTTCCCAGTAGAACGTTGTACATTCTGCCTTTTTGGGTCGCAGCACAAACTCTACAGTACTTCAGCTGTCAAACGTGGTGCTGAGGCTGTTGTAAACCACTGTCGGATGCGAAATCTACTAAACTGTGATGAACGAACACGTTGATCAATTGCGTGATGAGCTACAGAACTACTGCATGTTCAAGATGTTTGCATAAGCTGCTGAATTACAAAAAATCTGCCTTTTTTGAATCTCCATAAAACACTAAAAGCCATGAGATCTGTGGCGACTGAAGGAGGTCACATCAACGCTCAAATCAGTACACAAACCCTCGGACACGCACTGCACTGATAACATCCCATCATTCTCCTGACACAAAGAACCGCGTCAGGTTACATTAGTTACATTAAACTGGGCAACTACAGAGAGATACAGACAGAGCGAGAGAGAACGGAGCCTCTTCATGGCTTCAGCGCTGCATCTTCCACTGCCACTTTCAATTAAGCAGCAGGAAAACTACCTCCGGTCACATCACCAGAAACAATAGCTGAACTGTCCCGAAGTGCTCATTAATTGTGATGTGATATGTTGCTATTTGGTCTGTGAAGGTTTTCAATTTAAAGAACAATAAACAGCGCATATGAAATGAAGAGATGTTCTAAAGCACAAACAAAGTCATTCTGAAGTCCACCCACCAAAACTGTCATTATTTCATTTGTGTCCATTTTTTCACACAGTCTGACACTTACAGTAGCTGTTTTTGCTTCTGTACCTTTAACACTTATGTAAATGATCACTGCTGTGATTGGTTAATCTCCTCATATCTGTGTAGTTCACATTATTGTTCTTCAGCGGAGCCGTTTGAATCCTGAATCCCTGTACAATGGACCATAAGTTAAGGAAGGTAACTGTAGGTGGTCATTTGCTCATTATCGTGATGTCATGAAGATTTCGAAGTGATTTAGTTTCAATAAATAATCACAGACACCAGGGGAAAACGATGCTACATGCAAATAATAGCATTCAACTAACCACATAATCATGTATGGTTAAGATAAATATAAAATAAATACACTTTAAAGAGAAATTCTATATTTAATCTGAGATCTGTTTGTATTACAGTATGTCACAAAGCAGTTTTATTTCAAGAGCGAGAAAAATCCTGCTTTCCATCATGCAAGAGTTTCTTCTGTATCTCTGACATTAGGGAACGTTGTGCACTAAATATCTGCTGTGACAGAGATAAAGGACTCTGGGCTGAAAAGCTGAACATTCATGAAGACCCCTCAGATATCATTACAGATCAACAAACACACTGTACCAACAAAACAAGCCATCTAGCAAGAGGTTATCTGAGAGTATTACCAGTCCCAAGAAACGCTGGATGTTTAAACAGTGTGAACATTCCTTAGGTGCTTTCTTGAGGAGCTTTAGCAGCACAGTATGAGCTGGAGCCGTGCTCGAGTTCAAGGGATTTGCTGGCATTTTTCAGATATTGCCCAAGAAAACACAGCATCCCCCATAATAAACAATTTTTGTTGAGGCGAAAACCACCCAATGGCTTAAGCGGCTACTCTGAGAATTTGCACAAGTGAGCGAATGCCTCATTTGTTTTCTCCAGGAGAAGTTGCAACCATAAATTGTCGTGCGTAAGACGGCGGCCTTGTGGGAAAACGCAGACACTTATGAAAAAAATTAAGATGTTAAGAACGCTGACCAGGCTGAACATGACAAATCTGAGCTCTCGTCCCGAATTCCTCATGAAATTCATATTAGACTGTGAGTTTATGCTGCACAGCGTCTCTTGGTCTCTCTGCTACTGGTTTTCTGTGATTCAGAGCCATTCTGCTTAGGAGGATTCACTTCAACATCTGCACTCACACAAAGCCTTTTCCACAAGAAGACCAACAGCTTCAACCACCTTTAAAAAGAAGTACTAAATAAAATATATAATCAAAGCATGTTATAAAATGTATGATTTGTTACATTATTTTAATATACCACAATGTAAGCTGAGCCAAAATTGTTCTTGACAGATTTCATGAGATTTACCCATGAATTATCAATGTATATATTACGTTTCATGGCATTATCCTCTGTTACGGTAAGTGAAACATTACCACCATTTTTCTTAAAAAAAAAAAAAAAAACTCTACAAAACATCCACACCCACACACACACAGCAAGAATGAAGTGAACCTGAAAGCCCTGCACTGTGTTGATACTGACACCTGATTCCTCCACTAACGTGAGTAAATAAACTCAGAACAATGTAAAACGGATCCATTCAGAGGGTCTTTCAGTGCTTTCAGTGCTTTTACCAAATCCTGTTTAGAGCCAAACACCTTCCTGAGTGATCATCGGCCATTTTAACTGTCCTCCTGTAACCCCAGCAGACCGCTGGCCTCCAAACTCTACAAACTTTCTGCCAGTATAACTATGAAATGTTGCAAAAAGTAGAGTTGGGTGATATACTGAATATTCACAATGTATTGGTGATGGTTTATTTAAAGGGTAATGTTCTATCGCATTTGAAAATAACGTACTACTAAAGATAACTACACTAAAATAAACTAAATCAAAGTAAGCTGAAAACATAACTATGACTTTTTATCTTGCTTCTACAAGTCTTTGAGCTCTTTATTGTGACTCGTGTTTCACAGGACTCATACCCGAGTACTTCATATCACGTGCAATGCTGTACCGGGTGCGCTACCAAGCAAGTTTGTCATGTCAGAAAAGCCAAACAGATGGAGCTGGTTACGTGATGCAAACGTCAAATTTTATTAAATTTGACAAATTACAGTAAAAGTGTTTGTGCTCATAACATTGCATTGTGCAAGAAATCACACGAAAATAAATCTTTAGGGTCCCACTTTATATTAGGTGGCCTTAACTACTATATATTTACATTTAAATGAATCATTTGATACAATGCACTTCTTGTGTACATACATGTTTTTACATTGTACTTATATTTTTTTAAATACCTATATGTATTTACATCTGTAATTAATTTCTGTAATTTCATGTATTTACTCTGTGCTGACAAGATGGCGCCGCTGATGGCAGCTATTGTGAGTTGCTCTCCAGTGTTTGTACTGTTTTTGTTTGTTTTTCCTGTTTTTTGTTTTTCAAATATGATCAGTTTTACCTTGGATGACCTGCTGAACATTCGGCAGAACACACCACAAAATCTTTTACCGGATTTTGATTTTTCAGACGTTTTGCTGGACATTGTAGTTGGTGGAGCCATAGCTCTGGTCAAACGCTACAGGAGGCGTAGGTGGGGGAAGAGAGCCGGCGTGCTTGTGAAGCTTCATCAGCGCGGATTTCAAACGGCGTTGCCTAGCATCCATCTGGCGAATCTCCACTCTCTACCCAACAAAACGGACAAACTCCTACTGCTCTCCTGGACAAACAAGGATTTTTCTAACTCTGCTGCTCTGTGTTTCACGGAAACCTGGCTAAATGGCGACATACTGGACAGCGTACTACATCTGCCTAATTACCAGCTGATCAGAGCAGATCACGAGGGAAATCGCGCGGCAGCGGGACGTGCTTTTACATCAATGAGAGGTGGTGTACAGATGTAACTGTGTTAAAGAAGATGTGCTGTTCAGATCTAGAAACGCTCTTCATTAACTGCAAGCCGTTATATTGAGCCGTTATATTCGCCGCGGGAGTTCTGCTCGTTCATTCTCGTGAGTGTCTATATTCCACCGCAAGCGCACGTGAGCACAGCTCTACAGAAACTCGCTGATATGATCACAGAGAGTGAACAACAACACCCGGACTCTGTTTTAATCATTCTCGGGGACTTTAATCAAGCAAAACTCTCCCGCGAACTGCCAAAATACAGACAGCACATCACATGTCCCACCAGAGACAGTAATATATTTTCACTGTTACACAACAATAAAGGATGCATATCACTCGGTTAGCCAAGCAGATTTAGGACTCTCTGATCACTGTTTGACTCAGACAGCTCTGTCAGGCCAAAGAAGATGTTTACAGAAAGGGGGATAAAGTCTTGTATAAACAGGCCAAATACACACTGGAAAAGGAGATCAGAGTGGCAAAGAGGAATTATTCTGACAAGCGAAGGAAAAAATTATGTTCCAGTGATCCTGCTTCAGTGTGGAAAGGAATGAAGGATATCAACAGTTACAAGATACCATCCCCCAGCACTCTGGAAAATCAACACCTGGCAGACGACTTGAACGAGTTTTATTGTCGTTTTGAAAAATCACCCCACACCTGCCCTGGACACCTCTCCACAAAACCATTAACACCTCCAGAACCCTCCTCTCCCCCACACCTACAATTCAAATCAGCGAAGAAGATGTGTGTCAGGTCATCAGGAAGAACAAAAGAAGGAAAGCACCAGGCCCAGACAGTGTGTCACCAGCCTGCCTAAAAATCTGTGCTGTCCAGCTGGCCCCCATCTTCACACAGATCTTCAACAGATCACTGGAGCTGTGCAAAGTCCCCTCATGCTTCAAACGCTCCACCATCATCCCCGTCCCAAAGAAACCCAAAATTACTGGACTTAATGACTATAGACCTGTGGCCCTAACGTCTGTAGCCATGAAATAATTTGAAAGACTGGTTTTGGCTTATCTGAAGGACATCACCGGACCCTTACTGGACCCCCTGCGGTTTGCCTACAGAGCAAACAGGACTGTGGATGATGCAGTCAACATGGGACTGCACTTCACCCTGCAGCATCTGGACAGACCAGGGACTTATGTGAGGATCCTGTTTGTGGACTTCAGCTCTGCTTTTAACATCCAAACTCACATCCAGCACTCGTATCATCAGCACTGGAGCTCCTCAGGGCTGCGTACTCTCCCCACTGCTCTTCTCCCTCTACACCAACGACTGCACCTCTAAAGACCCCTCTGTCAAGCTCTGGAGCTTATCATGCTCAAAACTGTGGAGATGAATGTGGACTTCAGGAGAAACCCTCCTGCTCTCCCCCCACTCACCATCATGAACAGCACTGTGACTGCAGTGGAGTCATTCAGATTCCTGGGCACCACCATCTCCCAGGACCTGAAGTGGGATATTCACATAGACTCCATTGTCAGAAAGGCCCAGCACAGGTTGTACTTTCTTCGCCAGCTGAGGAAGTTCAACCTGCCACAGGAGCTGCTGAAACAATTCTACTCCACCATCATTGAATCCATCCTCTGCACTTCAATAACTGTCTGACCTCAGAAGACTACGGAGAGTAGTCCGGACTGCTGAGCGAATCATTGGTACAACCCTCCCCACTCTCCAAGAGCTGTACTTATCCAGAGTGAGCAAAAGGGCTGGTAAAATCACTCTGGACCCCTCACATCTAGCGCACTCCCTCTTTGAACTGGTACTGTCTGATCGACGTTACAGAGCTCTGAGAACCAGAACGACCAGACACAGGAACAGTTTCTTCCCTCAGGCAATCCATCTCATGATAACACTCATGAAAACACTCAACAATAAACGTGGAACACACAACTTTAATACCGTCACAAGCCAGGCCTCTGTGGCTCTCTCTGATCACCACCAGAGGGCACCTTCACCCGAGTATTAACTGTTTCACGAACTCCATTTCCCATCTGCCCCGTACCTAGGACTAATCACCGCTAGGTGATCCTCATTATCTCTGCTATTTAAGCCACACTCACACTTCCACTCGACGCAAAGTCTTGTTTAGCCTGCCTGACATTTCTGAGCGTTATTCCGATTGTTATTCTGTGTATGACCCCGGACTGCTGTTACCCTTGAGATTCTCTGCTGCCTGCCTTACTGTCTTTGATTTGTACCTGTTGAACACAGCCTGCCCTGACCTCTGCCTGGTATTGTTTACGATTCTGATTCCTGTGTTGTTCCTGACGCCGTTGTATAACCTCTGCCTGTTTGACTCTGATTCTTATTAAACATTGCAAATGGATCCGACCGCTTCTGACTCCTCGTTACAAATACATTATCCATTCACCACACTCACTTATTTTATTTTTATTTCTAATTTGCACATACTTGACCTGTACATACATAGTTGTCTATATTATATATTGTGTTTTTGCTGCTTCGTACATTGCCTATTTGGATATTTGTATATTATTCTTTTATTATCTGTGTCCTGTCCTGTTGCTGTCTTTCTGTCGCACTGTGGCGATTCTGTCAATAAAACAAATTCCTTGTATGTGTAAACATACTTGGCCAATAAAGCTCATTCTGATTCTGATTCTATTATAACACTGTTGACCCATCCCTTACACCTTAACCCACCCTTAAACCATACCTGTCCCTAACCTTACCCATATCCCACCTCAATAGCAGTAAATATGTTTTACAATACAATATGACCACAATAAGTACATTGTACTTATTTTTTGATGGAAGTACATAGTATTTAAGGCCACCTAATATAAAGTGTGGCCATCTTTATTAATCAATATCTGCCCCTGTATTCATAATTTGTGTGAAAAAAAAGATTTTGGTGTTTTAATGAAATGTTCATTTGAACTGGAATCTGTAGAGAACTGTATGTATAGGTCTGTTTTGAAGTTTTGCATAAATGTATGTAGAGGCACAATTTTCCAATGAGCCTATGTAGTAAAATTAAGCAACACTCCACTGATTTACTTATTTGGCCAATATGTTTCCTAAAGAGCATGACTAGTTTCACAATTGATGATGTGTAAATACATGTTTAAATAGTATCTCTCCTTTAAGATTTATCAATCCACTTCAGTGACTGAAATCTCCAGTCACTGAAGTCTCACTCCACAGCACCGCAGCAAAACAAATTATATTTTACCTGAGAACTTTTAAGTGTGAATTGAATGTGAAGAGATCAGATGTTGGTTTATTGAGTTTTCTTCATTGGCTGCACTCAAAAACAAACATACATTGTTCAAAAAGACTCACGTAGTTATGATAGTGTTCTGACGAATCCATCATCTAATAAACTTCTGACTCACTTACTGAACTCAATAAGTGAAAAAAACTCTTTAAATCATTTAAGAGAATGCTGTTATACTATTAGCATGGCATGCTATTTTTAGCTAACTGCCCTGCTTTATTCTATAGATTTTATATTGATGCTATTTGTAGGACTGATTGTGTGTCCTTTAAAGACTCTGATACTGGTGAAGCAGCACACACACACAGGTGGAGCGGTGGAATATAACACAGCACAGTGACATTGGCTGTCCATCTTCTGTGAGCAGGGTGTAAGAGTAGGAGGAAGAGGAAGGGCCATCTGGAAGTGCCCCCTGATCACAACCTCCGGTCCCAAATCCCATATGGCAGCACAGGAGCCCGACCCTCTCACACACACACACACACACACACACACTCATGATACTTTATCTGTTCAAGCATAACAATAAATTGCAGACACAAATACATGAACACACACACACACACACACACACACACACACACCTTCTGTCCAAATGTAGTAGCACATTATGAACACACATTTCCTCCTAGCAATTATTTACAGCAGGTCACACACACACACACACACACACACACACACACACTCAATGCAGTACAGTACATCCATCAATAACACACTGTTTGCCCAAATAAAAAAAGTGACTGATTAGAAAAAATTACCACGTTTAAAATTGATTGATTGTTATTGTTTGGTAGTACATGTTCATAGAAAACAAAATGTAAGACAACCATGTCACACATTTGCTATAATATAATTGAATACTTGGGATTTACTAAAATGTAATACTTGGGATTAATTCCCTGTTTACTAACTAAACTGCACTAACTAGTCAAACAGCATCTTAAACAGCCATACACTAGTTCAAGCAAAAAAGTGTTTGTCTAACCAATAGCAAACAGATTTATTATTTTTTTTTGCATTTCCATTTAACCACCCTAATGTTCTGACAAATAAAGCAACACAGTGGCAAAATCAGCACATCTGTGGCACAGACAGAGTAAGTGGCATCTGACAGAAAGTTTAAAGACAGAGATTACCCACACATGTGGTGTTTTTCAACAGCTGTCAGATCTCAGATCTTCACTTTCACAAGATTTATTCCTAAAGCTTAAATAAGTGGCCAAGACGAGTGTCTCCATAAACACAAAGGGCCCGTGATAAGGGCGCAGCAGCCAGTCTAACTGGGTCAAACTTTTCCAGCACGAGAGAAGAGACTGAACGCAAGCCAAGATGGCCGAAGCGTCCGGGCTGATGTCATCTCATGGACAGAGAGACAAAAACGAGGTCATTCAAAATGGCCGTCAGCTAGTACGGAAAGAGAAGAATGTGGCGAAAGACACTGAGGACAAGCTTCTCAAAGTTTTAAGGTAGAAACCTAACTTTGATCCATTCACATAACACAGAAGGAATGTGTAAGATACATAATGATATATTTTGATTAAAATTCTTGTAATTCAGATAAAAAATGCTGCTCAAAACCATCAGCAAAATGTTTTATGTAGACAATTTTTGCAGATTGCTTCATTCTGAAGATTTGTTTTGAAGGTGCACTAAGCAATATTTGAAAAACGCTTTTGACCACAGTGTCAGACCGAGTCCCAAAACACACTTGTAGCCAATCAGCAGTAAGGGGCGTGTCTAGTAATGATAGAGAGAAGAGAGCACTCAATTTGAGTGGATATTAGCAGATCGACTATACATAGAGAGAGATGGCAGATAAAAAGGAACAAAACAGATAAAAAGGAACAAAACATTAAAAATAAATAAATATTGGAGCAGCTTTTCAGCGATGGAGTGAACTCAGGAGCGGGAAGGCCTGAAAGCGGACGCCGATTGCGTTGTTTCTTCTTGATAGGTGAGTAACGTTGATTTTGCTTCGTTTCACACAACTTATCTGTGTTGGCTTTATGCTTGTGTGTCATCTTGACTTGTTTTCGCGATCGTTATTGCCATGGTTGTGTACGTACGTGTGGGGCGGAGATATCAAAATAGGGGCAAGGTCCTGTTGCAGTATAGGCGTGTTTGTTTTGGTGCATTCTAATATCAACATCGTTTGGCAAAATTCTCTTAGTGCACCGGTTATAGACTTATTATTTATTCCATTTGCTCCAAAGTGTAACGATATTGGTGCAGCATTTCGCATACTTTTTTTGTAACAAAAAACTTTTTTACTTACATGTTTGCTGGTGTTTTTTAAGCTCATCAGTGCTTTTATTGTAATGAAGAGAGAGCGTGTGCTTATGGTTGCCAGGTTGGGAAGATTAAGTAAATCATCGGACAGAAAATGTAGCAGTTTAAGACAAAATCTCTGATTGGATTTAAACTCTTGACATCTGGCAATAGCAAGCACAAAATCTTGTTACAAATGCAAGATAACGCAAATGCCAAATTAAGATAACACATTTTCTGGATAAATAAACAGCAGGGAAATATTGCAGACTATTATGCTTAATTTGAGATAATTCATAAATCATGATCACGACTGAAATATGATTTAAAGTGCAGCCATATCTCAACTAAATCAACACTGAACTGACTGGAGCTGCATAATGACACTATTGTCTTTTAGAGCTGATTTACAGCACAATCTGAACTACACTCACCTAAAGGATTATTAGGAACACCATACTAATACTGTGTTTGACCCCCTTTCGCCCTCAGAACTGCCTTAATTCTACGTGGCATTGATTCAACAAGGTGCTGAAAGCATTCTTTAGAAATGTTGGCCCATATTGATAGGATAGCATCTTGCAGTTGATGGAGATTTGTGGGATGCACATCCAGGGCACGAAGCTCCCGTTCCACCACATCCCAAAGATGCTCTATTGGGTGGCATTTAAACGATGCCCAATTGGCACTAAGGGGCCTAAAGTGTGCCAAGAAAACATCCCCCACACCATTACACCACCACCACCAGCCTGCACAGTGGTAACAAGGCATGATGGATCCATGTTCTCATTCTGTTTACGCCAAATTCTGACTCTACCATCTGAATGTCTCAACAGAAATCGAGACTCATCAGGCAACATTTTTCCATTCTTCAACCGTCCAATTTTGGTGAGCTCGTGCAAATTGTAGCCTCTTTTTCCTATTTGTAGTGGAGATGAGTGGTACCCGGTGGGGTCTTCTGCTGTTGTAGCCCATCCGCCTCAAGGTTGTGCGTGTTGTGGCTTCACAAATGCTTTGCTGCATACCTCGGTTGTAACGAGTGGTTATTTCAGTCAAAGTTGCTCTTCTATCAGCTTGAATCAGTCGGCCCATTCTAAGTAAAAAGTAAAGTAAAGTCGTGACGTATTGTCAAGTATGGTGACCCATACTCGAAATTGGTGCTCTGCGTTTAACCCATCCAAGTGCACACACACAGCAGTGAGTAGTGAACAAATGCACACACACACACACACACACCGTGAACACACACCCGGAGCAGTGGGCAGCCATGCTGCGGCGCCCGGGGAGCAGGAGATTAATTCTCCTCTGACCTCTAGCATCAACAAGGCATTTTCGCCCACAGGACTGCCGCATACTGGATGTTTTTCCCTTTTCACACCATTCTTTGTAAACCCTAGAAATGGTTGTGCGTGAAAATCCCAGTAACTGAGCAGATTGTGAAATACTCAGACCGGCCCGTCTGGCACCAACAACCATGCCACGCTCAAAATTGCTTAAATCTCCTTTCTTTCCCATTCTGACATTCAGTTTGGAGTTCAGGAGATTGTCTTGACCAGGACCACACCCCTAAATGCATTGAAGCAACTGCCATGTGATTCCTAATAAACAGGTGTTCCTACAGGTGTTCCTAATAATCCTTTAGGTGAGTGTGTATTATAATATTGATAATTGACAGAAAAACAGATTTAGCTAACACTAACTGTATTGTATAAAGCGCTATAGAAATAAAGGTTTTGTGGCCCTTTAATAAGTCGTGACAGATTGTTGTAGCGCCTCAGTTCAAGTGGCAAGTGAAACGATCATCTCTTCCTCTTAACTAGTTATAGCATGAAATAAACATGATGGAACATCTTAAGGTATCTTGTTTCAACTGCAGAGAGATAACAATACACACCATTTTTCAACTTCAAGTCCACACAGGTTCATCTACTCGCCTGTCTGGTTTCTTTGTGGGTCAAATATGGTAGATTCTACGTTATGATTGGTCAGATCGCCTGTCAGTCAAACTCTCGGCGAAGAGTGAATTATCTTTAAAAAATGTATTATTTACTAAATCCTCATTAATTCAGTTTATTACTGTTTCTGATCCATTTTTTATACTTCGGTCAATTCGATATTTTGGTAACACTTTAGTATAGGGACCAATTCTCTCTCTTAACTAGTTGCTTATTAGCATGCCTATTATTTACATATTGGCTGTTTATTAGTACTTATAAAACACATATTCTGTATGACCATATTTTACATCCCTAATCCTGCCCAATCCCTAAATTTAACAACTACCGCACTAACTATTAATGAGCATCAAATTAGGAGTTTACTGAGGCAAAAGTCCTAGTTAATGGTTTGTTAATAGCGAGAATTGGACCTTAAAATTAAGTGACTGATATTTTTATTTTGTTTAGTTTTAGTTTAATGTGACCCAAATTGATATCCCGTTGTTTTTGTAATGAAATTCAAAATGTTTGATGAAATTATATAATCTGAAGATACTGTCCGGTATGTTGTTTCATAAATCCATATTTTGTTAGTATTTGAAACTGTATACCACTGTGACTTCCACGCCACTGCTTGAAATTAAGTAGCAGATCAATGAAGTCGTGGCCTAATGGTTAGAGAGTCGGACTCGTAATCGAAAGGTTGCGGGTTCGAGTCCCCGGCCGGCAGGGATCGTAGGTGGGGGGGAGTGAATGTCCAGCGCTCTCTCCACCCTCAATACCACGACTGAGGTGCCCTTGAGCAAGGCACCGAACCCCCAACTGCTCCCCGGGCGCCACAGCATGGCTGCCCACTGCTCCGGGTGTGTGTTCACGGTGTGTGTGTGTGTGTGCATTTGTTCACTACTCACTGCTGTGTGTGTGCACTTGGATGGGTTAAACGCAGAGCACCAATTTCGAGTATGGGTCACCATACTTGACAATACGTCACGACTTATGCTGATAATCATGCCCATCACTGTGCTAACTGATGAACAAGTTTTTAAATTTTAAAAATAAACAACTTTCAGTTTCTATAAAAGAGTTTGTCTCCCGTTCAAGAGTGTGTGTTTAAGCTGAATTTAACACAGGAGCCTTGACGCAGTTAACCGCAATAACTTTACACATCACACTCCACCGAGTGGCTCTTGACTTAAGTGATGCAATGAATGTATTATTTGTTCTCAAAATGTTTTTTTATTATTATTTTGCTATAAAATTATAAAAAAAAACTGCTTTCAGCTTAACTAAAAGCTCTTCCAAGAAACTAAACAAAACACATTCACACATATCTAAGAGGCTGAAGTTAAGCGCTCACTCATATTATGAGAGGATCCGAGTATACTTAGCATGGCTACTAAAAAGACAGGACATCTATTATCTGCTGAATATGGAAGTGTTCAGCATCTTCCTCCTCCTCGACTCTCTGCTGAAGCACATCAGCCTTGAATATTTCCTTTCATCTCTTCATTAATGTCAAAATATTACAATTCACATTTTTTCCTTACAGTATTCACCCCACAACACTTCTACTTTCCACTACAAGAAGAAAAAAAATAAAATAAAATAATAAAGCCAAGTTTTTTTCTTTGTGTGATCAGTGTCACGTGGGGACGTTTAATTGTCAGAGATTATTACAATTTTAATGCTTTCTCACAGATCAAATTAAAAATATATAAGAGATTTACTTACATACTGAAACAATAATGTGGAGAACAACAGCATTTTTCTTTTGCGATGTTATTTAATTTTAACATTGACCTATCCAGTGTTATTTTAGTACAATGTTTGTTAAATAGTATGAGGTTATATATTACATGGTTTTAGATAACGACAATTACCCTGGACCTCTCAGCAGGTTTCATGTCTGATTGTAGATGTGTGATGGAAAGGCCTGTGGGTCAGAGAAAGTGAGAGAGTATTTCTGGACTTCTGACTTCCTTTGCCCACAGGAAGGTGATAGTGGGATCTCAGTCACACTAGTTAAAACAATTTCAGCAAACATCAAACATCAGAGGAGAGAGAGAGAGAGAGAGAGAGAGGGGGAGATCAGTCACTCAAGATGGGCTAACACCGCTCGACACACACACACACACACACACACACACACTCCCAAACCAACACTGTGTTAGACACACAAGAACACAGGGCTGTAGCAACAGATTGATGACAATCCATAATGAAAATAGTCAACAACAAATTGTATTATTGATCAGTTGGGTCTGTGTGATGTACAGAGAACCAGCATCAGTAAAGCCACTTCACAGTGCTGAAAAACACACTTCTGCTCCAAAAATTAAATAAAGCATTTGACTAAGGGATCATAGAGTGAGTCGCTGAGGGAACAGAGCAGAAGTCACACTGACAAACACACAAGAACACTTTAATAAACACTTCAATCATGAGATTATGGTATGGTACATATATTTATATTTATATATATTAGGGGTGTAACGATATCACAAACCGAACCGAAAGATCGCGATACACCACCCACTCTCATGGTGTACCGCGGTACTCTCACGCCCCCTGCTGCCCATTGTTGAGGTTAATGGCACTTATCTCTAACTATTAATTTAAACTAAATTTTCTTTGCTTACATTTGATTAAATTGTATTAGTAACGACTAATAAGAGCTTTTTAAATTGTGTTCTAAATATTATATTCTAAAGTTACTGTTTTCCAAGTGCATGTCATTTCCCGTGACTTGGGAGTGAGCGTCACACTCGGTTGCTAGTATATGCAGGAGGCTGCTTCACATAGTACTGAAATTGCAGATCCTCCGGACACATTTAAGTCTCCTGTGTGGGAACACTTTGGTTTTCCAGTGGAGTACAGGAATTGAATTTGTGTCGTAGACAAAGCACACACAATCTATCGTAACTGTTTCACAAAACTCTCTTATACGACAGGAAACACATCTCATGGTGCGTTCACACCAGACGCGAATGAAGCGTTAAGCGCGAGTGATTTACATGTTAAGTCAATGCAAAGACGCGATTAGACATCCTGTGGAGCGATTCGCGCGAATGAGGCGACCGCATTTCAGTCAGAATGTGCTGCATGATGGTGTTTTTGAAAAATAACTTAAAACTTCCAAATGTTTCTTAGAGTGGACAAGCCAGTGCTTATTTTTGACTAGAGTACATTGGAGTTTATTTATTTAATTTTAGTTTACTTCAGGTAAGCTGACTTCACTAAAGAGACAAATGTTTATTTCTGACTACCTACATTGGAGTTATCTCATTTTAGTTTACTCTGTTAAGCTGGCTGCACTAAAGAGAGAAATGTTTTATTCTGACTAGTCTACATTGGAGGTATTTATTTAATATTTGTTTACTCCGGTATGCTGACTGCACTAAAAATGTGAAGCCAAAGTTAATAAAGAAAAAGTTAAGTCAAGTTATTGTTATTATTGAGTTAAGTGAATCTATTGTTCCTTAGCATTGCTGGTAAGATGACATGAACCCTACCCCCACAGCGAACCGAACCGGACCGAACCGTGGCTCCAAAACCGTGAACCGAACCGTGCCACTGGTGTATCGTTACACCCCTAATATATATATATATATATATATATATAGCTGGACATTAAATCTAGGTTTTAAATGCACTATATTTAAGTCGTTTTATACAGATTAATTTAATTAGGTAACACAGGTAATGCTCATTTTTTGGGAACCGTGACTGTAATGGGATGTGAATGAAAGAGGTTGTTTTACAGCACAGATGAATGACAGTACAGGTATTTCTTAATGTTCCTGCATTGTTATCTCACTGAGTTTGTGCTTTTTTTGTTCAGTTATTTATATGGTGCTTTTGTGCACTTTCTTTTAAATGCGACTTTAATAAACTTTCGTGAGCACATAATGTACACCATACCCTACATTCATACTTTATAGTGTTTTTTATAGTCTTTAAATTTGTTTCGAGGAGAATATTAGGCAGGATATTGAACAACATTTTTTTTTTTTTTTTTTTATTAAAATACACAAAATAACTAAATTAGGTAGCTTTTATCAAATTAATTGAAAAAATAATCAAAAGTGAGTGAGGCTTTGCTCAAGCAGCAACCTGTGTGGGCTGTGCGTTTCAATAACGACACATCAAATCAATGTCTCTGATTCAGCGCTCATTAACACACTTACACTAATTACAGAATGAGTCACAGAAAGACATGTGTAAACTCAGCTGGATTCAACATATATCGATGAGAAGAGAAGAACTGAAACGACTGAAACACTAAACACTGTTTCACACATTCGATAGGTTGAACTGTCTTAGGGCCGTTCACACAGAATTAAAAAAATGCAAGATGCATTGAAATGGAGTTGGAATTTAACATTCGAAAAATTCAAGGGCTGCAAAAGACAACACACAAATGCAATGGTCAAACACAACCGTCTAGCACATGCTTATATTGAAAAACAATGGAAAGCAGTGCAGTGGACTGCAAAAACACGCTCTGTGCGAACGGCCCCTTGAGGTCTCAGGTCAAGTCTAAGTTTCACAGTCTCCCATAACGGCAGTATCTACTCGTCACAGCCGTGTTTTGTGTTCTTCACACTGAAGTTAACTGCCCTTGTTTTTAATTGCCAAATCTGCATTTGAATCATGTAAAACAGCCACACCATGTGTGTGTGTGTGTATGTGCGTGTGAGTGTGTGTGTGTATGTGTGTGTGCACGTGAGATGCTGCAGATCTCTGGGTTTACTTCTTGAAGAATGAACTCTAGCATGTAATTACCTTCATCAATCTTCATTCAGAAGTAAACACACACTTTAACACACTTGGTTTTCCCTCATTTTCACTCTTTTTATGGGCACTGTTTTTGCGTTTATCTAACACAGGAAGCCAGCAGACTTGGAGAAAGCTGTCTAAACACACAGCTGGATTTAACATACATTCCCCAAGTGTGCTTAATTGAATGTCCACTTGTTCTGTACTTCAAATCTTAAAAACATACTTTTAGAAAACTGTACTTACAGATAATTTAATATTAATAAAATAAAAGGCCATATAAGTGAGCTTAAAGACTCTTACATGACTTTTAAAAATTGCATCCTGTAATAATATCATCATTATTTTTTTATAATCTTTTGTCATGCTTTAAAGTATTATTTTGATGTGTTGATAACAGTAACACTGTAATCATATTTTAAAAACAATAGAAGTAATTATGAAGTTATGTATTAAGATGTACTGAAGTCCTGCTTAAGTGCACTCAACTAATTTGCATTCAATGTAAATTGAAACCATTTAGCTGCAAATAGCAAGCAATTAAGTGTTTGAAGACCTTATATTCTGTTCACACGGTATATTATACTACTTCATAATAAGTACTCTTTTTAAAAGTATGCTAAAGTGTTCAATTAGTAGTCACAGGTTTGGACACACTCAATATATAGATATACAGGCTTCTGCTGAAATGCTTCACATTTGTTTTGTAAAGATATCTTATTTGTGCCTTCATATGAATTTCTTCACATAACACATTTGAATGTACAGAGAGCTTAAATATAACAGAGTTTTAATTTGTTTATCTTGTTCAAACTGTCTAAAAAGGTGCAAAGCTGTCACTGGGCAGTATCCAGAGGTACAAAAGCTAAAATTATTTACCCTTAAAAGGTACACATTAGAATCAGAATCAGAATGAGCTTTATTGGCCAAGTATGTTTACACATACAAGGAATTTGTTGTAGTGACAGAAGCTCCACAGTGCAACAGAAATACAGCAACAGGACAGGACACAGATAATAAAAGAATAATATACAAATATCCAAATAGGCAATGTACGAAGCAGCAAAAACACAATATATAATATAGACAACTATGTATGTACAGGTCAAGTATGTGCAAATTAGAAATGAGAAATAAAAATAAAATAAGTGAGTGTGGTGAATGGATAATGTATTATAGTTGTGTGTTCCACGTTTATTATGGAGTGTTCATGAGATGGATTGCCTGAGGGAAGAAAGTGTTCCTGTGTCTGGTCGTTCTGGTGCACAGAGCTCTGTAGCGTCAACCAGACGGTAACAGTTCAAAGAGGGAGTGTGCTGGATGTGAGGGGTCTAGAGTGATTTTGCCAGCCCTTTTGCTCACTCTGGATAAGTACAGCTCTTGGAGAGTGGGGAGGGTTGTACCAATAATTCTCTCAGCAGTCCGGACTACCCCCCGTTGTCTTCTGAGGTCAGATTTGGTAGCTGAGCTGAACCAGTTATTGAAGTGCAGAGGATGAATTCAATGATGGCAGAGTAGAACTGTTTCAGCAGCTCCTGTGGCAGGTTAAACTTCCTCAGCTGGCGAAGAAAGTACAACCTCTGCTGGGACTTTCTGACAATGGAGTCTATGTGAATATCCCACTTCAGGTCCTGAGAGATTGGTGGTGCCCAGGAATCTGAATGACTCCACTGCAGTCACAGTGCTGTTCATGATGGTGAGTGGGGGGAGAGCAGGGGTGTTTCTCCTGAAGTCCATGTTCATCGCCACAGTTTTGAGCGTATCAAGCTCCAGTTTGTTAAGACTGCACCAGACAGCCAGCTCCTTAACCTCCTGTCTGTAAGCAGACTCGTCACCGTCCTGGATGAGGCCGATCAGTGTGGTGTCGTCTGCAAACTTCAGGAGCTTGACAGATGGGTCTTTAGAGGTGCAGTCGTTGGTGTAGAGGGAGAAGAGCAGTGGGGAGAGTACGTAGCCCTGAGGAGCTCCAGTGCTGATGGTACGTGTGCCGGATGTGAATTTACCAAGCTTTACTAACTGCTGTCTGTCTGTCAGGAAGCTGGTGATCCACTGACAGACGGAGGTGGGGACGGAGAGCTGTGTCAGTTTATTCTGAAGGGTTTCCGTGATGATGGTGTTAAAAGCGGAGCTGAAGTCCACAACTAGGATCCTCACATAAGTCCCTGATCTGTCCAGATGCTTCAGGATGAAGTGCAGTCCCATGTTGACTGCATCATCCACAGACCTGTTCGCTCTGTAGGCACAGCTCCAGTGATCTGTTGAAGATCTGCGTGAAGATGGGGGCAGGCTGATCAGCACAGGATTTCAGACAGGTCACACACCGTCTGGGCCTGGTTCTTTCCTTCTTTTGTTCTTTCTGAAGACCTGCACACATCTTCTTCGCTGATTTGAATTGTAGGTGTGGGGGAGAGGAGGGTTGCTGGAGGTGTTAATGGTTGTGTGGAGAGGTGTTCTGGGCGGGTGTGGGGTGATCTTTCAAAACGACAATAAAAGTCGTTTAAGTCGTCTGCTAGTTGTTGATTCTCCAGAGTGCTTGGGGATGGTGTCTTGTAACTGGTGATATCCTTAATGCCTTTCCACACTGAAGCAGGATCACTGGAAGATAATTTTTTCCTTAGCTTGTCAGAATAATTCCTCTTTGCCACTCTGATCTCCTTTTCCAGTGTGTATTTGGCCTGTTTGTACAAGACTTTATCCCCCTTTCTGTAAGCATCTTCTTTGGCCTGACGGAGCTGTCTGAGTTTTGCAGTGAACCATGGTTTGTCATTGTTGTAGATTAGATGAGTCCTGTTAGGAATGCACATATCCTCACAGAAACTGATATAAGATGTTACAGTCTCTGTGAGCTCGTCCAGATCGATGGCAGCGGCTTCAAAAACAGTCCAATCAGTGAGAGAGAAACAGGCTTGTAGATCCCGCTCTGTTTCATTAGTCCATCTTTTAACAGATCTTAATACAGGCTTTGCAGATTTAAGTTTATGCCTGTAGGATGGAATAAGATGAACCAAACAGTGATCAGAGAGTCCTAAAGCTGCTCGTGGAAACGAGTGATATTCATCCTTTATTGTTGTGTAACAGTGATCCAGTATATTACTGTCTCTGGTGGGACATGTGATGTGCTGTCTGTATTTTGGCAGTTTGCGGGAGAGATTTGCTTTATTAAAGTCCCCGAGAATGATTAAAACAGAGTCCGGGTGTTGTTGCTCACTCTCTGTGATCATATCAGCAAGTTTCTGTAGAGCTGTGCTCACATGCGCTTGCGGTGGAATGTAGACACTCACGAGAATGAACGAGCAGAACTCCCGCGGCGAATAGAACGGCTTGCAGTTAATGAAGAGCGTTTCTAGATCTGAACAGCACATCTTCTTTAACACAGTTACATCTGTACACCACCTCTCATTGATGTAAAAGCCTGTCTCGCTGCCGTGCGATTTCCCCGTTGATTCTGCGTCGCGATCTGCTCTTATCAGTGTAAAATTAGGCAGATTAATCGCGCTGTCTGGTATGTCGCCATTTAGCCAGGTTTCCGTGAAACACAGGGCAGCAGAGTTAGAAAAATCCTTGTCCGGGAGAGCAGAAGGAGTTTGTCCGTTTTGTTGGGTAGAGAGCGGAGATTCGCCAGATGGATGCTAGGCAACGGCATTCGAAATCCACGCTATCTGAGCTTCACAAGCGCGCCGGCTTTCCTCCCCCGGCTACGCCTCCTGTAGCGTTTGACCAGAGCTACGGCTCTGCCAACTACAATGTCCAGCAAAACGTCCGAATAATCAAAATCTGGTAAAAGATTTTGTGGTGTGTTCTGCCGAATGTTCAGCAGGTCATCCATGGTAAAACTGATCTTATTTGAAAAACAAAAAACAGGAAAAACAAACAAAAACAGTACAAACACTGGAGAGCAACGCACAATAGCTGCCATCAGCGGCACCATCTTGTAGTTTGTGCCTTAGTAGCTATTAGTAGCTTAAAGGTACAGATTAGTACGTTAAAAGTACATATTAGTCCCTTTTGAAAGGAGACTGAACTGAAGGTTTCTGAGCGTTTAAATCATGATATCTGCACGTCCTGATACCAACAGCTCAATGTGAGGAGCAGGTTTAGAGGTGAACTTGATGAGATGTCCTCATGAATGCAGTGTGTGTGTGTGTGTGTGTGTGTGTGTGAGGGAGAGAGGATTGTCATACTGTGTTAATCAGATCTCTCACAGTCTCTCAGCAGGACCATCACAACCATTTGAGCTTAAACTCCTGCCCTGTCACACACTCTCTCTCTCTCATTCTCTCTGTGCTGAGTTTGGGTTTAGCATTAGCCAAGAGACAAATGATATACACAAAACGATCTAAACACAGACAGCGAAAGACAGTGATTTACACCGAAACACTCAAAGACAGTAGAGTCATTTTAGGAAAGATAAATCACAGATAAGATCTCTGTAACATCTCAAACGTTTCTCCTAGAAAGCACATAGACTAAATGGACATGTCTGATGATTCGGAGGCAAAAAAAGACCTCATATTTAGATATTTGCAATCAAATGGCAAATATCTAAATATGAACTCAAACACATACAAGATGAACTGATCTGTGTGACAGCAATTTTATTTGTGTCTGTTTTTATTTCTCGTAATAGTTCAAACACTGGAGAATGATCCGAGAGAAAGATGAGACTTCACTATGATAAATCTGTAAGTAACTGATGGCTCCTCTGGGTGGGTTTTCATCTCTTTTCACTGTTTGTCCGGTTTTGTGTCTAAATTCCTGTGAGTGACCGGTGTGCCCAAATGACCCCATTAATGTTAGTTCACACACAAAGGTTGTGGTTAACCTAAACCACATGTGGCCCGACAGAAAGAGAGAGTGGGATCCTGGGAACACACACACACACACACACACTCACAGCGAGACTCAAGTGTTTACAGGAGCATGTTGACGGCTGCTCTCACGCCATTTCTTTTGGTCTTTCCCTGTTGTATTTGGCCATCAGTGAGAGCTTATCACAACGATGAGAGACAGACTGCGTGAACACATGCAAACATATCGTGTAAGCACATCTGAGTGTAACACAAACTTCAGTTGACAAGCACACACACACACACACACACACACACTACAGGAGTCAAATAAAGCATGTCAGATCAATTGTGCTCTTCTTTTCAGCTGTGACCCGTTTTCTGTTTGAAAAGAAACACACTCATCAGATTTACTGACTATTGTACATGTGCAACACAACTAACGTAACCGGCATTCTGGCCTTTTATCAGCATGGTTCGTCCATACAAAACCATAATGCATTCAAATCAAAAGAGTCTATGGCATGATCAGCACAGTCTCCTCAACAATACATGCGATTTCAGGAATCATTCATGTCTGGAGCTCAAACACACACTTAGAAATGCAGTGAGGACTAACATTGGCAACTACATTAACAGTCAACATTTTTGATTTTTTATGTTTTTCAGAGAAGTCTCTTCTGCTCACCAAGCCTGCATTTATTTGATCATAATACAGCAAAAAAAAAGTTATATTGTAAAAAAGTTTTACTATTTAAAACAGCTGTTTTCTATGTGAATATGTGTTAAAATGTCATTTATTTCTGTGATGCGCAGCTGTATTTTCAGCATCATTACTCCAGTCTTCAGTGTCACGTGATCTTCAGAAATCATAATAATATACTGATTTACTGATCAAGGAATTTTTATTATTATTTATTATTATTTTTAGGATTCTTTGATGAATAAAGATCCAAAGATCAGCATTTATCTGAAATTAAAAAGCTTTTTTTAACATAATGCACTATACCATTCAAAAGCTTGGAGTCAGTATATCATTCTAATATGCTGATTTGCTCAAAAAAAAAAAAAATATATATAAGACTGGAGTAATGATGCTGAAAATTCAGCTTTGATCACAGCAATAAATTACATTTTTAATATATACTCAAATAGAAAGTAGTTATTTTAAATAGTAAAAATATTTCACAATTTTACTGCTTTTGCTGTACTTTGGATCAAATAAATGCAGGCTTGGTGAGCAGAAGAGACCTCTTTAAAAACATGAAAATTCTTACTGTTCAAAAACTTTTGACTGGTCGTGTACTGAAATGGTGAAGTTCATGCAAAGGCATTTTCCCTTGTGGTTTGACCTCGACTGTAATTCACGTCAACACTAAACACAGGCTGAATGGTTTGAGGCCTGGAGTGGGGGATGAGCGAGGGTCTTTTGTTCAGCGTGGGCTGTAAATTCCAGTGTGAAGGTGTGAGGAAGGGGTCTGGAGGGGTTCAGCGCAGACACGCTGTCTCCTGAGGCCCGGGACGGTGACGTGATTAACAGCAGCCAAAACAAACACCGTGAGATTAAGGGCTCTCACATTCCTCTTATTAGCATCAATAAACACCAGCATAAGGAGAAAATCATCTCTACGGTCCATGCTCCTGCTGCAAGGGAGGAAACTCATGTGGACTGATCAATGACACATAAAATGAGAAATATCACCAAGCAAATATGTATTTGTCTGCCAGTGGATTTGCAACAGTTGATGTTCTTTTTCAGCATCCTGGGTTTAAGCATAAATTCGCAATTATTACAATGTTTAATGTTTGTGAAACTTCTGCTCACCAAAGCTGCATTTATTTGATTAAAAATACAGTAAAAACGGCAATATTGTGAAATATTATTAAAGCTTGAAAGAACCATTTTCAAATGCAATTTATTTCTGTGATCAAAGCTGAATTTTCAAGATCATTACACCAGTCTTCGGTGTCGCATGGTCCTTCAGAAATCATTCTAATATACTGATTTGCTGCTTAAAAACACTTATGATTATTAGCCATGTTGAAAACACTTGAGCTGTTGAGTATTTATGTGGATACATTATTTGTTTTAAGATCCTTTGATGAATAGAAAGTTCAAACGAACAGCATTTATTTGAAATATAAATATTTTGCATCATTATAAATGTCTACTGTCACCTTTTATCAATTTAATGCATCCTTGCCGAATAAAAGCATTCATTTTTGTTTAAACCCAAAACATTTGAATGGTTAAAAATCACAATTATCATTTATAATAATTTCACAATATTACTATTTTTACTGTATTCCTGATCAAATAAATGCAGCATTAGTGAGCAAATCTTAATAATTCCAAACCTTTGACCAGCATATATTTGGCATTGTTTTGTTTGAATATTTTGTGACATTAAGCTCTCAAAGCTCACTCCTCCCTACCAGAGCATAGATGAATGTACAAACACACGTTTGATTGACAGCGCTGAGTCCCGCCCCATGAGGTGCCACCTGTGCTGACTCTTCCTGCGGTCTCTCCCGTCAGGCGATCACAGCTGTTGCCTAAAACACTTGACCTTATCCAGTAAAGTAGGTTGAAAACACTAAGAAACAGATGCACTGCTTTTCTGTTTGTTTGCCTAAAGGAAAACAATCGGCACTTCAGTTTACAGCAGTTAAACCGGCCAAAAATCCTCACTCATACATTTAAAAGTGCCTCATATGGGTGTCTTGGTCTCAAACAAGTAAGCCTAACAATATTATTATATTACTACAATTACTACGATATTATTCATTACTAAATTACAAAAGCTTGTAATTACTCATGCATATACTGTTATATTTACCTGTTCTGTGTTAAGCATGTTTGTTTATTTAAAATGTATATATTTAGAATAAATATTTATATTTGAAAAAGAAAAGTGCCCACTAAATAAATATGCAGAAACATCTTTTTTCATCTATTTTTTCTTAAATAGATACAGTGGTGTGAAAAAGTGTTGGCCCCCTCCTGATTTCAGCTGTCTACCAAAAAATCCTGAAGGACAATGTCCGGCCATCTGTTCGTGACCTCAAGCTGAAGCGAACTTGGGTTCTGCAGCAGGACAATGATCCAAAACACACCAGCAAATCCACCTCTGAATGGCTGAAGAAAAACAAAATGAAGACTTTGGAGTGGCCTAGTCAAAGTCCTGACCTGAATCCTATTGAGATGCTGTGGCATGACCTTAAAAAGGCGGTTCATGCTCGAAAACCTTCCAATGTGGCTGAATTACAACAATTCTGCCAAGATGAGTGGGCCAAACTTCCTCCACAGCGCTGTAACAGACTCATTGCAAGTTATCGCAAACGCTTGATTGCAGTTGTTGCTGCTAAGGGTGGTCCAACCAGTTATTAGGTTTAGGGGGCAAGCACTTTTTCACACAGGGCCATGTGGGTTTGGATTTAGTTTTCCCTTCATAATAAACTTCATTCAAAAACTGCATGTTGTGTTTACTTGTGTTATCTTTGATTAATATTTAAATTAGTTTGATGATCTGAAACATTAAAGTGTGACAAACATGCAAAAATAAATACAAATCAGGAAGGGGGCCAAAACTTTTTCACACCCCTGTATAGATATATATATTTTTTTGTAATGATGAAAAACAGAAAATATGACGCATGCATATAAACCAAATTTTTTTTTTAATGACTAAAATGCCCCGAAGTTATTTTTAATGAATAATAACTAATATTAGTATTATTCCAGCTAGGTTACAGTGATGAAAGAGTACTGCAATAGTACACCAGAGTGATTTTTCTCCCGAGCCGGTGAGGAAAAATCCTACTTCTGTCATTTTTCAATACAGTGTCACTACAAATGCTATATTAGCTTTTACGAGTGAAAGTCAGACATCAAAAGTAGGCCAGTTTGAGCTGTGATGTGCATGTACACGACACCTTAATTCCAGCTGAAGCCTGATAGGATGCTAGAGAGGATTTCACATGCATCCATCTCAAAGGAGCCGGGAGTGAAAGACAGGTAAATCACTGTGAGTCTCACAAACACACACACACACACACACACACACACACTCACACTCACACTCACACTCACACACACATTGGTTTCTGTGGTTTATGGGGACTCTCCATAGGCGTAATGGTTTTTATACTGAACAAACTGTGTGTGCTATTGCCCTACACCAACCCTACACCTAAACTTAGCCCTCACAGGAGACTTTGTGCATTTTTAGATTTTCAAAAAAACACCATTTAGTATGTTTTTTAAGCCTTTTGAATTACGGGGACATAGACAGTGTCCTCATAAACCACCTTCATATTGTAATACCTCTGTCATACCCATGTCATTATACACATTTGTGTCCTCATAAACCACATAAACATGCACACCTAGACGTGTTCAAACTTGATATCTCCAAAACATCACAGTGTTGACACAGATATAAGACAAGCTGACTCCAGTCAGATGAATCATGGCGAGGCATACAGCCTCTCTCTCATTCTCATTTCCACTCTCATTCACACCGGCTCGCTCTCATCTCACATCTGTCAGCCCTTCTCTAGTCTCAGCATGTGCTCACACGGACACCAGGTAAAAAAATAATAATAAATAAATAAATAAAAAAAGAATTGCAGGGAGCTGCCGATCACAATTAAGGCCCGCGTGTACCTACCCTCCTGGAGCCATGGAGTCAGAGGACATGACAACCATTTTGTGTAAAATCAAGGCATCGGAGTGATTTTAGCAGCATTAAACACAGCTGAAGGTTGAGCCAAGAGCTCTCGCTGGAGATCTGCCCTCAGGAAAGAAAAAACGCAAACGAGATGACATGGAGATTAAATGCTTCTCAGATGTTCCTCCTGAATCTCATACTGCGCTCAACATAACGAGAAAATCACAAAAGGAATCTATCACAAATGAGTTGATGAGAGATCTCCTTAAGTCTCCTGCCTTTCAGATCTTTTCTCCTAAACAAAAGACTCAAATACTCTCAATGCTCCATTAGAGTTTAGAGCATCTAAAATTGTGCTCAGAATCACCAACATAAAGAGAAAAATTAAAAAGAGAGACTCTTTATTATTGCAATATTTTATTTTTTAATCACAAATATTTGCTTTCTGATGACTCTCCCGCTTCTCAAATGTTCCTCCTGAACAAAAGACCCCAGTACTCTCAAGCATTTTCTTTATAAAGTCTTAGGGCTGGATGATATGACCTAAAATCAAAATCTGGATTAATTGAACATCTTACTTATGATTAATAAACGATTATTTTATTTAATTCTTTATTTGCCCTCATAGTTCACTGACAAGGTTTGTACTGTAAATATGCTATTAAACTATTAAAGGTGGGACAATGTAATGAAAGAGTGCATTTCTTATCTTTGTGATTTTAAAATAACTGAAGGAAAAAAACTATGATTATTTATTGAATATTTCGAACAAATGAAATCAAAGCACACATTTCTTGAAATGAAAAAATCTTAGGGAAAAAAGTCACGTTTCAGTTTGAATGTAAAATGTTATTTTCAAATTAAAAATATGTAAAACGTAGTGCTGTCAAACGATTAATCTCAATGAATCGCATCAAAAATAAAAGTTATTGTTTACATACTACATGTATATGTACTGTGTTTATTTATTATATGTATATATAAATACACACATACAGTATAATATATTTACATGTACATACATTTATATTATTATCTTTTATATAAATATATTTAACATATAGCATATTTTTCTTAAATATATACATTCATATGTTTGTATGTATTTATACATAATAAATACACACAGTACACACTCATATATTATGTAAACACAACTGTTTATTTTGGATGTGATTAAGCATATTTTTTCGCTGCTCCGGTTGCTCAGATGAATTGGTGAGTTCTATGCCGTTGACTGGACAGAATCACATGACTACTGACGCGGTTGTATGTTTTTAAGAGGAAAGTCAGGGTTGCCAATTCGGGCTGCTGCCACAGGTTGTTTTTTAGTCCATTTTTTAATTAAAGCGATCACCCTTAGGGCAATTTTGAAGAAGGGGATAACTCTGGGGAAAAAACAATTGGGATAGTTTTGAACAGCAATCTGGCTTTTTTTGTTTCGCGTACCTGACAACCCTGGAGAAAGTATTAACAGGATTTAAAAAAAAAAAAAAAAACGTAATAACAGACGTGGGAAAATTACATCACTTAGAGATACAGAATTTTGTTTTCGATTAATTTTCGATTATTCGTCCAGCCCTAGAAAGTCTTCTCTGTGTCTAGAGTTTGAGAAGAGATCTCAACCACGTCTCATACTGTGCTCTGACTTCATATCAAATTCTGCCGTCAAAAATCACAACAACACTCACAATCAAACTCAGTTCCAAAAGCAACTACCTCATTTAATTTACAGAGAAACACCTGGAACAAAACTGATACTTGATAAGTAGCCATCTGAGAAGCTGTTGAAGTCTCCTGAGCTCTGAACGAGCGACCTGAGAGCAACACATTTCTCCTGAGTGTAACGACATGACGCCGGCACACAGCCTTTGGCGTAGCGCTGAGAGCGAGAGAGAGAGATGGGATGTTTTCCGTCAAAGAGAGCGCTGCGGGCTTAATTTGATAATCACCACCATCAACATAATCTTTATGGATATCAGGACGGTCACAAATCACAACACGGCGCTCTTTAAAGCCCAGGGACAGAGCGGACACAAAATAAAACAAAAACAATCTAATGACCAAATCCTCAATCCGACTTTCCCTTCTTTGGCTGTCCTGTCCATCCCGCGCTGAGATAGCAGCTCTCAGGACGGCCGGTCAGCTCTCTAAAGGAGCTTACAGCACTGCTGCCCATTACTGCTATAATCCACAAAGTGCTGCCACCACAAAGAGCAGCACAAACAACCTCCTCTCCACGTCTCGCAAGCATGCTGCTTCTTTTCTTCTCCTCATTTCTCTCTCTCTCTGGAATGCATGTGCTACTCTGAGGGTCATTCACAGCACCTTGAGCCCGTGACCCTCAGGAAAATACATAAATTACACTATACAGACTCCATCAAAGAACGGCATTCATCACTGTTTATCCTCTTTCACATGATTTGAGCTTCAACGCACGTCTCTAATCTCTACAAAACATCATGCAGCACTTTGACTTTAACCACAAAAGAGTTGCAGATAGAGTCACTGAAGGGCAGTTTTACTATTGATTAATTTGCATGTCATATCTAATATGTATAATATGATGATTATTCTATGTATGCCATAATACGCCTACAAAAGTTGTGTCATATAGCATGTAGTATCTAGATACACACGTTCAATCTCTGCTGCACATCTTTTTCACATAATGATTTGTTATTGCCAATAATTATTAGCCACACTTTGAAAGGTGAACGGCTCAAGCTTTGAGTATTGCATTACAACGCTTGAGGGAGTAACAGCTGCAGCACTGAGGAATGTCAATGTGAAACGACCTTAAATCAGACTAGGGCTGGGCATTGACACAAATTTCACAATTCATTTCAAACCTTGGGGACTGATTCAGTTTCAATCTTGATTCAATTCAATTCAGTGTTGATTAATTCAGATATACAGGCAATCATGTAAGGAAAAAAAATCTCTCTCCATTCATGCTGTAAACTATAGAGGGAACGCTATACTAAATACTAAAGTGATATGTAAACAAACATTTAAATTGAACATAAGGCAGTTTCTCTAATAATAACAATCTTATTACATAGTAAAACATATTATATTAACGTTTAATGATATAATAGTGTTTCCTACTCCAAATACAAAACAGCGGATGTCATCTGTCTTTATGACAGATTTGTTCAAACTTACGTTTATTATTGTTATTCTAAATAAATAACAAATATAAATACATATATTTAACAAGATGCTCCTCTCTAAAATTGTGTTCTTCTGATGTTCATTCATGATCATTTCCTGCAGTAACTAGTAGTAAAGAGATGATCGATTACTGTCGACCTATCACATTTACATTTATGCATTTAGCAGACGCTTTTGCAAAGCGACTTACATTGCATTCAAGTTACAGCTTTTACATTTTTTATCAGCTCTTGTAATCACGACACATTAGTGCTAAAACCATGTCAAAACTAGCAAAGCACAAAGCTTCTTGTGATTATTGGAATGGAGGCATGCAACAAATAATGATTTGTAAGTTTTGTTCAAGCATCAACTGAAAACAACATAAATCAGTTCTTGCCATTTAAGAATTAATATCTGTTCATTGAAATGAGAATCGATTAAAATCTAGAAATCGATATTCTCAACCCAACGCAAACCACTGACAACTGAGCTCCGTTTCTAATGAGAATAACTTCATACATTCACATTTACTGAGCAACAACTCATGCTGAGAAAACCACAGCGTGAACCGAGAGGACTATGTGACGTTGTGCAGGACTGGATTAAAAATCCATACAGCTGCATCAGATGAAACACTAAAGCGCCTGATGTACTTGTCACATATTGATTTTTCATGCATAATCTGAGAAACTTCAGATAGGAGAAAAAACGCTGTCCGAAGACAATACCTGTCGGCTGTAAATAGATTGTGTAGCGAGTCTGCAATATACGCGTGGCGCTCTCTCACAGCTGCTGTGATAAGCAACTTGCGTCTGCGGCCGGAGCTGGAGCTGTGATTTAACACAGACGTAAGGCCCTCTGTGACCTGTCAGCAACACAAGCACATACTGCTCTGCAGATGGGAAACGCTGCCGGCCCGGGCACATTCACATGAAAACCCTTATTTCTTTCATGTCTCTCTCTGGTCTTGTGCTTCTCTGGTCTTTTTGTTGGTGCACATGGGAAATTAATATTAACTAATAATATAATATGCCAAAAGATGTTGCCTTTAAAGTCAATGTGAGACTCAAATACTTCTTAAAGTGATAGTTCACCACAAAATAAAATTCTGTCATTATTTACTCACCTTTGTGTTAAACCTGTATGACTTTCTTTCATCTGCAGAACACAAAAGAAGATATGTTGAAGAATGTAGGTAATCAAACAGCTGACGGTAGCCATTGACTTCCGTAGTATTTTTTTT
This sequence comes from Barbus barbus, assembly GCF_936440315.1. Taxonomy (NCBI): domain Eukaryota; kingdom Metazoa; phylum Chordata; class Actinopteri; order Cypriniformes; family Cyprinidae; genus Barbus; species Barbus barbus. The sequence continues at coordinate 1,782,628 of NC_136742.1, forward strand.
TCTCCACACTATGGAAGTCCATGGCTACCGTCAGCTGTTTGGTTTCCAGAATTATTTTGTGTTCAACAGCTGAAAGAAATTCACACAGGTAGAGGGTGATTAATTTATGACAGAATTTTTATTTTGGGATGCACTGTCCCTTTAAGTCATGTTCCAGCTCTTACTGGGAATATGATTCGCTGGTACAGATTCTTAATGATCCAAACATTTTAAATGTTTGCTTTAGCATGCTTTCATCAAAATGTGTCAACTTGCTCCACCTCTTTTTCTAGATAAAATACTGATAGATCAAATCAATTGATCTTTTCTTGTTGGCTATTACATGTTGAAAAAAGCTCCACACAGATGACAGGCAGTCAAGTGCAGTTCTCCAGGAGCATCAGGCTCATTCCTGCTGATTAGATAACCGCTACACTGAAGCTCAGCTCTCAGGGGCGAAAACCTTCGGTGTGGAAGACAAAACACACGCTCATATTCTTCCACTCCTCCTCAGACTCACTAAACATCACTTCACATCCCATCTCTATCATTACGTCCACACCGATGACACACGGTGCAGAAACGGCCAAAATAACGACCCGAAAGGCAAAGCATTATTTTCAAATCATGAGCTAGCCGTTCATGACTCACGCACAAATGCCTTGTTAAAGTCACACGGAAGAATTTGTTTTCCCTTGGCTGTAAATGCGTAAACAGATACACACACACACGGCTGTAACCTGAGTCTGCAGCAGTCGGGTAAGAAATGTGCAGAATTTGCTATTGTGTCTGAGTGCCGTTCACAAGGCTTTCCTTTAAAACCTTTTCAAAATCAGCACGCCAACTCCTCCAAAGAAATGCAAAAGCAAACTTTACATTTGTCCTTCTCTGTAATCATGTTTCTATGACAGCCTGCAATGAAATTTACTCTGAATGTACATGAGTAAAAGAATCAAGACGGGGCTTATTACGAACGCAACTCCAGCTTAGCTTTTGCTTTGAAAGCTGATTGCGAGAGAATTCCGGGAAGTGACGGCTTTCCTGTAAGTGTGCATTTGGGGGGTAAACACAGCTTAATGATATACATTGATGTGTTTGTGTGCATCACTGCGGCTCACAGTCACACAAACCCACAGCTCATGACAGAGCGGCACATCAGGACAAGGCCATCGGGTCAATTACTCAGACACAGATGCCCTGGACAGATGTTTATGATGATGATGATGATGCCAATGATGATGATGACAGTGGTGTGGATTTTCGACTCACCTTTCTCCGCGTGTCCCATTTGAGCTGCGTCCAGAGAAAGAGAAAGAGAGCGATATCAGGGATTATCTCGCTCATTTACAGTGAGCGCTGAGCCCCCTCTTCACACGCAGGCATAATTACACCAGTCACTAATCAATCTCAGCCTCACGTAATTTGCCATTTGTCATCCGTTGTTTTTGATTACTCTAATAGAATTAATCCGAGGGTTAGACTCACTGATTAATTAATTAATCAGCAATTACATAGACAGCTGTATCCCCCCACCAACCCCTGCAGACGAGCTGTGATACGGTTATATTCAGACAGATGTGAGCATCACCCCAAATCACAAGATTAGATGTGCTGGAAAACATTTGTCTGAAAACAGAAAACTTTTATGTGCTATACAAAATGTACATTTAAAAAGAAAAAAAATACCTCATACATCTCCTTTATTTACAAAGAGACCAACAGTAATAATGATGATGGTGGTAATAGTGTGGCAAGAACAAAGTGATTCACATGATGTAATTTCATATCTGATACCGTGAGTCAACTCAGAAAAAATTATATTGACACATTTGGAAACACTATCAAAGCTAAACTTATGCATTTCTCTCTTCTGAAAGCATTTTAACATTGCAACAGCTCTACCTTATACTCGTGTATATATATATATATATATATATATATATATATATATAAACTGATTCTGACTCTCAAAAACACTCCTGAAAGAAACATCATTACCAAATGAACAGAATAAAAAAAAAACAGTTTTGATCCTGCATTTTGAAAAGTTCAGGTTTTCTCTATTTTCCCGAGTTCTAAAAATCCTCAGGAATTATGAATGTGGGGTTCATATTATAATGTGAAGCCAATTCTGAGGGACGCTAGTTGAAGCATAACATTCTAAAGAAACTAATTATTACAGAATTTTATATTCTTAAACGAATAGCCCTTTACTTTTTTTTTTTCTTTTCTTTTTTACCAGGACTTAGAACACTGTTTTCCTACGAGGATGTTAAAGGAGGTTTCGGAGTTTTAGATTGTCGTTGAATTCCCTGTGATATCCTACTGAACCATTCGTCGAATCGCTAGAAATTAAATGTCGTTTTCGTGTCGTTGGACAGAAGGAAATGTCTCATTAGAATCGTCTCCCAGTCACGAGAGGAATCCCGAGCGGATGGCTGAGGATGGTTAATGGGGTTCGGTGGAGCGCAGCTGATTCCTGTGTCCCTATTCTCCGACACAAACCCAGCCCAAACCATCAGCACCCCTCACTCACTCCCTGCCAAAAGAGCCACCTGGACACACAAATTAACTTCTGAGGTGTAAACGTGCGCTCGTGCCACACATAAAGGTGCGCACGCATTCAATGCAACAACCGCGTAAACTTTTGCTCGTTCCGCTCCGGGATCATTAAAGGTGGATCTTTGGCCACTTACCGGGAGTGTGCTGGGCTCCTGCGCTTCCAAACGCCGTATGCAGGAGTAATATGCTCAAAATGATGGTATCCATATCTGTCGACCGAGTTGAGAAAGTTTTTGAAAGTGTTGGGAAATGTTTCTTATTCCAGCCGATCCGCGCGCCCCATGCTCTCTCTCCGCGTCTCGCGCTCGCTCCGATACTCTGTTGCTCAGCGAGCGGCGAGAGAGAGGGCCGTGACGTCACCGGCGCTCTTCACGGGGGGACAGGCGCCCCCTACTGACGGACACACACACACACACACACACACAGACACACACACGGACACAGCTTTATCAGCGGAGAAACAACTGCGTGCTTACTCCAGTCTGCTGCTTCTCCACAGCTTTCAGCAATTAATTCAGCTCGAGACACTTAATGTGCTGAAAGAGCTTTTGTTGAAAACCACGCGTAAAATCTTACTACCTGCCTGGAAAAGGTATGTGAGAAATCTCACCTGCACTAGGATCTATACACGGCAAAACAAAAGCAGCCTGCACTTTTAGCCAATCGCAAAGCCTTTCTGCCTGTCAGTCATTTTGAGTGACACTAGCAGATTAAACGTATTGTGGGCGGGGATTTGGGAAGAAGGCGGGTGCTTCAAGGGATTAAGGTTGATTTAAATTTGAAGTCTATTTTTGATTCTATAAACATTCAGTGTTGTGCAAGTTACTTCCAAACTGTAATACATTACAGATGACTTGTTACTGTTATTTAAAAGTAATGCCTTACCTTACAATATTACTGTCTCAGAATTGTAATGCGTTACATGACTCCTGTATTACTCGGGAAGTCGTGGCCTAATGGTTAGAGAGTCGGACTTGTAATCCGAAGGTTGCAGGTTCGAGTCTCGGGCCGGCAGGGATTGTAGGTGGGGGGAGTGAATGTCCAGCGCTCTCTCCACCCTCAATACCACGACTGAGGTGCCCTTGAGCAAGGCACCGAACCCCCAACTGCTCCCCGGGCGCCGCAGCATGGCTGCCCACTGCTCCGGGTGTGTGTTCACGGTGTGTGTGTGTTCACTGCTGTGTGTGTGTGTGTGTTCACTGCTGTGTGTGTGCACGTTGGATGGGTTAAATGCAGAGCACGAATTCAGAGTATGGGTCACCACACTTGGCTGAATGTCACTTCACTCACTTTTGAGTTACTTTGACCAAAATATCTACAGAAGTAGAACTTAACATTCTAAAATGACAAAATGTACTAGAGCCCTGCCCTAATGACAAAGTGTTTATATTTCGTTCCGGCTTTTTATTAAGTTCAAACGAAAACAAAAACGATTTAATATAATCTTTATCCGTGAAGATGCACTTCTCTCTAAAGGCGCGTCTAACGATGGCGAATCCTTACTATTTACCCCGGTCACATTCATGGTAATTACTTTTGCTGTGGCTTTTGCTTTATTGCGTGTATTTGAACGCAGAACTCTTCAGCTGTGCTTACGGCTCGCTGCTGCTGCGGGACACTAAACACCGTCGAGCCGCTCGGACTTGTGTTGTTTCCACCAGCACGGCAATTTTTTTTCATCAATAATTGATGGATGTCTAAAATATAAAGATAAGGAGAAGCCTACAACAGGCCCGAGGACCAGCCTGCGTCTGAACTATGATGTGAATATTGGCCCGAAGCCCGGCCCTAAGGGCGTAAAAAAGTCGGAGCCCAACTTTTAAATTAAATTTAAAAAATTGGGGGCTAAAAGTGTGTTGTAACGCACGCGTTACTGAACATGTACCAAGTAAAATATTACTGAAAAAGGATTAGTAATGACTTACACTACTGCGTTACAGCAAAAGTAATACGTTACTGTAATGCATTACTTTTGTAACGCGTTACTCCCAACACTGTAAACATCACATGTTAAATGGCTGTTTTCTGAACACTCCCCTGTGTTCCATTGGTCAAAACAAACAAAAAGTCCCGCCCCAAACCTATTCAAACTGATTGGTTGACTCAAACAAAAAGATATTCAGAGTTTAAAAAATCTTAAAAACTGACACTACTGGATGAAACCCAAACTTAAAGCTTAATGAAGGCACTACTGTTTTCTGTAGAGCTCCTTTATACCTGAATCAAATTCATTCATAATTGATTCATTATTAATAAATCATTAATTACAATGAACTGAGCTGAATATTATTGTCTTCTATAAAGCTTCTTATAGCTGAACTGAACTTGTTTCATAATTGATTTACTTTACAAAGTTATTGAAATGAATCAGAACTGAGCTGACTTGGGCTGAATAATGACACTGGTGTCTTTTAGAGCTGCTTTACAGCAGAATTTGTCATTGACTGTTATTTTCCTGATCATTATTGTGAAGCTGCTTTAAAACAATCTGTATAGTATAAAGTGTTAATGAAATAAAGAAGTCTTCAACCTATAAATGGTTTACTTACAGTATCATCACATCAAAGTCATTAAAGTTTGAATGCTTGCTCATTATAATATGCACATACTTGTGACTGAATTTATTTCCATACTGAATTGTGATTACTAATGCTTGCACCTTTTATCTATAGTTGCAGAGACAACGTCACAGTTATTTTCCTGCTGTCTATTTGTATAGCCTTGTTTATCATGTTAATAAAGCTTGTTCAAACTGAACCGAACTGCACTGAGAAAGAGAAAATGAAAAGTTGACAGAAATGTAATATTGCACAGCTGAGGTCTCAGGGTCAGAGGTCATGACCTCCTCAGCCTGCTGCAGCACCTCTGACTCTCTTGCAGTCATTGCATGTTAACAGCTGTATTTAATGCACATGCACAGCACCCAATGCATTCATGTGCGAGAGATGTTGACGGGATCACTGCATCTCTTCTCTGGCTCAACCCAAAATTCAACCCTGTGCTACAAAAGAGCCAGAGAAGGGAGGGAGAGAGAGAAAGAGGGAGGAAAAAGTAAAAATAAACGCCAAACAACAAAGTGAATGAGCGAGCCGCTCGAGGCTGCAGGTATTGCAAAAATGAAAGAGAAAAAACAGACGTGCGCTTCAAACAGTCGCTTTGATAAACAAGGTTGTGTGTACATAGCACCAGAGGAGTAAAGGTATAGGCCAGGTTTATTAAAATAACTTTTCATCTCTCTCTTCCCCTCTGGTCTTCTCATTTCCCAGTTTGGAGCGCAGACACTATTCACAGCTTAGCTGAACGCGGCTGTCAGTCCTGTCTGGAGCGCTGAATCCAGTCCACTTCTGAAAGACGCTGATTCTCTGAGCAAACCCATGCCTTTAATTATTCAGAGCCACAACAATTAAACTCTTTACTGAGTTCCTTACAAATATAACATTGCAAGTTCTTCTTCAGCATCCGTTGCTAATGTTACTGTAAAACTCTCTGAGGATATGAAAAATGGATAAAAGGTATTGTGTGCTCAGGAATCAGTGTTAATGATTTAACTTAATGAGATATGAATCATGAATAAAATAAAGCACTCTTTAATTCAGCTTGATTAAAAAATAATATAACCTTATCCTGTAAACTGAATATGTCATTATTATTCTCTCTTTTTGTGCAGCAGTTGAATTATGTTTGGGATTTCGACTGATATTAGTGTTAAAAGTGTTCTCAAATCGTCTCTGTGACGGTCAGCATGCGTGATCCTCCAGACTGTGATGTCGTGAAGATGTGACCTGACATTCTCACAGAAACACTGTGTTCCTATCACCAAGCCTCTCTCAATTTCACATCTGTGGCCAAATGCACCTGTGTGTGTGTGTGTGTTTGTGACATGAGGACACAAATTTGTATAATGACATGGGTATGACAGGTATTACAAGGAGAAGGTGACTTATGTGGACATTACCCCATGTACCCATTTTTCAAAAGACTTATAAATGATACAGAATGATTTTTTTTGAGAAAGCAAAAATGCAGAAAGTTAATTCTAGTGGAACATAAATGTTTTAAAATATTTTGTTTAATATATGTGTGTACTGTGTGTATTTATTATGAACATATATATATATAGTGCTGTGAAAAGGTTTTTGCCCCTTCCCTGTTTTTTAATTTGTCACACTTAAAAGATTCAGATCAAACTAATTTAAATATTACACAAAGATAATGCAAGTAAATACAAAATACAGTTTTTAAATGATGATTTCATTTATTAAGGGGAAAAAAGCTGTCCAAACCTACCTGGCCCTACGTGAAAAATTAATTGGCCCCTCCTGTTAAATCATGAAAGAATTGGGATTAACCACATTATTTTAGAAAGCTGAGTTAAATTACACTAGCCAAACCTAAGCCTGATTACGGCCAGACCTGTTGAATCAAGAAATCACTTAAATAGAACCTGTCTGACAAAGTAAAGCATGCTTAAAGAGCCACACATCATGCCGCGATCTAAAGAAATTCAAGAACAGATGAGAAACAAAATGGTTGACATGTATCGGTCATGCAAGCATGTCCTGATTTTGCTCAGTAAGATGTGTTCCTAGGTCAACATATTTTGTTGACCCTGGAATAACATTTTAATCCAAAAATTTAGTCTTGAACATATCCATACACCTAAACCTAACCATGAGTAATCCCTAAAATGATAGATGAATGACACTGATGTACAAGCACCAAACGCTGATTGTAAACCTAAACTTCACAAAAACTATAAACTGGTTCTTCAAATCTTATTGGTTAATCACAATGTTGTTCCAGGGTCAACAAAATGTTGATCCAGGTACATGTCGCACTTGGTAAAATCAGGTTCTGCTAGTCTGGAAAGGGTTATAAAGCCATTTCTAAGGCTATGGGACTCCAGCGAACCACATTCAGATAAATTATCAAATGGAGAAAACTTAAAACTGGAGTAACAGTGGTGAACCTTCCCAGGAGTGGCCGGCCTACCAAAATTACTCCTAGAGCGCAATGATGACTCATCTAGGAGGTCATAAAAGAACCCAGCGCAACATCTAAAGAACTGCAGGCCTCACTCGTGTCAATTAAGTTCAGTGCTCATGATTCAACAATAAGAAAGAGACTGGGCAAAAATGGCATCCATGGGAGTGTTCTAAGGCAAAAGCCACTGCTGACCAAAAATAACACAAAGGCTCGTTTCACATTTGCCAAAAAATATCTTGATTATCCCCAAGACTTTTGGGCAAATATCGTGTGGACTGATGAGACAAAAGTTGAACGTTTTGGAAGGTGTGTGTGTCCCATTACATCTGGCGTAAAACCAACACAGGATTTAATAAAAAGAATATCATATCAACAGTCAAACATGGTGGTGGTAATGTGATGACCTGGGTCTGCTTTGCAGCTTCAGGACCTGGACGACTTGCCATAATTGATGGAACCGTGAATTCTGTGATCTAACAGAAAATCCTGAAGAAGAATGTCCGGTCGTCAATTTGTGACCTCAAGCGCACTTGGGTTATGCAGCAGGACAATGATGCCAAATACACCAGCAAGTCCACCTCTGATTGGCTCAAGAAAAAACAAAATTATTGGCCAAGTCAAAGTCCGGATTTAAATCCGACTGAAATGCTGTGGCATGATCTTAAACAGTCCATTCATGCTTGAAAACCCTCCAATGGGGCTGAATTAAAACAATTCCGCAAAGAAGAGTGAGCCAAAATTCCTCCACAGCGGAATTTCTCCAATATATATTAGGGGTGGAACGGTTAAAGTTTTTCACGGTTCGGTTTGTATCATGGTTTAGAGTCACGGTTTCGGTACGGTTCGGTATGTTTAGGGAAAAACTATACTGTCAAATAAAAATAAAGAAGATCGAACTACAAACAACAGCACAAATAAATACAATAGAGTAAAGATACAAATAAAAACAGTGATTTTCAGAGTTTTTTTTTTTTTTTTAGGTAGGTCTATAGCATTAGTTTTTAGATACAGAAATTTAATAAATTAATCAAATGTAAAACAGCATTGCATATTTGACTGTATAAATTAAAGATGAATCTTTATTAAAGTTACAAAAGCGATTCAATCAAGAGCAGTGAGTGATTTCTTTGTTGTTGCTAATTGATTGATATTAAAAAAGTGCTGTCACTTTAAGAGAATGCACTGATCCAATGCACTAATACTGTACGTTCAGCCGGCTATGTCTGCTGTAGGATACTTACTAAGACCGGAATTTGACATCATTTTTGTGTGAATTTGTCCATTCAAACACAATATTTCAGAGAAAGCTTCATATTTGCGCGCTTTCACGGAACGTGGTTGTAGTAACTGGTGCACGACAAAGGAATAGATGAAAGGAGTCTTTAATAACTGTCATCAACACGAATTTCCATTGAAATTAAAACAAGACAAAGATAAGGGGAGAACTGAGGACTTATAAAGGAACGGAAAGAAAGGAGCAAAGAAGATGATTGATTAAAACAGGTGATCTAAATGAACGAAGATTAACAAAACGAGAACAGGAAATACCAAATAAGGTGAGACAGGAACTAAACAGAAACCAACAGGTAACACGCGCATTCTGAGGCGCGGCTTTGCACGCTTCTGATGAGAGCATGCACAAATCTGCTCACTGCGCGCGAGCTCGCATCCTCTGGCTCTTAAATGTTTAAACTGGCAAAGCTTACATGAGTTTAGTTTAAACGGATATCAACGCGTGCTGTTCAGGTGTCACCTGTGTGCGTGTGCGCTATCAGCACCCGGGTGATGACGGAATAAATTCTCATATTCCAGCATATGGCACTCGCATTGAACAAGAGTGAATGGTTTGTCCACTTTTTTTTTTTTTCCATCGCTGTTGTTGTAGTGTACTGGGAAACCAGAATGCGCTTCCATAAACATAGCATACATTAGCTGAACCGTGTTTGTTTTACGTGTTATTTATAACGTACCATATAGAGTCTGGGAATGTGTCGTATTCTCCCCTTTAAAAAATAGGCATGGTTTTGCTTCTCTAACCAAAGTGTTTTAGCAGTTAGCCTGTATCAGTACCACTGTAGTGAAGGAGACTGAATAATGAATATTTGCAGCCTCTCAAACCACAGAGCGATTATTTAAAGAGATTTACATATTAGTCCGTTTTATTCTAAGAGTATGTAAGACGGTTTTCAAAAAATATTAATGGTAAATGGTCGGCTTTTTTCTGTGGTGATTTGCGTGTGTTTACACTGTGCGCTCCTGAGCGTGACCTAAAACATGACGGAATTCAACACAGCGTGACGTAGATTCCCATTCTCTATTGCAGATGCATTGTCAGATTAATGTTGAACCGCAGTCCTAGCGCATGCCGAACCGTGTGTGGAGAACCATACGTTACATTTTTTTCCACGAATATATACACCCCTAATATATATATATATATCTGTGTGTATATATTGTGGCGGGAGGAGCCAACGACAGACACAGTGGGTGTGGCGTCAAGCCTCGGAGAGGTTTTTATTAAACAATAAAAATGTACAAAAGTGTCCAAAGGGGGAAAAGTGTCCAAATAAACGGGGAATCTGGTGTTCTCGTTGTGCCGCGGGGCTAGTGAAGGAGGGTAGTGTTCGTCAGGGAAGGGTTCAGGGAAGGGGCGGAGTCCGGTGGCCGCACGCGCTCCCCTCTCGGGGCCGGGAGCGAGTGGCGGCGGCGTCTCTTGCGCGGCTTCGTCCATCTCCTGGGTTCCCGGCTGGGGGGATTCGGCGGCCCGGCATCCTGGCCCGTCAGCCGCCTAACGGGTGCGGCAGTCCTCCTCGACGCTCCCTTCCTGGACCCACAAGGACACCAGCGTGCATGCACGGGGAAGAGACCGGTCTCTCGAGGAGAGGCGCACTCGGCGTTTATACAGCGGCGGTGATGAGGCTCTATTCACGTCAGGTGCGCCTCATCACACCGCCAGCCCTGCGTGTTCAGCGCCCCTCCTCTCTCACACACCCACTCCCATCGGGAACCTGGTGAAGGGCGGCGAATACGGGACGGGGTGGTGATGATGGACAGGGGGGAGGCAGCCAACTCGTCACAATATGTAAATAAATAATGACCTTAAATGGGACCTATTATGCCCCTTTTAAGATTATGTGTGAAATTTTAGCTCAGAACACCCCACAGGTAAATTTTTATAGCTTGTTAAAATTGCAATTTTTAGGGAAAGAGCCCTAATGCTCTGATTTTGAATATGTTGCTTTAAATGCAAATGAGCTGTTGCTCCCGGAGAAGAGGGCGGAGCTTCAAGAGCTCAAGTCATTAGCAGTGCTAGCCTTTAAAAATAAACATTCCCCTATTAGTACAAGCCTGATATCTTTACAGAAAACATACTCTGTTTCAAAGTCTGTCATCTGATTATGCGGCGCATAATAAATTTGTGTTTATGAATTACACAGACTGGGAGCATGGCGGGATAAAAATAACAACATAGCTGGTCTCATGCAATCACAAACTTTATAAGTCCCACTTCTTATTATGAGCTTGACAACTTCAATCGATCGACTCACATTGCTTTCATATGCAACTTTTAACGACCACATTCCTATTCACGATCATTCTGGCAGCAGTTGAAGGCAGCATCAGTGAAAATAGGCAGAGGCAATGATAGCTTAGCAATTAGCCTTACAGAGTGCCATGAAGCTCTTTCAGAAAGGCAATTTGGAAAACAAACATGTGATAGTTACTGTGTCTGGAGCTGCCGTTTGCGCACGAAGCGTTGGTATTGATTCCTAAACATTTAGGGGACGTTACCGTTTTTTCCGGGATATTTCCTACGAAAATTAAATTTAACCACAGTGTCCTCGTCTCAGATGAGGGGAGATTATGGTGACTCCTATGTTCATTATTGCATCCCAAAACACAACACTTGTAAAGCCTCTTTGGTGCTGACATTGTATACAGTATATCGCCAGTAATGGCGGACTGCAGCTTCTCATTCATGGCTGTGTTTATGCTAATAGAGCAGAGAGCATCACAAATTCATAGCTTGAGCTATGACCAGCTTGAGACCATGTTGTTATTTTTATCCCGCCATGCTCCCAGTCTGTGTAATTCATAAACACAAATTTAGTATGAAAGATATCACCAGTTACAAATCACCATCCCCCAGCACTCTGGAGAATAAACAACTGGCAGACGACTTGAATGACTTTTACTGTAGGTTTGAAAAAAACAACCCACACCCGCTCTGAACACCTCTCCACACAACCATTATCACCTCCAGCAACCCCCTCTCCCCCACACCTACAATTCAAATCAGTGAAGATGACGTGTGCCAGGTCTTCAGAAAGAACAAAAGAAGGAAAGCACCAGGCCCAGACAGTGTGTCACCAGCCTGCCTAAAAACCTGTGCTGATCAGCTGGCCCCCATCTTCACACAGATCTTCAACAGATCACTGGAGCTGTGTGAAGTCCCCTCATGCTTCAAACACTCCACCATCATGCCCGTCCCAAAGAAACCCAAAATACTGGACTTAATGACTACAGACCTGTGGCTCTAACGTCTGTGGCCATGAAATCATTTGAAAGACTGGTTTTGGCTTATCTGAAGGACATCACTGGCCCCTTACTGGACCCCCTGCAGTTTGCCTACAGAGCAAACAAGTCTGTGGATGATGCTGTCAACATGTGACTGCACTTCACCCTGCAGCATCTGGACAGACCAGGGACTTATGTGAGGATCCTGTTTGTGGACTTCAGCTCTGCTTTTAACACCATCATCACGGACACCCTTCAGAATAAACTGTCTCAGCTCTCCGTCCCCACCTCCGTCTGTCAGTGGATCACCAGCTTCCTGACAGACAGACAGCAGTTATTAAAGCTTGGTAAATTCACATCCAGCACTCATACCATCAGCACTGGAGCTCTTCAGGGCTGCGTACTCTCCCCACTGCTCTTCTCCCTCTACACCAACGACTGCACCTCTAAAGATCCCTCTGTCAAGCTCCTGAAGTTTGCAGACGACACCACACTGATCGGCCTCATCCAGGACGGTGACGAGTCTGCTTACAGACAGGAGGTTAAGGAGCTGGCTGTCTGGTGCAGTCTTAACAACCTGGAGCTCAACACGCTCAAAACTGTGGAGATGATCGTGGACTTCAGGAGAAATCCCCCTGCACTCCCCCCACTCACCATCATGAACAGCACTGTAACAACAGTAGAGTCATTCAGATTCCTGGGCACCACCATCTCTCAGGACCTGAAGTGGGACAATCACATTGACTCTATTGTGAAAAAGGCACAGAAGAGGTTGTACTTTCTTCGCCAGCTGAGGAAGTTCAACCTGCCACAGGAGCTACTGAAACAGTTCTACTCTGCCATCATTGAATCCGTCCTCTGCACTTCAATAACTGTTTAGTTCAGCTCAGCTACCAAATCTGACCTCAGAAGACTACGGAGGGTAGTCCGGACTGCTGAGCGAATCATTGGTACAACACTCCCCACTCTCCAAGAACTGTACTTATCCAGAGTGAGCAAAAGGGCTGGCAAAATCACTCTGGACCCCTCACATCCAGCACACAACCTCTTTGAACTGTTACCGTCTGGTCGACGCTACAGAGCTCTGTAAACCATAATGACCAGACACAGGAACAGTTTCTTCCCTCAGGCAATCCATCTCATGAACACTCAACAATAAAACGTGGAACACAAAACTATTATTTATTCACCACACTTGCTTACTTTTTTATCTATTTTTTTCATTTCAAATTTGCATATATCAGACCTGTACACACATAATTGTCTATATTATATATTGTACTTTTGCTTTTTTGTACATCGCCTATTTGGATATTTGTATTATTCTTTATTATCTGTGTCCTGCCCTGTTGCTGTCTTTCTGTTGCACTGTGGAGCTTCTGTCACTAAAACAAATTCCTCGTATGTGTAAACATACTTGGCCAATAAAGCTCATTCTGATTCTGATTCTGAAATGGGCGGGACTTTTCCCCCTCAGTGACGTGAACACGGGGAGCATCTGAAACAGCTCTTTTGGAGAGATTGTGCATGATTTATTGGTTTTATAAAAAAATGAGTTGGTAGATTTTTTACTTTATAGGCTGGATGTTTTCACACACTACAAGCCATACAACTGTTCAAACACCTTATAAAAGTGATTTTTGCATAATAGGTCCCCTTTTATTACCACAACTGTGCTTCTAACATTTATAAAAAATTCATTAATATCAAGTAACATTTTAGATGGAGTATGGCCATTGATTTTGTTTTTGCACAATAAATGCCAAAAACACAGTGAACACAGACATGCACAATGATACATTGAAACAGTCCAGTGCAGTAAAATCAAATATCAGCACTCTGGTAACATTGTTTGTGAAGAAACATTGGTTTCACCAGGAAGAGCAGGAAAAATCTCTGAAGGCCAGCAGACAGTCAGAAGTCAATTTTGTGTAGCTTGATATTATGGTGTGATAGTGTTGTAGTTAAGTGACTGCTCCAGAAATACATCATACAGTATTGACAGTTAGACAGTGAATCAAAGTCTCTGATGCAAAACCCTGCCATAAGAAAAGTCAATACACTCGCCCAAACTGACACACTATTACAAAGAGATTTGCAAAGGTTTTGCCTTTCCGGCAAAGCCAAACACAAATGAGCAAACAGAGTACATGTAAACTCGTTCTGAACCATCACCTTATGGCATGATCTACAGCAATACAGCACAGAAATGTCACATTTCTTCCATTCCATTGTCATTCCCAGCAGGCCACAGTGGAAGTCTTTATTTCCATTCGTAGATTTAATATGTTTGAGGAAGTATCAAATGGAAACAGTCATAAATTATCTTTTTTTAATGATGATTTTTCATGTGAAAATGTTGGCTGTGAACATGCTGCTCCTCTCATACTCCACATCTGTTCAAATAAAGATTTGTATAAAGTACAGTTGAGTGCTTCATTTGCTTTTCAAAGAGCCCACTTTGTGTTGCATTATGATCTATTACAAAACACATTGTGATACAGTCTTCAGAATTATTTTAGCCAGTTATAATACATATATTTTTTATTTACTAAATTGTATAAGTAATTTAGAGAGTAATATATACTTATACTAAATATAAAGTAATAATTAAATTACATATAAAGATGTTCTGAAGTCTTACTGTTTTTATTATAAATGTAAATTATAATACATTTTCATTTAACTGTAAATAACATGCAATTAAGTATCCAAAGCATTACATTCAATTCACAATCAAATATATCCTATTAACTTGTTATTTCATAAATCTCTTCAGTGCTCTTTAGAAAAGTAATTTATTATTATTATAATTTTTTTTTTTTTTTTTTTTTTACAAAATTCCATATAATTTACAGCAAACAAACTGGTAGCTGTGGTTGCCAGAATTTTACCATAAAAAATACAGTAGCAACATTTTAGGGCTTACGGATTTAACTTAAATTTACAATTAAAAACCATATTTCCTTAACTGATATAATGTTAATATACCAACCTATTGAAGTTCTGAAATCTGAAATCACATGATGAACCAAAGCTCACCACAAGCAGCTTTTCCACAAGCTAAGAAGGTCAAGATATTTCAAGGAAAAAACATCAAATGTGCAATGCAATGCAGGAAATTCTGGGAACGTAAATTTACGTTTCCTTCACTGTAAATAATACAGTCTATTTCACTTCCAAAAATGGTATTTTACCGTAAAATTACATGAAAAGCTATTACAATTTTTCACCGTATATAGTAGGAGAACTTACCGTTTAAGTGCCCCTATTAAACAACTATTTTTTAAAGCTCCAAAAGCGGCATCTAGTGGCAAAGAATGACTTTGCATTTTCATTCAGACCAATGCGAAAATTGACTAATGGTTTTACGCAGCAAACATTTGCAGGATGTTTTCATTCACTTAGAGCTGTGTTACATACTGCATGCAAGGTAATTTTCAAAAATCCATAATAGGGGTACTTTGACCATTTAAAAGGTTTTTACTGTAGCATTTTCACAGTTTTTTACCGTTAAAATCGTGATCATTTTTTACTGTCTGCCTAAATATCATAATGCTGTTTATAAAACTCTTTCTACAATAAAAGCACCTTACTTACCAGTCTTTGTTTCTCACATTTAATTTCCTCCACCTCAGATTCTGTTATTCTGAGATTTGCTGCTTCATGCAAATTACATGGCTTGTGATAAACTGAGGTTGTGTTGAATCTGGTCCTTATGAACTGCTTCAGTTTCAGCAGAATAATGAAGGTTAATTATGAATTAATAGAGTTTACAATGATCAAGCGTTCATCTGGCCAAGGTTACAAAAAAAATTCTGCTGCACTTAAGGTTCCTAAGAGCACAGTGACCTCCACAATCCTTAAATGGAAGACATTTGGGACAGAACCCTTCCTAGAGCTGGCCGTCCGGCCAAACTGAGCTATCGGGGGAGAAGAGCCTTGGTGAGAGAGGTAAAGAAGAACCCAAAGATCACCGTGGCTGAGCTCCAGAGATGCAGTCGGGAGATGGGAGAAAGTTGTAGAAAGTCAACCATCACTGCAGCCCTCCACCAGTCGGGGCTTTATGGCAGAGTGGCCTGACGGAAGCCTCTCCTCAGTGCAAGACACATGAAAGCCTGCATGGAGTTTGCTAAAAAACACCTGAAGATTCTCTGGTTTGATGAGACCAAGATAGAACTTTTTGGCCTTAATTCTAAGCGGTATGTGTGGAGAAAACCAGGCACTGCTCATCACCTGTCCAATACAGTCCCAACAGTGAAGCATGGTGGTGGCCAGAGGTGGGTAGTAACGAGTTACATTTACTTCGTTACATTTACTTGAGTAAATTTTTTGAGTAACTAATACTTTTAGAGTATATTTAAAATTGGGTACTTTTACTCTTACTCAAGTACATTTTTAGTGAAAAAATGGTACTTTTACTTAGTTACTGTGGGCGACGCTCCTCTCGTTACTTTATCTTAATGCAATACGCAATAATAAAGATAAAAATGCTTCAATTTATTCCAAACGCGCCGTCTACCTTTCTCTGGGCAACGAGCGATGTCTGTTCGCGAATGATTCATTATTTTGAGTCAATTCTGTTCGTAGGCTCGATCAAACCAGTTGGCAAACCAGTGAATCAGTTCACGAATCAATTTGAATGATTCGTTCAGTTCCCTGCCGCACGCTGAAGCGGTTCTCACTCAGATAACAGAAAGTTTATGAACATTAAGAGCGTTGAAGACGTGGCTTTGGATCTACAGTCAGTTGAAAGCAAATCTGCAAAGGCTTGTTTGCTAGCTATGAAGATCTTTATTAGATGAACACCGCGTGTGCTGTCGGTTCCACAGGTATAGATTCGTTTACTTTACACGAACCACTATGACATTACCAGTTTTTTGTAAATGTACCTTATACATTAAATACAATCTAGAATTAATTAATTAAATAAGCTGTCACAGAGTATGAAATGAACACCCGCCAAACCCGCGTTAGTTCCAGGAGGAATGCCTTTGCTTAGACACAATTAATGTTGATATTTTCACAATATTTACGCTTGCAGAAATAAAAGCTACATTTGTTTACATTTTGCGGAACAGACGGAAAAAGATCCGCCATATGCAATTATTTCGTTATGTTCAGATGTTCTGTAGCGGTCATGTGAGGAGTTTTCACTCTTCTCCATGTCAGAGGTTATATACATACAAAATACATAATTAATAATTAATTAATATACTTAATTATAATTTATAATATACTTTAAAATATAATTTAATTCAGTGATGCAAATCTGAATCTTTATCAGCTGTTACTCCAGTTTTCAGAGTCATATGATCCTTCAGCAATCATTCTAATATATTGATTTATTATCAGTGTTGTTGAAAAAAACAGCATGTGCTAGTTTGGTATGTTTTGAAGCTGTGATGCTGGTTTATGCTGGTCTTTTGCTGGTTTATGCTGGTCCTTAGCTGGTCATGTGCTGGTTTGTTCACAATTCTTTTATGAATAGAAAGCTGAAAAAAACTGCATTGATAATAAATCAAGATATTGGAATGATTTCTGAAGGATTATGTCACACTGAAGACTGGCTTAAAGGCTGATAAAAATTCATTTGCATCACTGAAATAAATTACATTAAAAAAACATCTTTTGAACGGCAGTTGTGTGTGTGTGTGTATGTGTGTATATATATATATATATATATATAAATTTTATCTAAATATCTATACATCTAAATAAAAATAGACTATATTCAGTATATGATTCAAAGTAACTAGTAACTAACTACTTGAGTAGTTTTTTTATCCGATACTTTTTTACTCTTACTCAAGTAACTATTCAGACTATTACTTTTACTTTTACTTGAGTAAATATTTCTACAAGTACTTTTACTTGAGTACAGTTTTTGGCTACTCTACCCACCTCTGGTGGTGGCAGCTTCATGCTGTGGGGGTGTTTTTCAGCTGCAGGGACAGGACGACTGGTTGCAATCGAGGGAAAGATGAATGCGGCCAAGTGCAGGGATATCCTGGACGAAAACCTTCTCCAGAGTGCTCAGAACCTCAGACTGGGCCGAAGGTTTACCTTCCAACAAGACAATGACCCTAAGCACACAGCTAAAATAACGAAGGAGTGGCTTCACAACAACTCCGTGACTGTTCTTGAATGGCCCAGCCAGAGCCCTGACTTAAACCCAATTGAGCATCTCTGGAGAGACCTAAAAATGGCTGTCCACCAACGTTTACCATCCAACCTGACAGAACTGGAGAGTATCTGCAAGGAGGAATGGCAGAGGATCCCCAAATCCAGGTGTGAAAAAGTTGTTGCATCTTTCCCAAAAAGACTCATGGCTGTATTAGATCAAAAGGGTGCTTCTACTAAATACTGAGCAAAGGGTCTGAATACTTAGGACCATGTGATATTTCAGCTTTTCTTTTTTAATAAATCTGCAAAAATGTAAACAATTCTGTGTTTTTCTGTCAATATGGGGTGCTGTGTGTACATTAATGAGGAAAAAAATGAACAAATGATTTTAGCAAATGGCTGCAATATAACAAAGAGTGAAAAATTTAAGGGGGTCTGAATACTTTCCGTACCCACTGTATGTGTAGATTCCCTATTCGACCACTCCAGATACATTGATGTGTCAGCCATCTTGCATTCACCATAATAATCAATGCATATTCAAAGATATACAAGCGTATAACTTGCTGTTGTAGACACACACAGTCAATGCGCTCAAAGATTAGCAGACCGTTCCAAAAGTGGCGGATGGCTTACGTATCGTGGCCCATAGAAACAGTCCATAACGGCATCTAGGTATATATCTATGGAGCATACTAAACTTCAGCTGTGAAACTGGCTAACTAGCACATTATTAGGAAAGATTCATAAAAACCCTTATACTCACTTCTTCTGTAGATAAAGCTGGATCACGAATGATTAGCGCAAACATAGATGCATTTAGGCAGATCGGGGATCAGCGCATTCCCTTCAAAGCGAAAGTAACGTTAATCCTCTGCATCGTCAGCGGCTCAGATGTCCGGAGTAAAAGATGACTGCTTTATTCAGTATTACAACGCCTCAATCGCTTAATTGGAGACATCTTGTCTTCCCCTGCACTGGAGGCAGACAGCTCTCAGCTCTCTCAGGGCGGGTCTATCATGGGCGCGGTCTGTAAAGAACTACGTCATTCTGACAGGAATCTCAGGACAGCCTGATTCGAGAAAGAGGATTTTAAATTAGGGATTTAAAAAAAAAAAAACACACAGAGTGGATTTGTATCATTATAGGATGGATGTGTACACAAACTTCCAACACACATTTATATTCAAACAACTTGAAAAGTGAATTTTGCATCCGATGACCCCTTTAAGTCTCTGGAGGTCATTCTATATTGTGAATATAGTCACTCTTTTGTGTCCTCATGTTTAACAGTATCTTTATAGCATGTGTGACCATACATTCATACACATTCATCGTATCTATCATATACAGTTGCATTTTTTTATTCTAAAAACAAAAGTATATTTTCTGCACAGCAATTAAAATGAATTACAGGCCTGACAGTATACATGCTGATTTAGACAAACATGTCAGTTTATCACTAAACAATGTAAATAATCAAAAACCATATAAATAATCTGCTTTGTCTCCCCTTGTGTCACAGATCGACCAGCCTCTCAGTCCACCCAATCACATCGAGCACCCTCACCAGAGTACTAATGAGCACACCTGCACTGAATCATCACCTCATCACCAGTCACCATAAAACCACACACCTCACAGCCATCAGACGTCCGATCTCGTTCCAACGAAATGGACTCACGTATGCTATCTCAGCTATTGAGCTGTTACCTACCCAAGTGTGTACTTACCTCTTGTATTCCTTCCAAGTGTTGTCGTCATCCATGTCCAGGATCCAGATCCTTCCTCTGAGTCTCCGTCCTCCCCGAAGTTAGGTGTGTGGCACCGCGATCATCCACGAGCTCCTGTCAAGATCCCAATAACCAACAGACAAGTATCCAGTCATCTCACAGTCTCTACAGTCTGAACAATTCCAGTCATTCATCTGCCAACACTCATCTGCTTTTAATAAACCCACCTTTTGTACCATCTCTCTCGTGTTGAGTCCCCTTCCGTAACACCTTGTGAAAAAAGTGCATTTTAGCATTCTTTTAAACTATAGACTTAAGTGTTTTATGAAGCAGTCATAGTCATGAAACTTAAGTGTTTTATGATTTCTGACACTTAATGCCAAGCAACGTGTAGACAGGGCAGGGCAACTTCGGTCCTGGAGGGCCACTTCTGCAGAGTTTAGCTCCAACCCTAATCAGGCACACCTGCCTGTAGCTTTTCAGTGACCAAGACATTGATTAGCTTGTTTAGGTGTGTTTGACTAGGGGTTGGAACTAAAACTTGCCCAGCCCTTGTATAGACCTTACACAGTGGCCGGCCAACAAAGCCTCACTTCATTGGGTTTGCAGCCTGCCCATCAGCTCCTGGTACTTGGATTGCTTCCATTCATGCACCTCTTCGATATGGTCCTCTTAGAGAACAATAAGCTCTATCAAGAGCACCTGCTTCCAAGTGGCTGATGTTAGCACCATGTCTGGTCTCAACGCAGTTGGCACGATGTGGACTGGGAACTTGAGCTACCTTCCAAGATCTACTTGAAGCTACCTCTCTGAAGCAGATCCAGCTGCCAGCTTGGGCTATGGATGTGGCTGCTTTCCCACCCTGACAAAGGTGATGTTTCTCCGATGGCATCCGTGCTTGTTGTTGGTCATGGCTCTAGAGATGGCGTCTGCAACAGACTTCAGCACCCGTTCATGCCACCAGCAGTAGTGACCGTCCACTAGACCCTCCCTTCAAAGCAACCCCACCCAGGGCATAGATGACATGCCAGCGAATCATTCTTTCCCTAGATGTGAAATTTGTTTTGGCTAGGTAAACATCATAGATCACTCAGCCCAAGAACTTGATCCATTGGGGATCTGCCTGGCAAATTTGCCTTCCACCTCATCCATGCTCCTTGTTGCCACATGCCCACCATCCTGCAGGTCTCTTCCTCTTCAGTTCCAGCCTAGATGTGGCAGTCCCTACCATGGAGTAAATCATAGTGGGTTGTGATTTGGCACCTAACCCTGCCTGGCCTGTAGCTACTGTACCTATCAAAACCTTGTGTCTCAGGCAAGTTACTTCATACACCAGCAGAGGCCAGAAGATGCAACGTAAGATGCCATGTTGGTATATCCAGGTTTGCCATGTTGGTATATCAACCTGGTAGGCCAGACTTCTCAACTATGGTGGCCAAGATTCCAGCTCCCTGATGGTGGCTTGAATGGCCATTGCATCTCTGAGTCTGCTGTCAAAAACATTGCAAGGCTCCTAGACAGGCTTCTCTTTGGTCGATGAAATTACAATCCCACCCAACTCAAAGCAGAGTTTGTCCACCACTTTCCCACTATGGATCTAGACTGGGCAGGATTGAAACTCATCCATGCCCAGGATATCGTTTTTTTTTCAGAGCCTGGAGTATCCACCACCTTCCTGGCTCTGAAGGTGTGATTACCGTGAGGTCATCCATAAAGGCTCTGATGGAGCTGTTGGACACCAGACTTGGAGTGAGGGCCTCTGCACTCAATTTCTGTTGCTTTGACCCCCATATTCATGGCAAGAGCTAAGAGGATAACTGAGATGGTACACCCAGGTATTATTCCCTTCTTCAGGAAATTATGATGTTAAGTTAAGGCTGGGACATACCAAGCCAATTTCAAAGAACTAGCTACAACAAAAGCTGACGGTGTTGTCGCCTTGTGCTTACCATTTTGAATGTCAGTAATGTTGATAATTTTATTCATTTTAAGCGGCTCATGATGTTATGAATATATTTGCATATTGGAATGCTTGGGAAAGATCATGTCAAGTCAAGTCACATTTATTTATATAGCGCTTTTAACAATGTAAATTGTGTCAAAGCAACTGCACAATATCAAAAGAGGAAAATAGTGTGTCAATAATGTAAAATGAAAAGATTTAAAAAAAAAAAAGATTTTCAGTTAAACGCATTTCACTATTGAATTCAGTGATGTCATCATCCAGCTCAGTTCAGTTTAAATAGTGTCTTTACAATCAGGTCGACGATATCGCTGGAAATTAAGTGTCCCCTACTAAGCAAGCCAGAGGCGACAGCGGCAAGGAACCAAAACTCCATCGGTGACAGAATGGAGAAAAAAACCTTGGGAGAAACCAGGCTCAGTCTGGGGGCCAGTTCTCCTCTGGCCAAACGAACCAGCAGTTCAATTCCAACAGCAGCAAAGTCAGATTGTAAGGGCTCAATTGGTTCCAGTGGTCTTTCCCGATGGCTGTCTAAGTGGCGGGGTCCTCACTGAGGATCTGTCTCTGGCGGTGTCCTGGTCTCCGCTGACGTTCAGGTCTGTAGATGTCGTCTCTGGGTGCTGATCCACCATCTGATCTGGATACGGACTGGATCTGGTGACTGCAGTGACCATCTGGGCTGGATACAGACCGGACTGGGTGGCTACGGTGACTGGGGATGGGGATATGTCCCCGGGCTCATCCAGGTGTCCGGCCTCGGCCGACGATCAGTGCCACATACATCATCTCCCGGTGCCGATCCACCATCTGATCCGGACACGGACTGAGAAACAGAATAGAAACAGACAACTATTAGCATAGATGCCATTGTTCTTATGATGTAACGAGTACATCATGTGTTATGGGGAGTGTTCCCGGTTCTGGTTGATCTAATTATTGCAGCCTAACAATCCTTTAACGGATTTGAATAATAGAAGTGTATTAGTGTGTTATGTGTAAGCCAGGTTAAAGAAATGTGTCTTTAATCTAGATTTAAACTGACAGAGTGTGTCTGCCTCCCGAACAGTATTAGGTAGATTGTTCCAGAGTTTGGGTGCTAAATAGGAAAAGGATCTGTCGCCCGAGGTCGATTTTGATATTCTAGGTATTATCAAATGGCCAGAGTTTTGAGAACGCAGCAGATGTGGAGGACTATAATGTGATAAGAGCTCGCTCAAGTACCAAGGAGCTAAGCCATTCAGGTCTTTATAAGTAATTAACAAGATTTTAAAATCTGTACGATGTTTGATGGGGAGCCAATGCAGTGTTGACAGAACCGGGCTAATATGGTCGTACTTCCTGGTTCTAGTAAGGACTCTAGCTGCTGCATTTTGGACCAACTGTAATTTGTTGATCAAGCTTGCAGAACAACCACCCAATAAAGCATTACAATAGTCTAACCTTGAGGTCATAAATTAATGAATTAGTATTTCTGCATTTGACGTTGAGAGCATAGGACGCAATTTAGATATGTTTTTGAGATGGAAAAACGCAGTTTTACAGATGCTAGAAACATGGCTTTCAAATGAAAGATTGCTATCAAACAGCACACCTAGGTTCCTAACTGATGAAGAAGAATTGACAGAGCAGCCGTCAAGTGTTAGATAGTGTTCTAGGTTATTACATGTGGGGTTTTTAGGTCTGATAATTAACACCTGTTTTTTCAGAATTTAGCAGTAAGAAGTTACTCGTCATCCAGTTTTTTATATCGACTATGCATTTCGTTAGTTTCTCAATTTGGTGTGTTTCACTGGGCCGCGAAGAAATATAGAGCTGAGTATCATCAGCATAACAGTGAAAGCTAACACCATGTCTCCTGATAATATCTCCCAAGGGTAACATGTAAAGCATGAAAAGTAACGGCCCTAGTACTGAGCCTTGAGGTACTCCATACTGCACTTGTTCAATTCAATTCAAGTTTATTTGTATAGCGCTTTTTACGATACAAATCGTTGCAAAGCAGCTCTACGGGAATTTAAGTTTCCACAATATATTTATATATTGCAGAACCTTAATATGTTTAATTTATGGCAAAATTTGGTAATTCTGTATGTTGTCTGAGCATTGGCGTCCTCCGAAGTCCTCTGAGGGGTTGGCATTATCTTTCCTCAAGTGTTCGGTCATCTCAGATCATTTAAGGGTTGGATCCAGACTGAAGCTTCTGTCATTCCTAGTTACCACGGGATGTTAATCCCATGGCAGAAACAGAGAAACAAATAGAGGCATAATTAGCGTAGCTGCTGTTCCATCTAAGCAAAAATTATTTGTTCAACCCAAGCTAAAGAATAATAATAATGTACATTTGATCAGATATAACTGCAGTACAAGATTATAAAATGTATTATGTGAATACATAATAAAGAGATGTGTCTTTAATCTAGATTTAAACAGAGAGAGTGTGTCTGAACCTCGAACGTTATCAGGAAGGCTATTCCAGAGTTTGGGAGCCAAATGTGAAAAATCTCTACCTCCTTTAGTGGACTTTGCTATCCTAGGTACTACCAAAAGTCCAGAGTTTTGTGACCTTAGGGAGCGGGTTGGATTGTAGCGTGGTAGAAGTCAAGTTAGGTACACAGGAGCTAAACCATTTAGGGCCTTATAGGCAAGTAATAATATTTTGTAAATGATACGGAACTGAATAGGTAGCCAGTGCAGAGACTAGAGGTCATGAATGCATGAACTAGCTTTTCTGCAACAGAAACAGGTAGCATGTTTCGAAGCTTGGCAATGTTTCTAAGATGGAAGAATGCTGTTTTTGTAATATGGGAAATATGATTTTCAAAGGACAAGTTGCTATCTAATATAACACCCAGATTTTTGACTTTAGAGGATGTGACAGTGCATCCGTCTAGTTGCAAATTGTAATCCAAGAGATTCTGTGTACTGTTTTTTGGTCCAATAAGTGAGTGTGTGCGACGAACAACCGTATAAGTCCAAAAAAACAAAAAATGAGATAACATGTGACATTAATTGTATGTGTGAACTTTGTATACAGAAACAGTTTGGGGATATTTTCGCGCGACCAAGAGTCCGCATTTTATATGTTAAAATAGCGTCACGCGGAAAAAACTTTTATGTCCACAAAGAAGAATGGAGATGCCGCTTGCTGTCATGTCCGCTTCGGACATTAAAAGGCAAAACCTCGGCAAAAAAAAGAGAGCCGACATGACCAAATGGAAGGACAGAGTAAGGAAGGCTTTGAGGGATGCTGGAAAACCATTTTTGACTCGAAGAGGAGAACAAAAACCAGGGAAAAATCCACCGAAAGAGGTGAGTGGAAGAACCGTATATGTGATGTGATCTCTCTCTCTCTCTCTCTCTCTCTGAACGCGCTGAGGAGCGCTAAACACCGCATAAACAGTTAACCTATCAAAATAAACCACATACCATATATAATAAAGCTGTATTCATTCATATTTCCCGCCAGTCCTGTGTAAAGTACGGCAAGCAGAGTTTATTTGTTTATATATTTATTTATATCGTGAGATGGCGGAGCGCGAGAACAGTTTAAAGTAGTATATACACAGGTGCGCTGCGCCAGCTTTGAAAATGACAGGTAAAAAACTAAAAAGAGTTGATTTTTTTATATTAACAGTGTTGGGAATATGTGCGTAGGTAAGGTAGAATCTTTGAATTTTTTATTGAATGTTAATTTCAGCTGCTGATCCATGGTATATTCATACCAAAACGAGCCACAGTCTCTATGAGGGATGGAAGACCTGGCTGATCACCAAACAGAGGAAGAATCAACCACCTCCAGCTCCCTTGTTCTCCAGCACATATGCTCGAGCTTACGAGGACCCTCTCCCCGTCAAGAAGGAGAAGTACCATGACCTTATGTCAATGCAGCCTGCATGCCAGTGGAGGCCCAAGCATTTTATGAGACACTAGAATGTGAAGAGTATTGTACATTGTTCATACTGTATTTTCTGTTTTTAAAATAATAAACTTGAAAGAAATGCTTAATATTAACCTGAAGTTTCTGTTACTGTATTAAAACTAAGATAAAGGAATCAGATCTTTACTGGTTTAAAGTGATATGATGAACTGGAGTTATACCGTTCTTCCACATTTCAGAAATATAAATCACAATAACTTTTGATTTTTAATACTGACACTGAAAAATGTTATCTCCTTAGAATTGAGAAGCTTTTGTTGTCTATTTTCAAGTAAAATAAAAATATATAATATAATGTTCACAATCCAAATGAAAAAAATCTTATTACTCAAAATTTGAAAATATGGACTTGTATGGTTCTTCGCCTCAAGGCCTCAAGTAATGTCTCTGTCTTATCTGAATTTAATAGGAGGAAATTATTGGTCATCCAATCTTTTACATTTTTTACACAATCTATTAGCTTAGATAGTTTAGAAGTTTCATCTGGTCTTGTTGAGATATATAGTTGAGTATCATCAGCATAACAATGAAAACTAATCCCCTATTTTCTAATAATATTACCAAGAGGCAACATGTATATTGAAAATAGAAGAGGACCTAGGACAAATCCTTGTGGTACTCCATACTTTACTGGTGATAATTGTGATGACTCTCCATTTAAATGAACAAAGTGGTAGCGATCGGACAGGTAGGATCTAAACCATCTTAAAGCCTGCCCTTGAATACCAGTATAGTTTTATAATCAATCTATGAGTATATCATGGTCTATAGTGCCGAACGCAGCACTAAGATCAAGTAATACTAGCAATGAGATGCAGCCTTGGTCTGAAGCAAGAAGCAAGTCATTTGTAATTTTAACAAGTGCAGTTTCTGTACTATGGTGAGGCCTGAAACCTGACTGAAATTCTTTGTAGAGATCATTTTTTTGCAAGAAGGAGCACAATTGAGCAGACACAACTTTTTCTCAAATTTTAGACATAAACGGAAGATTTGAAATGGGTCTGTAATTTGCCAGTTCATTAGAATCTAGTTGTGGTTTCTTAATAAGAGGCGTAATAACCGCCAGCTTGAATGGTTTTGGGACGTGACCTAAAAATAACGATGAGTTAATAATATTGAGAAGCGGTTCTTCTGCTACAGGTAACAACTCTTTCAGTGGATTAGTGGGTACAGGATCTAATAAACACATTGTTGGTTTAGATGCACTGATAAGTTTATTTAGCTCTTCCTGTCCTATAGTTGTAAAGCACTGCAGTTTTTCTTTGGGTGCGATGAATGAAGCTGAAATACTAGACGCAGTAGAATCTACATTTGTTATTGTATTTCTGTTATCTATTTTATCAGTAAAGAAATTCATAAAGTCATTACTATTAAACTGTGAGGGAATATTTAGATCGGGCGGTGTCTGTTTATTTGTTAATCTAGCCACTGTGCTAAATAAGAACCTTGGATTGTTTTGGTTATTATCTATGATTTTGCTGATATGCTCTGCCCTGGCAGCTTTTAGAGCCTGTCTATAGCTGGACATACTGTTTTTCCACGCAATTCTAAAAACTTATGTAAAAATGCTGTTTGTGGACTACAGTTCAGCGTTTAACACCATAATTCCCTCCAAACTCATCTCCAAGTTGGAGGTCCTTGGTCTCAGCACATACTTGTGCCAATGGATCTCCAGCTTCCTGAAGGACAGACAGCAAGCCGTACGGATGGGTAAACACACCTCATCCTCCATCACCCTAAGTACTGGAGCCCCTCAAGGTTGTGTTCTGAGCCCCCTGCTTTACTCACTGTACACTTATGACTGTGTGGCCACTTCCAACTCCACCACCATCATTAAGTTTGCTGATGACACTGTTGTGTTGGGCCTGATCTCAGACAACGACGAGACGGCCTACATACAGGAGATTAAGAACCTGGAGAGTTGGTGCCAGGTGAATAGTCTACACCTGAACATCAGCAAAACTAAGGAGCTGATAGTGGACTTCAGTACGAAGCAGGAGCGGTCATACCAGCCGATCACTATCAACGGGACTCCAGTGGAGAGAGTGGACAGCTTCAGATACCTGGGTGTTCACATCACGCAGGACTTGACTTGGTCCTGTCATACCAGCACCCTGGTGAAGAAGGCCAGGCAGCGTCTGTACCATCTGAGACGCTTAAGGGACTTTAGACTTCCCCCTCGGGTGCTTAAGACTTTCTACACCTGCACCATCGAGAGCGTCCTGATGGGCAGCATCACTTCCTGGTTCGGGAACTGCACTATGCAGGACAGACGAGCCCTCCAGAGGGTGGTGCGTTCAGCGGAACGTACCATCCACACCGAGTTCCTTAACCTGCAGGAGATCTACAGCAAGCGGTGCCTGACCAGGGCCAGGAAGATAGTGAAGGACCTCAGCCATCCCAACAATGGACTCTTTTCTCTGCTGCGTTCAGGGAGGCTCTTCCGCTCCATGAAGGCGAACACAGAGAGAATGAGGAGGAGCTTCTTCCCGCAGGCCATTCGGAGTCTTAACCACTCTCCACTCTAAGCACATCACCCCACACTTTCACTTTGCACAATTTCAACTACAATCTGCACTAATGTCAGTCTCAGTTGTAGAAGGTTACGTGAGGATAAATGAGTGGGATTTACATACCATTTGTCTTTAGTATTCCTTTACTCACTTATACACTTTACTGCACTGCACAGCACACGGACACTTTATCACTGACATACACTTTACTTTTTTATATACACTTTACTTTTTATAGAATCTATGCAGAATCATATTCTATTTTTATTCTTCATATTCTATTTTTATTCTCATTTTTATTTTATTCTATTTTATTTTATTGCTAATTTATTTCTATATATGTTTACTGTACTTATTTCTATTGTATTTTTGTAAACTTGAGGTTTTCTTAATTTTGTTGGACAATTTGTTGGACAGTCGTACAATACATTTCACTACATGTCGTACTATGTATGTATATGTATGTGACAAATAAAATTTGAATTTGAATTTGAACTTCCAAGTTTCTCCATTTGTGCTCAAGATTACGAGTTTCTTTCTTGAGAGAATGGGTATAACTGTTGTACCATGGCGACCTCGCTATTCGGGGAACAGACACAGTCTGTATAGATTGGACAACGCAAGTACTTCTATCATTTAAGTGGGTAGAACAAAAGTCATCATAGCAGTTATTTGAGAATTGGCTTACTAGTCAGATGGAGCGTAGCGTCCTGGAGATGTTGTCTGACAGGAGTTCCGCTCCGACTCTGCTGGGGTGCAGGCCATCAGCACGGAAAAGCCTAGGACGCTCCCAGAAAAGATTCCAATTATTAACAAAGAGCAGTTTCTGTTCTTTACACCATGACAATAACCATTCGTTTAAAGCAAACAGTCTTCGATACGTGGGAAGCAGTCCTGACACAATGATTGTCGCCGCGGGCGATGTGCTGCGTACCGTTTCAATCAGGCTCCTGAAGTCCCTCTTCAGTGTCTCCGTCTGCCACAGCTTGGTGTCGTTATCCCCCGCGTGCAGCACGACAGCACTGATGCTCTCGTCGCCCTTCAGGATCGCGGGTATCTGCGCAGAAACATCGAGAACACGAGCACCTGGGAAACAGTGAGTGACTTTACCTTCAGCTAACGTAGCACGGACGATGGAGTCTCCGACGATCACAGCATCGCGTTCCGTCTCGCGGAGGGGAGCGAAGCAGTTCCGGGTGGAGATCTCGAAGACCGGAGGCGGCGGAGGGGGAGAGGTCGTCGCTCGGGGCTTGGCTCGTGTCTTTGGCTGATGGTACACCCAGGGTCCGTGGCGTCCTGGCGCCGGAGTGAAGGACATCTGGGAAGATCGCGTCCTGGGTGCACAGGGCCTGTGCAGAGAAACACACGGAGTAGAGGTGGTGGGAGTGTTAGCAGCGTGCTGTATACTTACCCCGGACTTGTGAGCATCAGCCCGAGATGTTTCCAGCGCGGCTCTCCGCTCTCTCAGCTTGGCCTGCTTCTCCACCAGGTCACGGATCTACTTCTCCACGGTTTCCAGCTCCAGCTGCACTGAATGCAGCTCGAACGTGTCCTCACCTGCACTCAAAGGTAGACACAAATCCGCCATTTAAACAAGTAAGAGTGAAACAATGGTAATGTGTGTGAATAGAGTATTAGCAGAGATAAGCGGGATAAGCGGCAGCCACGCTGCCGATGCTAACGGGCTATAAGCTAATAGCAGACATGAGAAATCAAAATAAAACTAGTGATAACAAGGCACTCTGTTTGGTTTTGTTTTAGAATGCTATAGTGGATATATTCACACGTTATAGAAACGAAAATGATAGTGTATAAATTGTTTTTAAGATAGAAAATAGATGATAAAGAATCAACTTGACGGAGCTCAAACTCAAAACACGCAGTCACATATATGGCTCGATATGATACTTGTGATAACTTGTGATCGATATGATACCTCTTCATTCACTGCTATGAACTGATGGCGTTCAGATAAGTATGATTTGAACCATGCTAATGCACTTCCACTAATGCCAACAAAGTGTTCTAGTCTATTTAAAAGAATGTTGTGGTCGATAGTGTCGAACGCAGCACTAAGATCCAGTAGAACTAATAAAGAGATACAACCACGATCAGATGATAGAAGCAGGTCATTTGTAACTCTAATGAGAGCAGTCTCAGTACTATGATACGGTCTAAATCCTGACTGGAATTCCTCACAAATACTATTTTTCTCTAAGAAGGAATATAATTGCGAGGATATTACATTTTCTTGTATCTTTGACAGAAAAGGGAGATTTGAGATTGGTCTGTAATTAACTAAATCTTTGGGGTCAAGTTGTGTTTTTTTAATGAGAGGCTTAATAACAGCCAATTTGAAGGTTTTGGGGACATATCCTAATGACAGTGATGAATTAATAATAGCCAAAAGAGGATCTATGACTTCTGGAAGCAGGTCTTTTAGTAGTTTAGATGGAATAGGGTCTAACATACATGTTGTTGGTTTAAATGATTTAACAAATTTATACATTTCTTCCTCTCCTATAGTAGAAAATGAGTGGAATTGTTCCCCAGGGGATCTATAGTGCACTATCTGATGTGATATTGTAGCTGACGGCTGCATGGTTACAATTTTATCTCTGATAGAATCGATCTTGGAAGTAAGTAGTTCATAAAGTCATTACTGCTGTGCTTTCGGAAATGCCAACACCTGTTGATGCTTTATTTTTCGTTAATTTAGTGACTGTATTGAATAAATACCGGGGGTTATGTTTGTTTTCTTCTAGAAGACACGAAAAGTAATCAGATCTAGCAGTTTTTAATGCTTTTCTGTAGGATAGGGTATTTTCCCGCCAGGCTATACGAAATACCTCTAGTTTTGTTTTCCTCCATCTGCGATCCATTTTCCGGGCTGCTCTCTTTAAGGTGCGAGTGTGCTCATTATACCACGGAGTCAGACTGTTTTCTTTGATCTTCCTTAAGCGTAAAGGAGCAACTGTATCTAAAGTGCTAGAAAAGAGAGAGTCCATAGTTTCTGTTACATCATCAAGTTTTTCTGCCCTGTTGGATATGCTGAGGAATTGAGATAAATCAGGAAGATTACTTACAAAGCAGGCTTTTTGTGGGGGGGTCTATGGGTTCGTGCGCTTGCGCGTGGACTTATAATGACTTACTTCTTGCGTTGTCATCCTGGCGGGAGGTGTGCTAACAAGGCTTGCAGCAGGTGAATCGGTTGTGCCATTAAACTACCTTGACATACTTGCACCCTTACCTCATTTCTCTTTGCCTACAGAGCAATTTACAGATTGGCACAGTTTACCCCACTCCACACTCACCCAGTGCTTTTGTTGATATCAGCTTTATTGATTGAAGAAAAGATGTTATAATATTTGATATAATATTTCAGGAGTCAGAGTTGTGTTTCTCTTCCAACAGTCCATGATGTTTCTTTCCTGCAGGGAACGATGAACTCTGCTCTGATCTGTTGTGCCTTGAATTTTTCATGAATGTTTGCCTCTTGATTTTTTTCTGGTTGTTTTTGATTGATTATGGACTTTGCATTATGGAGTCATGTGTCCGGTTCATTCAATCACATGGGGTTTGTCTTCACTCAGAGCTAATGTGGCCTCTTACTTCTGTATATTACCATGAGACAGTAAATCCTCAAAATCTTTGAGAAATGAGCAACCACAACCACACGACTGCAACAGAGCAAACAACTGTGCGATTTATCATAGCGCACAGATCAGCTCACTGTCCGAGTCTCCAGTAGAGCTTCTGCTCCCCTCAATCACTGAATTTTGCTTGAAAATCACCATTATGGTACACAAAATTATTTCATAGCAATGTCATTTGTCACTGTCATTGTGTTTGTTTGTTTGTTTGTTTGTTTGTTTGTTTGATCTAAAGGAAATTCCAGAATGAAAGATTGAAATAGCATATCACGAGCATATAGTGATGTGTTACTGTCAATTGTATTCAAAGTGCCAGCAAATCTCACGCTGTCATATTCATGACAAATTACATAGCAGATCTGATTTTGATACAATTATGATAACATATCAGTGAAACTTGCAGTAGAACACTTTACAGTAAGGTTCGATTTGTTACCATTAGTTTACTATAATAGTTGGAATTAATAATCTAAATAACATATAATAACCATTTATTAACCTTAGTTCATTTTAATTTCAACCTTTAAAAATAAGATTTTTAAAATTAAAAAGTTGTATTTGTTAACATTATTGTGGGAAGTCGTGGCCTAATGGTTAGAGAGTCGGACTCGTAATCGAAAGGTTGCGGGTTCGAGTCTCCGGCCGGCAGGAATTGTAGGTGGGGGGAGTGAATGTCCAGCGCTCTCTCCACCCTCAATACCACGACTGAGGTGCCCTTGAGCAAGGCACCGAACCCACAACTGCTCCCCGGGCGCCGCAGCATTGGCTGCCCACTGCTCCGGGTGTGTGTTCACGGTGTGTGTGTGTGTGTGTGTGTGGATTTGTTCACTACTCACTGCTGTGTGTGTGCACTTGGATGGGTTAAACGCAGAGCACCAATTTCGAGTATGGGTCACCATACTTGACAATACGTCACGACGACGACGACTTTACTTAATGCATTTTGAACTAACATTAATAATCAATGAAAATTTGTATTTTTATTAACTAGCATTAACAAAGACAAATAAATACTTTAAAAACACATACTGCTCAGTGTTAGTTCATGTGTTACGGGGCGAACGAGATGAGAAGTGTGTGGATCCATATGCAGAGCTTTATTCATAGACATAGCCATAAAACAGGCGAGGGTTAGACAATGGCACACAGGTATGTTGTAGGCAAGATAAAAGTGTCAGGATTATGGACCTGTTTTGCCCCTGTTTCTGTTCCTGTTTTCACTTATTTGGTCATGTTCCTGTCCTCGTTTAGTTGATTATGATCCCATGCACCTGTGTTTCCCCAATTATCCCTTGTATTTAAGTCTCAGCCTTTGAGTTCTGTCTTTGTTGGCTCTACAATTTGTGTATGTGTGTCTTCCTCCTGTTCCCTGTGTGGATTTCCCCTGTGTGTTGGCTTTATTAAAAGACAGTTTTGATTATCCACGGCTTATTCCTTCCGGCAGCGTAACGTGATACAAAGAGTGATCCAAAGACAAGAGTGGGTCAAACGTCAGCGAACATAATCCAGAGGTTTGAGCAAACGGGTAATCCAACGGACAGGTTATATTCCAAGCAAGGTGCAAACATAGTCCAAAACAGCAAGACAAAGAGATAAAACAAGACAGGCTAATAACCAGGAAACAAGACGTGACTAGACCTTGACTAGAACTACAACTAGACAAAACTCAGACAAGAAACTGACAATACTCGGATGCAGACAAAACGCAGACAATACTCGGCCCCTGAGCAAGATCTGAGTGGGTGTTATATAGTGTGTGTGATACGTTTCTGCTGAGCATGTCATTAGTGAAATTTGTGCTGGGAAATGTAGTCCAGGATGACATGCAACAGTTTGTGTAGTGTGAGAGTAAATGTAACCAGAAGGCGACATCTGGTGGCATTAACTAGTGCTAACAAATTAGGCTTTATTGTCAAGTGTTTCCATTTAGTGTTTTATTATAAATGGATTTGTAATAGAGTATGAGCAGTAATGCTATATTGTGAATGTATTCATGACTAAAGGGTATTATTATGTACAGTATGATAAGTGACAGAGTGAATATACTGTATATTCATACTGTAGCTGTTACTGTATTGTGTTTTTAGACTAGTGTTGTATTGACTAATCAACATCCAGGACTGCAACTATCCAGTTTATAATACATACTTTATATTATACATGACATAAAACTTTCATATATACAGTAAAATATACAAATTATATATATATATATATATAGGCCTGGTGATTTTTTTTTTGTAGCATTTGTAATTCTAACTGAAAGTGATACTGATTCAGTTGTTTTTTTTTTACTACTGTAAAGCTGCTTTCTTTAAAGCAATCTATTGTATAAAGTGTTATAGTGCTGCATTGCAAGGCTTTTGCAAACATATCCACTTACTATGATAAGATGCTTTCTTAACTGCTGTTTTCTCATTGCTGTCATGTTGGTGATGTGTTTATTTTGTTATTAAGAGGAAAGCATGCAGCACATCTAAATGCCACTTCCAGCAGGATGGATGGCGTTTGTCATGGTTCATGGGTCTGTGTGTTCATTCCTGCATGTCTGCCTGTTGTTGTGACCAGTCTGATTGCTTGTCAGCGTTGCTCCGGCAACCACGCTGCTGACGAGCTAATCTGCGCAGCTGCACCTGTAGTGCATTATCCGCTGCCTATATCTGTCTCATGTTTGCTGTGAATGTTGTCAGATCGTTGTTTGTTCATGCCTGTTGTTTTCTCCAGTGTCTCTGTTGTTCCTGGTTTTGCTTCCTGCCTTGGATTACCTTGTGGGTATTCTACTGAGCGGTGGTTGGATTAATCTCTCTGTGGATCTGTTCAGTGCCTCGTAGTCTCCTTGCTTCTGAGGTCACATGGTCGATCAGTTCATATATGTCTACCTGGATGACATATTGATTTTTTTCTTGCTCTCTGCAGCAACATGTTAGTTTTTTCATGCACAGTCTGTTCCTTTTTGGGCTACATCGTGTCATCTGAAGGAGTGCACATGGATCCCGGCAAAGTTCAGGCTGTGGTAGATTGGCCAACCCCAGATTCCCGCAAGGCCCTGCAGAGCTTCCTGGGCTTTGCCAATTTTTACTGGCATTTTATTACAGCCAGCTAGCCGCCCCTTTGACTGCTTTGACCTCCACCAAAATGCCATTCAGGTGGTGCAGCTCGGCTGAGGCCGTGTTTTCCAAACTAAAGAGTTGCTTTGTTTCAGCTCCAATTCTTGTTGCCCCGGATACAAGCTCGCCTTGGAAGATGTCATTGGTTGGAGGGTTCGGGGGAACCTTTTATAGTCTGCACAGACCATATGAACCTTGAATACATCAGGTCTGCTAAAAGGTTCAACTCTAGGCAGGCTCGGTGGGCTTTATTTTTAGGTCACTTTCATTTTCCATTTCTTATCGTCCAGGTTCTAAAAACATTAATCTTCCTTTGACCTTCATTATGTATGTTTTGATTATACTGTGTTGTAAATAAAATACAAATAATTTTAAAAACCCATTTTTTTCAGTCTCCTCACATTCTCTCTTACCTGCCTCAGTCACAGTCACACTGATGGGCCATTAGCAGCCTTTAGGGTAGGGCCCTTTGTCTCTCAGGTGAAAATCACTTAATATTCAAGGCTATTACCACTCCCTCGCATATTGGCTTTCAATCACAAAACATGTCTTTAAAAATTTAAATCAATGTATTGTTTTCTGTGAGCAAATAAACAAGATGATTTTCACATAATTTTGAAGCAGAAATTCTAGGCTACAAGATTCGGTTGTCAAAAGTCTTGTGGACAATTTTTCTGTATGTGTTTTATGGTCTTATTTCAGTGACTTCAAAATTTTAGTTTTTCAGTAACCACGCATAAACGTTGATTTCTCAAAAAAACAATCATGTAGATAAATGCTGCTAACATATTATTGTAGCTCAGTTTGTGCTGTTTACAGTGTTATTAGACTTTAGCCATTTATATTTTTATAAGCAAATGAAAAAAGCACAAATGTCAGGGCATGTCGAAAGTTCTCCAGGTCCCCAAAACACCCTCGGGGCCCAGAGGGTTAAACCTGATGCGTTGTCCCACGTTTTTGACCAATCTGAGCGCCTGTTGTCTTCCGAGCTCATCTTGCCACAGAAAATCGTAGTTTCTACGGTGACTTAGGAGATCGAATCGAAGGTCCGTACAGCCTTATAAGGTGTAACGCCTCCGCCAGGATGGCCACCGAGTCGCTTGTTTGTGCCAGAGAATTTACGGTCCGATGTCATCCGTTGGGGTCATTGTTCCAAGGTAGCTTGTCATCCGGGGGTTAGTTGTACTGTTTTTCTCATTAAACAACGGTTCTGGTGGCAATCTATGGCCCGTGACATACAACTTTTTGATTTGGCCTGCTCAGTCTGTGCCTAAGACTTCCAACTGACCCCCTGCTGGACTCCTTCAACTGCTGTCAGTTCCTTCAAGACCCTGGTCCCATATTTCTGGACCCTGGGCTTCTCTCCGTTTGAGTGTAGCTTAGATTACCAGCCACCTATTTTTCAGAGTATGGAATCCGAAGTTGCGGTCCTCTCTGCCCACGCCTTTGTCCAGGCGGAGGGGACATGGATTTCAGTACTTGGTGGACTGGGAAGGTTATGGTCTGGAGGAGAGGAGTTGGGTTCCTGCTAGGGACATATTGGATCATTCCCTTATCGATGATTACAATCGGTAGTTAAGTTCCCCTGGAAGCCCCTTAGGGGGGAGGGGTACTGTCATGGTTCATGGGTCTGTGTGTTCATTCCTGCGTGTCTGCGTGTTGTTGTCACCAGCCTGATTGCTAATCAGCACGGCTACACCTGTAGTGCATTATCTGCTGCCTATATCTGTCTCACATTTGCTGTGCCTGTTGTCTGGTCGTTATTTGCTCATTCCTGTTGTTTTCTACAGTGACTCTGTTGTTCTTAGTTTTGCTTCCTGTCTTGGATTACCTTGTGGATATTCCACCGAGTGGTGGTTGGATTAATCTCTCTGTGACGGATTGGTTCAGTGCCTCTCAGTCTCCATGCTTCTGAGGTCTACTCATCTGCATGACAACTTCTGACCATTTGCCTTGCTTTATTTCACTGCTTGTTGTCAATAAACTGTACTTCACTTGCAATTGGATTTCGAGTTCTCTTTCTGTGACCGCGTTGGTATGCTCACTAACATTAAACTTCTGCAAAAGTATTTGACATTTAAAACATTTTTTTACCCCTAAACGAAGAATGTAAAAGAACTTTGCTGTGAGTATATCTGCCTTAATTGCATCAGCTATTGCACAACTCTGTGATTGGCAGCACAGCGTCTTAACCTTGTACATGCTCATCTTACAGTTTTGTTCACAGAGAGCATGCAATTTCCCCAGGATTTTACAACACTTTAAGCATCATTTTGATATTAGGCCCTGCTGACACATGACCTCTAAACAAAGAAATGATGTTAAATGTATGACTGCATGTGTGAAAATTCATATGTGGAAATAAATCAGATATGAATCGGATACGTGCATTTGCGCCTGCCATGTAAGCAGACAAATCGAATATTCCCCTGTAAATGCGACTCCTACGTCATTGAAAAGTTAGTTTTTTAAAACATTTTGTGGTACAGACATACCTGTAACAAATGAAACATGCTTGACATGCTTAACAATATCTACCACCTGAGTATTATTCCACTCACAAATTTTCAGCGGAGCTGCATACATCACTGTCCTGAAGAATTTGTACTAGACTATATAATTATTTTGATGTATATATGTAACTATTTCATTAAAAATGTTTCTATATGAATTACATGTCAATAAATTAAACTCAATGTACTATTTAAATTGATTTGTGATGTCATATATGCTATTTGTCATATATGCTATTTTTGGCTTGACCAAGTGCAGTGTAAAATGCACACATCAGATACGGGTCACTTTTAAAAGAAATGTAAGCACGTCGTCCAAAAAATTGGATATAGTCACAAAATCAGAATTGGTCATCAAGACCTGCAGTGTAAATACAGCATTAGTGCCAGGGCCTGCTCTGTCCTGCTTGTGGAGTTCAGCTGAGAGCAGTTACCTCCCTCATTTTGAGCGTTTGCTTCACAGCTCATTGCTAAATAAAGGCTTATTTTAATAGTTTATTTGACATGCAGTTAGTGACCTCAATATGTCTAAAATATACAACAAAATAAACACATACCTTCTCTAATTACACACATTTCATTCACTCAATTCACTCAGATCCAGACTGTATTGGTGGATCTGTTGTCTGATTCTCCTTCAGCCGCTTCAAACCCACATCTGTATAGTCGCTCACATCAAACCTGTGAATTCATCTGCTGAAATAAATACACTTTCTGCTCCTCAAGGATGGCAGTTTGACATGATTGTATACTTATGACAGACAACTGATTCCCTCAGGGACAGCACAACGTCTGTAAAACAGAGAAAAACTTGAACTTTCACAACATTTCACTCTGGGCCGTGAGTCTGGACAGTCCATAATGCACATTGCTCTGCCTGGGACACATTTTACATCTGTAATTTGTCCTGACAGCAGGTTATAACGAGGATGAGAAGGTGCCGGATTAATCAGCAGTAAGCGCGGCGGTGCTTTCTATCAAGCAGGGTTTGGTACGCGATTCACCAGTGTGCAATTATCTGCCAGCCATTTCTGCTGTGATAAATCTGAGCTCTATTAAAACACCAATGATTTTCCTTTTAAACTCTTTTGGATCAGTTCAATTTCACTAAAGTTAAAAGTGCTAGACTGCAGGCAAAATACACATCTCTTAAAGTCCATGAATAAGTGGCACTTCTTGCATACAAATCTATATGTAATATCCGTACAACAAGATCAATTTTCAAAAGTGTGTCAAAAAGTGTGTAATAGGGGTGGCATGGTACACAGATGTCACGGTTCGGTACATACCTCGGTTCAAGGGTCGATTTCGATTTCGGTACAACAGGGGGAAAAAAAAAGAAATCTACTATGTTCAGTCTCTTTTCATTTATTTTGAGCAGACAGTAGTGCAAATTACATTTTTTTCCATCTAGATGTGAAAATACTAAATATTATTACATGTTATATATATAAAATCTGTTTTGTTTTCAAACAAGACTGTTTAAAGTTGATTCTGCTGGTATAAGGAAACAGTTGAAGCGATGGCGCCGGAGCACGCATGCACACACACACACACACATCAGTTCCAGCATTGCTAACTTGACAGCGCAGTTGGTACTTCAAAATAAAATACAGTGAGCCAAACATCAGTGCACCCGCCTCTGTGTCACCGTTGTACGCGACTGAAATACAAAGCCTATAATTTACATAATAAATAATAGTTTAGCATTCAGATACATCTCAAATATGGAAATATTATGGAATATTTGGATTTATGACGAATGAGAGAAGTAGGATACACGAGCACAAAGCTCCATTTCGCAAACAGTTGAGTGCGAAAGCCTTTACTCCTTTGTCAGTCTATGTGAGAGACGCATTACAGAATCAGTACATGGTCACTGTCTAGTGGGCTTTGTTTTCAAGCGCGCAGCTCATGGCATTCGCTGTTCTTTTGCTGGTGGTTATCAAACAGCGTTGCATTACTGCGGCGCCCCCATCTGGATTGGGGGTGAATTGCCTGTATTCGTTGTAAGGCCTCATGCACTGAGGCGATCAGTGTGGTGTCATCTGCAAACTTCAGGAGCTTGACAGAGGGGTCTTTAGATGTGCAGTCGTTGGTGTAGAGCAGGGGACGCAAAGTAAGTTGGCAAAAAAAAAAAATGCCACTAGATGGTGGGCCAGAACATAGTCAAAGGATAATTTAAGAAATTAATTGAAAAATACAACTAGAATTGCCTGTGACAGACTGTTACAGTGTCTTTTGTAACTCTTAGTGAGCTGTTACTCTGTGTTAAATCCTGTACGAGGACAGTCATAAACAAAAGTCCGGCAGAGTATATGAGCGGAGTGTCCACAAACAGGATCCTCACATAAGTCCCTGGTCTGTCCAGGTGTTGGCAGTATGTAATGCAGTCCTTTGTTGACTGCATCATCCACAGACCTGTTTGCTCTGTAGGCAAACTGCAGGGGGTCCAGTGATGTCCTTCAGATAAGCTAAAACCAGTTTTTCAAATGACTTCATGACCACAAATGTTAGAGCCACAGTTCTGTAGTCATTACGTCCTGTTATCTTGGGTTTCTTTGGGACGGGGATGATGGTGGACATTGCATGAGGGGACTTCACACAGCTCCAGTGATCTGTTGAAGATCTATGTGAAGATGGGGGCCAGCTGGCCATGACAGGATTTTAGACAGGCTGGTGTCACACCATCTGGGCCTGGTGCCTTCCTTCTCTTGTTCTTACATTTACATTTATGCATTTAGCAGACACTTTTATCCAAAGCGACTTACATTGTGACTTACATTGCAGTTACAGTTTTTACATTATTTTATCAGCTCTTGCTTTCCCTAAGAATCGAACCCATGACCTTGGCGTTGCTAGCGCCATGCTCTACTATTTGAGCTACAGGAAAGCCTGTTCTTTTTGAAGACCTGGCGCACGTTTCAGACCTGCAGTAGAACTCATTCAGATTGTCTGCCAGTTGTTGATTCTCCACAGATCTGGGGGATGGTGTCTTGTAATTAGTGATGTCTTTCAGACCTTTCCACACTGAAGCCGTGTCACTGGAAGAGAATTGGATCCTTAGCTTATCGGAATAATTCCTCTTTGCCACTCTGATCTCCTTTTCCAGTGTGTATTTGGCCTGTTTATACAAGACTCTGTCCCCATTCCTGTAAGCATCTTCTTTGGCCTGACGGAGCTGTCTGAGTTTTGCAGTGAACCATGGTTTGTCGTTGTTATAAGTTAGATGAGTCCTTGTAGGAATGCACATATCCTCACAGAAACTGATATAAGATGTTACAGTCTCTGTGAGCTCGTCCAGATCGTTTGCAGCAGCTTGTAAAACCCGCTCTGTCTCATTAGTCCATCTCTTTACAGTCCTTAATACAAGTTTTGCTGATTTCAGTTTCTGCCTATAGGTCGGAATAAGATGAACCAAACAGTGATCAGAGAGTCCTAAAGCTGCCCGTGGGACAGAGTGATATGTGTCCTTTATCGCTGTGTATCAGTGATCCAGTATATTACTGTCTCTGGTGGGACATGTAACATGCTGTCTGTATTTTGGCAGTTTACGGGAGTGATTTGCTTTGTTAAAGTCCCCTAGAATGATTAAAAAAGAGTCTGGGTGTTTTTGTTCTGTGTCTGTGATCAGATCAGTGAGTTTCTGTAAAGCTGATCTCAAATGAATATATTATAGAAAATTAACACACAAAACACACACATATTACAGAAAAACACACAAACATACTGAAGAAAAACATGATTTTCAAAGTGTTTTAGTTAAAGTGCGCCTATTATGGATTTTTGAAAATTACTATTATGGTTTTTTAATAGTGCAATAAAGTTATTGGCCATTTCTCGGGCTTTGTCCAAATACCCACACTTGCGGTCTTGGCCACTTGAGAGCGTGTGCGCGCGACAGGAAGTAAGTGTGCAAGTCTGTCCCATGTCTTCAAAATGCCAAAGTGCAGTGCCCTTAATGGATACTAAATCCACACTATCTCTAAGTGGCTAAGCGTATCCCATCATGCATCATGTTCTGGATATAAATCGTGGGACTTTTTTTGCAGCCAGACCCATCTCGACTTTTCGCAGAGATCTCGTGAGAGGTCAAGGAAATTTTTCCAATGTAAGTTATATATTAATATGAGATATTACATTTAATTTGTTTTTACGTTTTATTGATGCAAAGATGAGTAGTGGTGATATTTAGTTTGTACAACATTTGCAACTTCTTTTTATCAATTAATTAGAAGCACCACAAATTAAATTATGTCATGTTATGGGGACTACTGAACAGTCATTTAGGATTTGATTTTAAAATGCAAAGTATTTAAAATTTAAATTAAAATAAAGCTATGTAAACACTTACATTTTTGCAACACTACAAGTGTGTGTCCCATCAGGTAATGAAAAGTTCTACGCACACGTCATCCTCACTTGAACACTTGGGCCAAATACAGGAAATACACTATTTAAATAGTCAAGTGGTCAAGTGCAAAGACTGCAAGTGTGGGTATTTGGACAAAGCCTCAATATGTGTTCTTCAGCGATCTTGCGTCCTCGTTCTACATCATCATCAACCGTCGAAGTTCAGTTCCAAATCTCAAGAATGCAAGTACAGAGGATGCATGAAAGTGCCCGGATGTGCTCTTGATATCGAGTATGCATCGAGTGCAGACTTGAGAGAATCGAGTCGTTATAAATCCAAGAAGATGCTGCGGGCGGCCGGTGTATGGAAACCTGTAAGCTTTAAACTCGTTCTCGCAAATACTTGATGGCTCTTGAAGTTGAAAGTAAACATTTATCGTTTTGTTTTACTTAATTAGTAATAGTCATAGTTAAACATATAACACTGTCACAGAGCTGCCCTCTGTTCCCTCTGCCTAGCCCTTTTGGCATTAAGACATGAATACATACTTGGATTTTAAAAAATGTTTATTTACCTTGATGTGTCAGCGAGGTGGAGAGATGGATTATATACACACACGCACACATATTAGCACACCTGCGACTGGATTGTTGTGTTCGGACTGGCCATCTGAACACTAGAACTGTTGGACATTTGAGTTTGTCTTGCAGATTGTTTGGCTACTGCCTGGATCGGTATTTGTGGTGGTGGCCATTTTGGACCTGTGTGCAGTGAGTGCAGTAGCTTTTGAGGAGTACTCTGATTGAATTATTGTAATACTTGAACCAAAGTTATTTCTTTTGTTGGTTTGTTTGATTTTGTACTTTGAAGTTGTTGTTTTTTTTGTTCTGCTTTCGGGGTTCCCTTCCAGGAACTTTGAGCTGCGTCCGAAAACGCTACGGGAACGCCTTCAGCGTGACCATGCTCTGAATATCACCTGTAATCAGTCAAAATAGAAGGGCGAGGCGTCATGGGCGGGGTGACGTCACGACCAGGAAGTATATAAGCACGTGCGGCGGAGCCGGCGTCAGC
This sequence comes from Barbus barbus, assembly GCF_936440315.1. NCBI lineage: Eukaryota > Metazoa > Chordata > Actinopteri > Cypriniformes > Cyprinidae > Barbus > Barbus barbus. The sequence goes on from NC_136742.1 coordinate 1,825,643, forward strand.
TTTCTATCATTCAGCAAGCGCTCTGTATGTTGTCAGTCCGTTTTTTGTCTTGTGAGTCTTATTTAGTGTTGTCTGTCCTAAAAGATGCCTAAATCCAAGGCCAAGACTATGGGCAATCCCAGATCGCATTTCAGGTGGTGTGTTAGTCCCTGCCCTCGCTACATCACGAGTGGGGACACACGCAATCTGTGCGTGGTCTGCCTGGGTGCGGAGCATGTGGCTTCGGCTCTCGAGGGAGCCGATTGCCCGCACTGTGAGCAGCTCTCGCTGCACACACTCCGCACCCGGAGCCTTTGTGAGCACCCCACGCGGTACTGGTCCCGCTTTTGCCAAGGCAGAGCGGCGGCTGCACTCGTGGGGCTCGCAGGCTGATCTGGCTGGCGAGAGTGAGACGGGCATGTCCCTATCTCCTCCCATATCCGCCAGATCTGGTGTCCTGTCTCTCGGGGAAGCGGTTCCTTCCCCCCGAGATGAGGACTCAACGCTTCGTCTCTCTTCCTCTGAGGAGGTTGATGTGACGAGCGTTGACGAGGTTTCGCCACCTCTCTCGCCCCAGTATGAGGAGTTGCTAGAGGTGGTTACTCGGGCTGTGGCCAAGCCTGACATCAGTTGGACATCAGACATCACATCTGTGCCGCATTATAGTCTCCTTGATAAGCATTTTCTACGCTCGCGGCCGCCACCTCTACGCAGGAGCCTTCCGTTTTTCCCAGATCTCCACACCGAGGTGTCGAGATCATGGGTTAAACCCTATTCGTCCCGCCCATTCGTTCCCGCTTCAGATTACTACGGTAATGTGCGGGAATTGGATGTGTGCGGGTACAGGGCGATGCCCCAGATCGAGCAGACGCTCGCAAGCTATCTGTCTCCCTCCGTGGCATCGTCTCTGAAGGCTCCTACTCTGCCCACTAAGCCTCTGCGCACTACGTCATCTTTAGTGGACAGGGGGTATGCGGCAGCAGGTCAGGCCGGTGCGTGTCTGCACACTATGGCAGTGTTGCAGGCGTACCAGGCCGAACTGCTGAAAGAGTTAGATGAAGGCAGGGATATCAGAGCTGATGATATCTCCGAGCTCAGGAGGACCGCTGATCTTGCCCTCCGTGCCATCGGCCGCTCCATGGCAGCTATGGTGGCAGCGTAGAGGCATTTATGGCTGACCCTGTCCGATATTATGGAGAAGGACAGGGTCTGCTTTCTGGACGCCCCGCTTCAGCCTTCTGGCCTGTTCGGCGACGCTGTGAGCTCTGTCGTCGACTCTGGAGGCCGCTGGGCGGGAGCAGCCTCCTCCGCATGCCAGCTCCTCACACAGGGCAGTGCAGAAGCAGAGCGTAGCCTCTCGTGCTCCCCCGCGGCGGAGCCAAGAGCGGCGGCGCTCTGCGCTGGGGACCTCGCGGCCAAAGGCAGATCTGAGGGCTGTCTTGTCGGCCAAGAGGTCCTCGGCAAAGAAGTCCTGATGGGCGAGCCTTAGGACTGCGGAGGGCGACCCCTAATGGGGCGGAGCGGCTTACACCGCGGTACTCGGTGACCGTCTCCCCTCGGTGCCCTCCGGGGACCTGTCTGCCAACCCTGCCGTTGTTCCAGGGCGCAGCGGGTCCCAGCGAGTATCTCCCTCAGGTTTCTCCGCCTGTGAATACAGCGGGCCTGAGAGACTCGCCTCAGCCGCCAGATCGCACGTCTCCTTCCGGTGCGCCGCATCGAGTCAGCGGTCTGGCCGCTTCTCTGACACCAGAGGTCAGTCTCGAGAGACTGATTCCCTTAGTAGATCATTTGGCAGCCTGGCAGCGACTGCCGAATGTGTCTCCTTGAGTCCTGCAGACGGTAGTGAATGGCTATTGCATCCAGTTCGATGGGCCACCTCCGCCATTCAACGGGGTTGTTGTGACTGCGGTCGGCCCCGAGCAGGCTCTGGTTTTGGAACAGGAAGTAGATACTTTGCTGAGGAAGGAAGCCATCGAGTTGGTTCCTCCTCACGAAGTCCATACCGGCTTCTACAGCCGGTACTTCATTGTTCCAAAGAAGGATGGGGGGCTGAGGCCCATACTGGATTTGCGTCTTCTGAACCGCTCAGTCAGAAAGCTGAAGTTCAAGAGGCTCACTGTCAGGCAGATCGTGTCTCAAATCAGGTCCGAGGACTGGTTTGTCACGATAGACCTCAAAGATGCCTATTTCCATTGTACCCATCCTTCCCCCTCACAGGGAGTTCCTGAGGTTCGCTGTCGGGGGCAAAGCGTACCAGTATCGGGTTCTTCCCTTTGGCCTAGCACTCTCAACCCACACTTTCACCAAGTGCTCTGGTGCCGTTGCAACTGCAGGCCATCCGCATACTCAATTATATCGACGATTGGTTGATCCTCGCTCAACCAGAGCGGTTGGCGATTCGGCATCAAGATGTCGTTCTCGCCCACATGAAAGATTTGGGGTTAAGACTAAACGCCAAGAAAAGTGTGCTTTCGCCAGCTCAGAGAACCACTTATCTAGGCGTGGTGTGGGATTCGACCACGATGCAGGCTCGTTTGACCCCTGCTCGGATCGAGTCGATCCTCACGGCAGTCATGAGAGTGCGAGAGGGCCAGCCATCACCTGTCAAGCAGTTTCAGAGGCTGCTTGGGCTCATGGCAGCTGCGTCCAGCATGGTTTCGTTCGGCCTGCTGTACATGAGGCCCCTACAGTGGTGGCTCAAGACCAAGGGGGTCTCCCTGAGGGGAAACCCGCTCCGCGCTGTCAAAGTGTCACGCCGTTGTGTCCGTGCCTTAGACATGTGGAGGAAACCTTGGTTCTTGTCTCAGGGCCCGGTGCCGGGAGCTCCTTGTCGCCGCATCTCGCTTGCGACGAACGCCTCCCTCACCGGTTGCGGTGCGGTCATGAGTGACCACCCTGCCTGCGGTCTGTGGAGTGGTCGCCAACTGACGTGGCATATCAACTGGTTAGAGATCCTAGCTGTGTTCCGTGCACTGAAGCACTTTCTCCCAGACCTGAGAGGTCACCACGTGCTGGTCCGCACCGACAGCACAGCAGTGGTCTCTTACATCAACCACCAAGGAGGTCTGCGGTCGCGCCCCTTGTACAAGCTGGCACACCAGATCCTTGTGTGGTCCCAGGGCAAGCTCCTATCACTGAGAGCTGTGCACATTCCTGGGTATCTCAATGTGGGAGCAGACGTCCTGTCGAGACAGGGGCCGAGGCCCGGGGAATGGATGCTTCATCCCCAGGTGGTGAAGCAGATTTGGAAGGTTTTTGGCCAGGCACAGGTGGACCTCTTTGCGACTAGAGAGTCAGCACAATGTCCCCTCTGGTTCTCTCTAGCTCCTCCAGCTCCTCTGGGACTGGACGCTATGGTACAGACTTGGCCGAGGCTCCGTCTGTATGCCTTCCCCCCGATCGCTCTGCTCCCGGGAGTTCTGGCGAGAGTGCGCCGGGACAAGGTCAGTCTACTGTTAGTAGCGCCGTTCTGGCTGGGCCGAGTATGGTTCTCGGACCTGATTTCTCTCCTCGACGGCACCACGTGGCCGGTGTCGATCAGGAGAGATCTCCTCTCACTGGCCAGGGGCACCTTTGTGCACCCTCGCTCGGAGTTGTGGAAGCTGTGGGTGTGGCCTCTGAGGGGGCACAACTCATAGCTTCCGGTCTGTCAACCGAGGTTGTCGAGACCATCCTCCAATCCAGAGCTCCCTCCACGAGGAAACTGTACGCCTTGAAGTGGAAACTCTTCACTTCTTGGTGCGGGGACCACCAGCTCGACCCAGTCAACTGCCCGATTCGCGCAGTTCTGGAGTTCCTGCAGGCCCGTTTCTCCGCAGGGTTAACTCACTCCACTATTAAGGTCTACGTGACAGCTATTTCGTCATACCACGCCCTTATCGGTGGCCAGCCAGTGCCGGTTCGGCGAAAGTCTTTCTCTACCCCCGTGCGGGGTACGTACCGAAGGTTCCAACGGTTGTACCACAGCCAGTCGTACTCCAGGCCTTCTGTCCTCCTCCCTTCAGGGAGCCAGACCAGGAAAGGCACAACTGTATGTGTCCAGTGCGAGCACTGGGCACGTACATCCACAGAGCTGCCCTGTGGAGAAAGTCGGACCAATTGCTCGTGTGCTTTGGTCCACCTAAGAGGGGTCTTCCTGCTACGAAGCCCACTCTTAGTAGGTGGATAGTGGATGCCATTAATCTAGCATACGAGGCCTCTGAGCGTCCCCCCGCCGTTGGGAGTCAGAGCGCACTCAACACGAGGTGTGGCGGCCTCCAAGGCCTTCTTGGCAGGTGTCTCTATGCAGGACATCTGCAACGCTGCTGGGTGGTCCATGCCCCTGACATTCGCCAGGTTCTATAACCTCGACATCCGAGCCACTCCAGGCTCCTCCGTCCTTTCGTCCTGACACCAGGCAGGGACTTGTCAGTCTGGCGGCGTTGGTATCTCGTTCCCATAACGTTTTCGGACGCTGCTCGAAAGTTCCTGGAAGGGAACGTACTAGGTTACGTATGTAACCCAGGTTCCCTGAAGGGAACGAGAGCTGCGTCTCGTGGCCACATTTCCGGCATCCCTGCCAGCACTTGCTTCATGACTTGAAGCTGACGCCGGCTCCGCCTCTTATATACTTCCTGGTCGTGACGTCACCCCGCCCGTGACGCCTCGCCCTTCTATTTTGACTGATTACAGGAGATATTCAGAGCGTGGTGACGCTGAAGGCGTTCCCGTAGCGTTTTCGGACGCAGCTCTCGTTCCCTTCAGGGAACCTGGGTTACATACGTAACCTAGTACATTTTTCCCTATGGAATTTTTTGTAAAACTGGCATGGAACATTCTCCATTCATTGTTTGAAGAACTTTAGACGGTGTCCCTAGTTGCAAGTTGACAAGATGTGTCAGAAGTGGGATCATAATGCCACCCAAGACCAGACAAGACCGAGATGAAGTGCCACAAGAATAGCCAGGTTTAAGTCAGGAGGCACCCAGCTCTACTGAGGGTGCTGAAACAGTTGCTGAGGGTGTGAGTGACCCAATAACATCATCTCCTGCAGTGGGCTCCACAGAAGGAAAGTTGTCAGAACTGGCCAACCTGGTTAAAGTTCTCCTGCAGTCACAAGCAGCCCGTGACGATCGAATGGCGCAAGTAATGGTGAAGCAAGACCAGCACTGGCGGAATATGCAGCACCAATTCCAGCAAATTCAGCACCAGGTCTTAGAGATCCAGGCTGGAGGGGCTCGACGGGGAAGTCAGACAATATCGCCAACCATAAGTCCAGTGCCTATAGGAGAAGGCACATCAGCAGGAAGTATGGAGCCGAGATTACATCCTTTGACAAGAGATGATGACATTGAGCAGTTTCTGACGTCATTTGAGAGGATGGCCACCGCATGCAGATGGCCTAAAGCCAATTGGGCGATAAGACTGGTTCCCCTGTTAACAGGAAAGGCCCTTAGTGCCTATGTGGCCATTCATGGGGCTGATGCTGAGGACTATGACCAAGTCAAGGAGGCCCTCCTTGTAAAATATGACATTAATGCAGATATCTACCAGCAAAGGTTTCGCTCTTCAGAGATTCTACCAGATGACACCCCGCGGGAGCTATATGGGAGACTCACATCTCTTCTCAAAATGGGTGAAGCCAGAGACATGCACTATTCTGCAGATGTCAGAACTCATTTTCTTGGAACAATTTATGAGCATGATAAGCCCTGACGTGTGGATTAAGGAGCATGATCCGGCCACATCAGAAGAAGCAGCCAAGCTTGCAGAGAAGTACCTGGCAGCACGCTGAGATGCCCAGCGCAGCTTTGGAGGTCGGAGTCAAAGAGGGCCAAGTAAGTCTGGGGGTGAGGGTGGTCATGCCCAAGGCAAAGTGAGTTTTGCTTGTAAGCAAGGGGATAGAACTAACAAACAGGAAGTTATATGCTACTATTGTGGTGAATTAGGACATACTAAGCCTTTTTGTCCATCCAGGAAGGTTAAGCATTCTGCTCTCTCATATGTGCCATGCCCCCATCCGTCACACGAGGCGTTGCAAGTACATACCACAGAAATATTAATGCAGGTACTTGTGAATGGTCAGTCAGCCAAGGCCTTAGTGGATACAGGTAGCACTCAGACTCTAGTGCATGACAGCTTGGTTCCTGAAGATGAATATATGACTCAGAACTTCAGTAAAGTGTGTTGTGTGCATGGAGAAATCAGGGAGTATCCTACTGCTGAGATTTATTTGACAGTGCAGGGGCAGACGTACTTGTTGCATGTGGCTGTCTCGTCCCACTTACCTTATGAGGTGGTTCTGGGGCAAGATCTCCCCATTCTCTGTGATTTGGTGTCCCAAGTTCAGTCCTGTTATCTCTGTGATTTGGTGTCCCAAGTTCAGTCCTGTTATGCAGTAACCCGGGCTCAGAGTGCTAGAGCAGACTTCAATGAGTTGCCATTTAGTGATACTGATGTTGAGCTAGCCTGTGAGAAAAGACATAAATCTAAAAAGGAAAGGCGTAAGCTTAAATTTGAGTGTAGTGTGGAGAGTAGGCAAGTTGAGGAGCTGCCGTTACCCGAAGGGCCTCTTAACATGATTATACCTGAGGACATAGCTGAACTGCAGGGAAAGGATTCTACTTTGCAGGATTGGTTTCAGAAGGTGTCTGAAGTAGACGGGGTTAGAAATGACATAATCTCTTGTTTAATGGAGGAAAAGTACATCCTGAAGAAGGGTATACTCTATCAGATGAAAGTTGAGGCATTAGTAGTTCCGGAATCAATGCGCCATACCATTATGACTCTGCGACATTCTGTTCCATGGGCTAGACACTTAGGCAAGCATAAAACATTAGCAAGGATTGCAAGTCGGTTCACTTGGCCAAAGATATATACGGATGTAACTGAGTTAATTCGTACTTCGACAGAGTGTCAGATGACTTCAGGAAGGAGAGTGGCACCTGCACATTTATTACCATTGCCAGTGATTGACACACCCTTCAGTTGCCTGGGAATGGATGTAGTGGGGCCCCTGGAAAGAAGTAGGAATGGGAACCGGTACATTTTAGTGATCTGTGACTATGCCACCAAGTATCCGGAAGCCTTTCCCCGTAGAAACATCAAAGCTAGACAAGTAGCTAACTGCCTTGTGCAGCTGTTTTCCAGGGTGGGTGTTCCCCGTGAAGTTTTAACAGATCAGGGTACTAATTTTATGCCCTTGCTGTTGAAACAGGTGTACCAACTGTTGGGGATTAGGGCTATTAAGACAACACCTTACCACCCCTAGACAATTGGTTTGGTTGAGCGCTTCAACCAAACACTAAAAGGTTCGTTTCCAAGTCCTAAGATGGCGGCGCGCGCAGTCGCAGCAGCTTCTCTCTCTCCCGACAAACCGGTGTTTTCGTGTTTTTTGTCTTGTAAGTCGCAATGTTTTTGCACATCTTCGTCTCGTCTACCTGTCTTTAAGCGCACATACAGTCGTGAGTTTCTGCTCGATGTCGGCAGAACCACATTTTTAGAGTTAAACTCCGCGCACGCTGAAGAGCTGCGGGACCTCGGTCTGCTCCGAAGGCCTTCTCCATCACCGACCCCCACTACTGCATCTCGCCCACAGCGGAGGCGCTACAAGCGGCGTGAGAGGAAGCAGAAGAGGGGTAAGCGCGGAGGTATCCGAGCTAGGCTAGCGGCCAACCCACACAAGCCAGCTATCCCCACCATCGTACTGGCGAACGTACGCTCTTTGGACAATAAACTGGACTACATCCGACTACTCCGCTCTACTCAGAGGACTGTAAGAGACTGTTGTGTTTTTGTGTTTACGGAAACATGGCTTAACAACAGCGTACCGGACTGCGCCATACAGCTCGACCAGCTAACATGCTATCGAGCTGACAGAGCTCTCGTCGAGGGAGGTAAGATCCGCGGCGGCGGGCTTTGTGTTTACATCAATGATGCATGGTGTCGCGACGCTGTTGTGGTCTGCAAACACTGCTCACCCCTAGTGGAGTTTATGATTATTAAGTGCTGGCCGTTCTATCTACCGAGGGAATATACAGCCATACTGCTCGTTGCTGTATACATCCCTCCCAGCTCCAGCAACAACAACAGGAGTGAGGCACTAAATGATCTGTACCAGCACACCAGTGAGCAGCAGACAGCCCACCCAGATGCTTTTCTTATCTTGGCTGGGGATTTCAATCACGCAGACTTAAAGAGTGTGTTCCCAAAAATTCACCAACACATAGACTTTCCAACAAGGGGAAAAAACACTCTGGACTTTGTTTACACCACCCAGAGAGGAGCTTACAAGGCCCTCCCCCTCCCCCACCTCGGAGCCTCAGACCACATCACTGTCATGCTAATGCCTGCATACAGACCGCTCGTTAAAGTCACCAAACCAGTTCACAAACAGATTCAAGTGTGGCCGGAAGGGTCGTCAGAGGCACTTCAAGACTGCTTTGACACCACTGACTGGAATATGTTTAAACAGGCTGCCACATACAACAATACTACAGACCTCCAAGAGTACTCAGAGACTGTTACTGCCTACATCTCCAAGTGCATTGATGATGTAACGGTCACAAAGTCCATCACTGTCTGGGCCAACCAGAAGCCGTGGATGACAGGGGAGGTCTACAGACTTCTGAAGGCTCGGAACGCTGCCTTTAGAGCTGGAGATGAGGAGGGCCTGAAGACAGCTAGGGTCAACCTATCCCGCGGCATCAAAGAGGCCAAGAGACAGTACTCCAGGAGGATAGCCCATCGTTTCAGCGACAGCAGAGACACGCGGAGCCTGTGGCAGGGGATACAGACCATTACGGATTACAAGCCCCCACCACAGACCTGTGACAACACCATCCCCCTGCTGAACGAGCTGAATGCCTTCTTTGCTCGCTTTGAGGCACAAAACAGCACCACTGCACAGAAGACTCCACCTCCTCCCGGTGACCAGGTGATGACGCTGTCCCCGGACAGTGTGAGGAGATCCCTCAGCAGGATCAATGCACGCAAAGCTCCGGGTCCTGACAACATTCCTGGGCGTGTACTGAGAGACTGTGCAGTGGAACTCACTGAGGTCTTCACAGACATCTTCAACATCTCACTAAATCAGGCTGTTGTCCCCACATGCTTCAAAGCTACCACCATCATTCCAGTCCCTAAGAAGTCATCTCCATCCTGCTTCAATGACTACCGTCCAATAGCACTCACTCCCATCCTCATGAAGTGCTTTGAACGGCTAGTCTTGCACCACATCAAGTCTGTCCTCCCCCCCTCCCTGGACCCCTTCCAGTTTGCATATAGGTCCAACCGCTCGACCGATGATGCCATCACCACTGCCCTCCACCCAGCCCTCACACATCTGGAGAAAAAAGACTCATATGTCAGGATGCTGTTCATAGACTTCAGTTCAGCATTCAACACAACCATCCCTCAGCAGCTCACTCACAAACTGGCCCAGCTGGGGCTCAATACCTCTCTGTGCAACTGGCTGTTGGACTTCCTGACCGGGAGACCTCAAGCAGTACGGGTCGGCAGTAACACATCCAGCACCATCACACTGAACACTGGGGCCCCCCAAGGATGTGTGCTGAGCCCCCTCCTCTTCACTCTGCTGACCCACGACTGCACACCATCACACAACTCCAACATTTTCATTAAGTTTGCGGATGACACGACTGTGGTGGGTCTCATCAGCAACAGAGATGAGACAAACTACAGGAGCGAGGTGAGCCGCCTGGCCGGGTGGTGCAGTGACAACAATCTCTCTCTGAATGTGAAGAAGACGAAGGAGATTGTTGTTGACTTCAGGAGAGTACACACTCAGCATGCCCCTCTGACCATCAACGGTGCGACTGTGGAGAGAATGAGCAGCACCAAGTTCCTGGGTGTGCACATCACTGAGGACCTCTCCTGGACTAACAACACTGTAGCACTGGCCAAGAAAGCACAGCAGCGTCTCTACTTCCTCCGCAAACTCAGAAGAGACAGAGCCCCGGCCCCCATCATGTGCACCTTCTACAGAGGCACCATCGAGAGCATCCTAACTAGCTGCATCACTGTGTGGTATGGCGCTTGCAACGCATCCTGCCGCAAGTCACTTCAACACATAGTGAGAGCAGCTGAGAAGATCGTTGGTGTCTCTCTCCCCTCCCTCCAGGACATCTACAGCACCCGTCTCACCCGCAAAGCCCTCCGCATTGCAGGCGATCCCACACACCCGACACACAGCTTCTTCAGTCTGCTGCCATCAGGGAGGAGACTGCGGAGTCTCCAGGCGAGGACCAGCAGACTGAAGGACAGCTTCATACATCAGGCTGTCAGGAAGCTGAACTCCCTCCCGTCCTTGCCCCCCCTCCCCTCTTTCACCCCCATTTAACACAGCAACACACTAGGAACTCTGACTCTGTGACACCCCCCCCCCCCCACCGACCAACAAACTGTGACCGGCACCTGTCACTTGTGCAGCATTGGCTGATCACTACCCATCCAACATTGACTGCAAATTACCTCTTCGGATAGTCTGACAAAAATCAGACTATCCGAAGGGTCTGAGAGTAATGCAATTTCAATTCTCTGTATGTATGTGCTGTACATGTGGAAGAATTGACAATAAAGCTGACTTGACTTGACTTGACTTGACTTGAAGTCAGGGTCAGACTGGGACCAATGGTTACCATATCTGTTGTTTGCTTACAGGGAGGTGCCATAAGCTTCCACAGGTTTCTCCCCATTTTAACTGTTATATGGCCGGCAGGTGAGAGGCCCTTTGGACTTGCTTAAGGAGCAGTGGGAGAGACCCAAGGATGGTACATGCAGTTTTGTCCATGCAGTACGTGATCCAAGTGAGAGAGCGTCTGGAAGAGATGACATCATTGGCCCAGGAGAACATCAAAAAAGCCCAGCAAACACAGAAAGTGTGGTATGATAAGAAGGCAAGGGAGAGATCATTGGAGCAGGGCCAAAAGGTGCTGCTGCTGCTGCCTACCAGTGAGAATAAGTTGTTAGCTAAGTGGCATGGTCCCTACAAAGTAGTGCGGAAAACTGGCAGTGTGACATATGAGATCTCTATGCCAGAGCGGGGGAAGAAAAAGCAAACCTTCCATATTAATTTGTTGAAAGAATTTCACCCGAGGGCTGAGTCGGAGGCTGCTCAACTCTGTGTTCGTGTGGTCAGGGAAGAAGAGGAACCAATAGAGCAGTATTTTCCAACCAGCTGCACCCAACAAGCAGTGGATGTATCCCATTTAGAGCAGCCCTAAAGAGACCAGGTAAAGCAGCTGTTGGATCCGGAGTTGTTTCAAGAGAAATCGGGGCATACTGATCTGATGGTACATGATGTCATCCTTAGGGAGGCAACACCAGCCCGCCAGAAGAGTTATCGGATCCCTGAACGCTTGGTAGTGGTGCTTAAAGATGAACTAGACATTATGCTTTCCATGGGTGTGATTGAACCCTCCCATAGTGAGGCCCCATTGTTCTAGTCCCGAAAAAGGATGGCACCCTGCGATTTTGTATTGACTTTAGACAAATTAACAGCTTGTCTAAGGTAGACCCCTATTCGATGCCAAGAATTGATGAGTTGGTGGAAAGACTGGGCAGAGCCAAATACCTATCAACAGTGGACTTATGCAAGGGGTACTGGCAGGTTCCTTTAACTTCCAGAGCCAAAGAACTGACAGCTTTTAAAACCCCTTTTGGGCTATAACATTTCCGGGTTATGCCATTTGGCCTGCAGGGTGCGCCAGCGACTTTCCAACGCCTAATGGATCAGATCCTGCAAGGCACCCGGGAGTTTGCTTCAGCCTATCTGGACGATGTGGTCATCTTCAGTGAGACCTGGGAAGACCACTGTCAACATCTGAGGCAAGTCCTAGGGAGAATTAAGGCAGCAGGTCTTACCATTAATCCAAAGAAGTGTACAATAGCTAAACGAGAGATCAGCTACTTGGGATTTGTGATTGGAGGAGGAGTCATTCGCCCGCAGTTGGATAAAGTAGCGACCGTCCGAAGGTACCGTCCCCCTGCCACTAAGAAACAGGTGAGATCTTTCCTTGGCATGTTGGGATGGTATCGCAGATACCTAACTTTTCTTCAAGGGCCTCTGTGCTTACAGATCTCACTAGAGCTACAGTTCCCAACAAGGTGGTCTGGACGGAGCAATGTGAGCGAGCTTTCCAGGACTTACAAGGGGCAGTATGCGGAGACTCCGTTCTGCTGAGCCCGGATTTCCAGAAACCGTTCATCCTGCAGACGGGTGCCTCAGGAGTTGGACTGGGGGCAGTGTTACTGCAGGAGGTGGATAGAGACCACAGACCCGTGGCCTTCTTGAGCCGGAAACTGTTCCCTCGAGAAACACGTTATTCGACCGTGGAGAAGGAGTGCCTGGCCATAAAATGGGCCATGGATTCCTTCCGGTACTACATTCTGGGGAGACCCTTTGTGCTAGAAACCGACCATTAAGCTCTGCAATGGTTGGATCGAATGAAGGACTCCAATGCCCGGATTAGAAGATGGGCTTTGTCTCTTCAGCCCTATCAGTTCACGGTAAAATACTGCCTGGGAGCCAGAAACAAGGTTGCTGACTTTTTGTCCCGAATCTGAGGACGTAATTACTGAAATGGGTGTTTCGACCCCGGTTCTTGGAGGGGTGGAAGCTCGACACTCAGGACGACAGTGGTCGTCTGCAGAAGGGGGGAGAAATGTCACAGAGCTGCCCTCTGTTCCCTCTGCCTAGCCCTTTTGGTATTAATACATGAACACATATTTGGGTTTTAAAAATTCTTTATTTACCTTGATGTGTCAGCGAGGTGGAGAGATGGATTATACACACACACACACACACACATTTGCACACCTTCGGCTGGATTGTTGTGCTCGGATTGGCCGTCTAAACACTAGAACTGTTGGACATTTGAGTTTTTCTTGCAGATTGTTTTGCTACTGCCTGGATCGGCATTTGTGGTGGTGGCCATCTTGAACTGAGTACAAGACCCAAAAGGACTTTTGTCAGCCTTTTTATACCTTTGCTGTGTGGCATCATGGGGAGTGTGAGATACCAAGTATGAGTGGAAAAGGGTGGAAACTGATTTACAATAGATACTGAGATACTGAAGTTATGGTATATTATGCTATTGATATTGGTGTATAGAAGGAAATGGTGTTATTCGATTTTTACTCCTTTTTATGTGATATTACTTCATATTATTGTCATGTGATATTACAGCTTCTGAGAAATGGTTGAACCCATGAGTATAAATTCTCATATAATGAAGCAGTCAGGTAGTCTTTTGGACCTGTGTGCAGTGAGTGCAGTAGCTTTTGAGGAGTACTCTGATTGAATTATTGTAATACTTGAACCAAGGTTATTTTTTGTTGGTTTGTTTGATTTTGTACTTTGAAGTTGTTGGTTTTTTTTGTTCTGCTTTAGGGGTTTTCCCGTATATAATTTTTAGTTTTTGCACCTGTGAGCACTCTGCATTTTACTGGCTTGGGAAAAACTAAATAAAAAGAAAAAGCTGGCATTCAACGTTCTCCATTCATTGTTTGAAGAACTTTAGACGGTGTCCATAGTTGCAAGTTAACAAACACTATAAAATAAAATGATATACAATTATATGAAAATAATATCTATAATAGTGTGAAATGTTTTAATAAGTTATGACATTGGTTTGTAATGTTATGTTATAATTATTGTTCATTGGCCGCTGCTTATGCTGAGACTATGCGGTTAGTTAAGCAAGAATGCAGTACATTTCAAATCTCATTTTTAAAACGAATTCCAACCCGTTTCATGTTGATGTCAACATGAAACATTAGCATATTTCCCGCCCACTTGTTGGTCTTTTCATGTTGGTCTGAATGAAAATGCAAATTCATTCTATGCCACTAGGTGTCGCTTCTGGAAAGGTAAAAATAGCTGTTTCCCCTGTAACGCTGTACACAAAGCAGCACTGCGAACTGTTTATTTATTTATTTTTATTATTATTATTATTATTATTTGTTTTATCAGGCATTACAGGTGTGATGAAATGAAAATGAGAACAATCGACCAATCACTGATTAGTGTCACGCAAAGAAGGGGTTTGGAAAAATGAATCGTTAAACGAATCGTTTGGGAGTCATTGAGCAAATAAGGTAAAAAATAAACAGTGTTAGGAGTAATGTATTACTGTAATGTATTAATGTATTTGATGTATTACTCTTAGTAATGCATTACAGTAACGTATTACTTTTTGCTGTAACACAGTAGTGTAAGTGATTACTAATCAATTTTCAATAATATTTTACTCGGTACATGTTCAGTAACGCTTGCGTTACAACACACTTTTAGCCCCCAAGTTTTTTTTTTTAAATTTAAAGTCGGGCTCCGACTTTTTTACGCCCCTAGGGCCGGGCTTCGGGCCAATATTCAAGTCATAGTTCAGACGCTGGCCGGTCCTCGGGCCTGTTTTAGGCTTCTCCTTATCTTTATATTTTAGACATCCATCAATTATTGATGAAAAAAAATTGCCGCGCTGGTGGAAACAACACAAGTCCGAGCGGCTCGACGGTGTTTAGTGTCCCGCAGCAGCAGCGAGCCGTAAGCACAGCTGAAGAGTTCTGCGTTCAAATACACGCAGTAAAGCAAAAGCCCCAGCAAAAGTAATTACCTTGAATGTGACCGGGGTAAATAGTAAGGATTCGTCATCTCCTCGTTAGATGCGCCTATATTCACAGATAACAATAATATTAAAGAGTTTTTGTTGACATTGTGAGTGCACACAAATAAAAGTAGACCCTTTACAGTTACGAATGATGTATTACTCTTACAAACAAAATATTATAGCGTAAGTTGTTTCCATTGAAGAAAAATTGCAATTGATTGCGCTGGTGCCTCCATGTCCTGCGCTTTAGCTTCCACTCTCCACACAAACTAGGATGCAGCACACATTTATCTAGGTTTAGCGTTTAAACATTGTTGTATGCTTGAACTGTTTTAGTATATCTATAGATTTTATTTTAGACAAGTCATGATGATTTGAGAAGGCTAAATTGATCAAGCATAAGCTATGATCAGCCTGCTGGTCTGCCGCTGGCCGCTTGGTCATTACTTTTAGAAATAAAAAACTTATTTAATGAACAAAAGCTGCTCCAAACGTTTTTTTCTAAATGAACTTAATAAAAAGCCGGAACAAAATATAGTAATATATAATCTGTATAGTAATATATAATATAGTAATATAAAATATAGTAACAGTAATAATAATCTGTAATGTATTACAGTTTGGAAGTAACTTGCACATCACTGAAAATAAATGCATATTGTAAGACAATGAAAGTGTTTTTGACCTTACATGCATGTCAACCTGTTGTTGGGGACTCCCAAGACCAAAATATGAACCTTTCATTACCCATAATTGGGGCACTTTAAGTCTACTGCCCTTAAAGCTGTAAAACTAAGACATACAATATTTGTATCACCCTGTAGGCGATCTCATCTGATGTTTCTCGGTTTTACAGACACCCATGTTAATAATTATTATGGGATTTCCGTTAATTGGATGTGGCAAAGCGTCAACTCCTTTATTGATTAAAAGGCTGGCAAATGCTTTAGATTTCTGTATGTGAGAACACAATCCAATCGGCCCACTATTTTGCTTTAGCTAATTCTATTTGCATGTGTAATTGCTTTGGCTGTGTCCATAACTTCATTAGGATAAAGCTACACGGCAATGTTAATGAGATCTGCTCTTATTGCTGCCTGCCTTCATCAGATCTCTCCCGCAGCAGATTAAACTCGCCTGCTTGTTATTCCTGCACACAGCTGAGCTGACAAATATGATAAAACCGAAAGCAAGCAAAACACAGGCGCACCGTGTTTGTGGCATGCTTGGCCAGTCATCTGGAGGCCTTACCACGGCTGCGTCTTAACAAACCTCATCAAAACTTGTAGAAATCAAGCAAAAAGTACCATATACTTGTTTTGGATGATCTACCGTGGTACTAACATGGTTTTTGTAGACATGTACCAGAGCATCGCAATATTTCTGATATGTTGATAATGGTATTACCTTGTTTTTGACAGTTGTTATGCAATTGTTTGGCATGTGCCAATAATTTGGAACACTATAGTGTTTTGGTTATTATAAGTATTATAATTATTAAAGTTTTACAGATTTTGGACATGCAATATGTTTTTTTTAAAGGGTGTTTGTGCATGTCACATGTATAACCATGGTTTCTGAAAGTTACCATTGTAGTACCATTTTGTTTTTTGACTAGTGTTAGACTAAGTGTCAGACCATAGTGTTTTTGTAGTAGTAACTGTATAGCAGTGCTTCTCAAAGTCCGGACTCCGGTCCGGATCCGGACCCAGAGGGAATTCAATCCGGACCCGCTTCTATTTCATATTTCAAGAACACTAATAATTATATTTCCTACTTTGATAAACGCACGTTAAACTTGTAAATCATTTGTTTATTTATTCTTATTTTTTTATGTCTTTTTGGAGAAGGTCCGAAATTGCAGGCGAGATATTGAAACTTTTCCTTCATGACATTTGTTGTCATCATGACATCCAGTGAGCGTATGACGTTTGACGTAATCACAAATAATTTATTTGTGGCGGCTTGTCACAATATCAAAACTGACCGCTACAAATAGATTTTCCAAAAGGCTTATACTTCGTTGAATAAACTGAGCACTGCGCGTTTCAAAAATAAAATGCTGCGCGGGTGTTTTTATATGAATGTATCTTTTAAAAGAACCGTCCGTTTTCTTCAGAAAAGCTTTGATGTCAATTTTCATTTGGTCTTTCCTGTAATGGCTGATAAAGTAGGGCTTATTTGATTACAGTCGTTACCGGGGAAACAGCTATATATCACGCTCCAACAGCGCCTCCTGCTGGCAGAGAATCGACTTGCATTTGCTAGTCTGCGGGAAACACTGGTGTCTGTCAGCAAACATAAACAAAAAAGCATGCTTCAGAACTGTTTTGAGAAGGTGCTTAAGTTTTGAGCCATGTATTATTACTATGAATTAGGCTACTACTACTACTATTACTATCTTGTGCCCTGCAATAACCATTTACGCAAACTCTCTTTTGATATAAAAGAAAACAAAGAGAAAATCGGCCCAAAAAATCAGCATCATGTATCGGCCATAGGCTGCCCTGATTTCTAAATATCGGCATTGGCCAGAGAAAAAAACATTATAGGTCGACTTCTCCTGCTGACACTTAAATTAATTGTTTTGCCACTTTTGCACTTGTTATTAAAGTATTTTGAATGCAAAGGGAACCTTTTTTTTAAAATGAGTGTTTATTTGTTATATGTTATGTATGTTTATTAAAAACACGTTTTGTAATAACCAATTGTTCCGGACCTTTGACACTGATGAAAATTCAGATTTGGACCTTTGAATGTAGACTTTGAGAACCCCTGCTGTATAGTATGATACTGTAGCACTGCTACATTACATTTTTGTTTTGAAAGTAACATCACGGTGCAGATATGTGTGTGTGTTTGACGTATCATAGTAGTTTTGATATGCAGACATAGTACCATGTATTACCATGTTTTTAAGACAATTACTGTAGTACTGCACTGCCGTATTACTATAGTGTTTTGAATATGTAACATGTGTCAGGCCTCTGTCGTGTGTGTCATGTGTTCCTCTTGTGTCCATATTTGGTTTGTTGCCTGTCCTTGTTATATGTAATCATTAGTTAATCCTTGTCCAGCTGTGTTTGTCTCGTTATCTATGATTTACCTGTGTATTTATAGTCCTGTCTGTTCAGTTTGATTTCGTCTGGTCTACTCGTTACCCCCGGTGTTTCCTGTCTGTAAGCCTTGTCTTGCCCTGCCTTGATGTGTTCAGTAAAGACTATTATTTGAGTTACATCCTCATCTGCGTGTTCCTGTGTCCTCCTCGTTCCTCCCTCGTGTGTGCACCGTGACAGAAGACCAGACCTAAACAGTAAGTGGCGCCCCTTCACATCATTTTGTTTTTTAGTTTTCAAAAGTCTTTTGTTTTGTTCCTGTGTCTGTCTGTCCCGCGGCAAGGAAGTCGCCACTCGTGATCCCACCATAGCCCACTGCAAGTCGGCGTGGGAGTTCGGCGGGATCACCGCGAGTCCGCTGGCCGCGAGCCCTCTGGCCCGACTATCGCGGGAGTTATCCGCTGCCGTCCGCGGCTCACCCAAGACCGCCGTCCGTGGGGAAAGCCAACCCACCGTCGGCGGCTCCCCCAAGTCACACCGCCGTCCGCAGCTCACCGAGCCCGCCATTCGCGGGAGTCAAGCCCGCCGGATCGCCGCTGAGTCAAGCCCGACGGCCGCCGCTGTTTCTTTGTTCCGGCCAGGAGTGCCGGTTTTGTTGTGTCGTGCCCACAGGAACGTTTTAATCATGTCATGTCGGTCGGTCTTGTCCACAGAGACTCGTCTGGGGCAGTCTGCCCCCTTGTCGTGGAAGTGGAGGCGGTTGCTGAGGGACCCTGTGAGAGCCCCTGACTCCTTGTCATGCCCAGGAGAAGCCTCAGCTTCCAAGCTAGCCCAGGAGGGCTTCCTGTTCCTATGTCTGTCTGTCCCGCGGCAAGGAAGTCGCCACTCATGATCCCGCCATAGCCCACTGCAAGTCGGCATGGGAGTTCGGCGGGATCACCGCGAGTCCGCTGGCCGCGAGCCCTCCGGCCCGACTATCGCGGGAGTTATCCCACAGTCTCTTCCAGCTCCTACCATTAGGAAGACGGTACCGGAGCATCAGAGCCCGCTCCGCCAGACTGCTCAACAGCTTTTACCCTCAGACTGTGAGAGCCCTGAACTCAAATCACCCCGCCCCCCTCTGAAACTCCATGCAAACCCCTACCTGCTGAAACATGGAAACAATCATCCTGCTCTGTTCCCCAACCAGCTGCTTGACTCAAAATGTCTCTCTTTGCACATGTACAGTATTTGTGAAGCATTCGTATAGTTTGTATTGTTTAGTTTGTATAGGGTAAATATTTATGTTAAGCATTCGTATAGTTTGTATTTTTTATCTTCTATTTTTTTAGTTTGTATGGGGTAAATATTTATGTGAAGCATTCGTATAGTTTGTATTTTTTATCTTCTATTTTTTAGTTTGTATAGGGTATATACTTATATATATAGTATACTTATGTTTATAGTGTTTTTTACTTCATTGTTGTATGTCTGTATTTATGTAGCACCGTGGTCCTGCGAGACACGACATTTCGTTCCACTGTATGTCCCCACATGTAGCGGATTGAAAATAAAGCTCAACTTGATTTGACTTGATGTAACAGTATTCTTTGAACACTTAATCTAACATGGCACAAGAGTATGGTAATCCATCTATCAGCACATAGCTATAGTAATCATTAGCTACCTGTAACATCACTACAGTAATATGGTACTTTTTGAGGAAGTTCCTGCATGGTGACTCTGATTCTCTTCACCTGCCTTTATCTGTGCTTCAAAGACCATCCTATTTGCTATCCAAATTCTACGCAATTAACTAGCATGTAATTATCTTCACCAGCAACTGAAATAGCAACAAAATGAGAGCTTGTCACATGAAAAGTGATAATAAAAAAGAGCCTTTAACATTAGAAATTAACATGCCACATTCTTCACCTCAGCTGCTGCATAAGTTAATGAGAGAGGCAGAGAAGGCATAAATATTAGCGCTCCTACTGCTCCACACACACACACACACACACACACGTTTACTTAGCTATCTAAATGGGGACATCCCATAGGCGTAATGGTTTTTATACTGTACAAACTGTGTGTGCTATTGCCCTACACCTACCCTACACCTAGCCCTCACAGGAGGCTTTCTGCATTTTTACAATTTCAAAAAACTTTGTTTAGTTTATTTTTAAACCTGTTTTACAAATGAGGACGTCCCCAAAGGGAGGTTTTTGGAGATTTTGTCAGGTTTACCTCACTTTAGGGTACAAATATGTCCCCAAAATACGGTTAAGTAGGTACACACACACACACACATTACTGAGGCTGGCTGCTTTTTTATGCATCATAACCACCATACTGCATAAAGTCAATTTCTTAATCAGTATTTCTGGCTTGTTTGCCAGTAAAGTATGTAAACACTCCTAAAGCAAGATACTTTAAAAGTAAACTTGGTTCCTGTAACACTACTTGTTTTCAACTTCATCTAGTTTATCACATTGCCAAATTGTTCTTTATTGCTTTAAGCATAAATCTAACAAAAAAGTGAAGATTATCCTTGAAACAAGATAAATGTATTTGCCCATGGGGTAAAATATAGTAAAGTAGATAATAGTAGTCAAAATTTTCTGTAAGCCTTAATATCTTATGAAATTGAACCGATTCAGTTGTTGGGATGTTTAGACATTTTATTGCAAATCAAATCAACTGAAGCAAGCCACATCATAGACATTGATGGGCACATGTCTCCTCCACTTCTCAGATTAGTGTTTGACCGATATGGGTTTTTCAGTTATTTCTTTTTCAGTGATCTCATTTTATGTGCCCAGTCTTGAAAATATGGATTGATCCTAGAATGTGACATATGTAAAATACAATAAACAGAGGATTTGGTAGAGAGGGATGTGTGTGAGAGACAGCAATTGCTGAGGTGTGTGTTTACTGATGAATTGTGAGTTTATATGTGCTCTCTTTTAATTTTCACAATGGCATTAATCATAATCAGTAAGCGCATTTTAATCATATCCATATGGACTCAAGCGCCTTTGTTACAGGACTCGATGGCTCTCGCTTCACGGAGAGCGAAGAGAAGGATGAGGCTGGCATGGAGTGTGTGTGTATGTGCTGGAGCCGGAGGCTTTTGTTTCTCTCACACAATACTCTCTTTGTTTATATTCAGTTTAATGTGCTGGAATAACTTTCACTGCCAGACAGATAGAAAGAGAGAGAGATTCAGTGGAGGGATGCGGCTCTGATTGTGTTTTGGATTTGAGATTGATCATAATATCCCCATTGGCCGCTCGCAGTCGAGTGAAAAGTGCTTTCTCATTTACGTTAATGTGAAAATTCAGCACGTGAAGAGAAAATATGAAAATACAATGCATCAAAATAATGTATACACTCAGAATATACGAGGCCCCATGAGCCCAATCACCATAAACACACACACACACACACAGACACACACACACTCATGCTGTATGTCTGCTGCCGGACGCTTGTCTATAAACAGCTGAAATTTTCATGAATTCCACTCCAGGTGGAGCTCAGTGTTCTACTGGTGAGGTTATCAGTAGTGTTTGTCTCTCTCAGTATTGTTTTAAAATCATTTTTATATGAACAACAACAGAATTAAAAAAATACTACACAACAATCAAAGAAAAGAAAAGAAAAGAAAAGAAAAAAAGGCAACATTTCAAAATAATAAGTGCCAAAATAGATTACAAAAGAGGAAGATAAATAGGAATAGGAAAATAATTATGAAATAGGAAGATAAAGAAGAAGACAGAAAACAGCAAAAATAAATAAATAAATCTAAATATCACAGAGAGGTCAGAAATCCACATTGCAAGCCACTAGAAACCATTCTCTTCATCTTAAATTGTAGAGGTGAGTTTTGCACCACTCACATTTTCTTCAGCTTTGATACAAAACACTGGATTATATGGGTTACATGTGAGGGAATCATTCCTGTTGCTCTCTTATGGAAGCACTGAATGTTGTCTGTCTTAATCTTTCTGTCATTTAGGGGTGCGTTTCCCAAAAGCAGCTATGGACACCAGTTCCGTTGTTACCAATAGAGGAACTTACCACCATAGTTCGCTAATAATGCTTCTGGGAAAAATGCACCGCAGAACAATAAAGCCACACACACACACACACAAATATGCATACATATACATTGAATTTTTTTTTTTTATTAAACATGCATTGATAAATTGTTCACAATAAGATTTAGAAAATAGATAGGGTGAATTTTCATTTCATGCTGACTTTTTTTTGTTATCTTTGAATATGTGTGTATGAATGTGCAGAAAGGCAAACTCATGCCATCATACACTCTCAAAAAGGATGTGTTAATTAATAACACATTTTTTGTGTTATGGCTATTTTAACACATTTTGTGTAATTTTAAGTTGATCATGTGTAAAAGAGAGAGAGAGAGAGAAAGAGAGAAACAACACAGTGTGTCCAACACAACATGTGTTAACTATCATCCAATCACATTGCTGCTACGTCACTCCGCAAGCCGTTAAGCAATTTCGCGCCTCTATCTCCATCCATGGGTGACTTGGATGCAGTGCACATGTCAGGTATTTGGATTTATTATTTTTAATTATTAGAAACTGTCATATATATGTTTAATGTGAATTTTTTAGACGGTCAAATGTGCATTTAGTTAGCAGCCTCTAGTCGTGCATACGGGTATTTTCGGTAGTCACGAGAGGCGGTGTTGAACAGGGCGAAAACGGCGTCAGATAGTTAATGCTTCACACATTATTATTTCTTTACATTTTGGTACGTTTGTTCCTCGCTTTCTGGAGAGAACTTATTTTTAACGAGTTTGTTTTTCTTTGCTTGATTTGTTGCCAATTATATGACGTCCGATAAAACGCTGCGGCCATGGCAGGATTGTCGTTAATGAGTTTGACAAAGCGGTAGCAGCTAGCAGCTAACTCTTATCACTTTCACTGCTATCCGTCGCCTTTCTTTCATTAAACAACATAATGTATTGATGTCTTGTTAAATGTCTTTAAATAATACTATGATTTATTACTGTAACGTTTAACATTTGATTGACTTCGACATTCGCATGTCTTTATCTCAAAAAGGATGTGTTTAGGTTTATATCTTGAAGGTTTATCTAGCTTTTGTTAGCTGTTTTTGTAATAAATATTCATTATAACACTGTTTGTTAACTACATTTTACATTATGAATGTATGTGTAATCAGTATATGTATATAACAGATTGGTGTTTTTCTTTGCCTTTTTTACTTTGGATATAACATATGCTGAAGGGGAGGAGGACTCCACTCAGGAGTGGATGACTGTGATCAAAAGGAAGAAACCATCTACAGAAAACCTCAATACCATCAAATTGGGCATGGAGAAAACATACAGTAATCGCAGGTTATGGATTGCAAACACGTCCCCAACAGTGCAAGAGATTTTTGAACAATATCCTCGATTTGTAGACATGCCATACTTGGTAAGAACATCTTGTGTTTTGCATCTTGTGTTTTGTGTTTTTTTCTTCTAGCTAGGTATAAATAGACTTGTCAGTACAGGGACAAGGCTGCTAAATATTAACATTTAAAGTCCAAATGAATTCAAAATGTTTTTTTTTTTATACTTTGTTAGTGCACATTACTAATCTTGTGATGAAAAATTCTATGCAATTTAATTAAAATAAAGTATAAAATAAAATAAAGTCCTTTAAACATCCTTTAACCACTCCCCTCCAACCATCAGTCTGCTGCAAGCTAGAGATTGTAAGGTGCACTGAAATCAAGCTCCACCATTTATTTTACTTCAATCAGTTTAATTCAAATCATAAAACTGAAGTATAGTAGTTTTGTTTTTACTGTTATGATTGCATAAACTTAGATTTGATCATTTGTGAACATACTGAGAAAACACGGTAGTGTTGTAATTGTGTATTGTATCCTATGTTGTAGCTTGACACTGAGTTTGGAAAAATGTTTCCTGGGAAGGCTGACCTCTTTCTTCGAAAATGGGAAGGAAATATTGTTCGGAAGTTGCAAAAGATGTCCACAGTGAAAGATCCTCTGGTCATGCCAACTGATAATGAGAGTGAAGGTAGGCTACTTTGCTTGTTCTGTCAAACCGTTGTTTTTCTTTCAGTGGACACCATTAGTTTTACTAGTTCTCTGAAGGCAAAGTTGGAGATCAAAGTCTGCCATTATTTCAGCCATTTGAAAAATGCCATTATATTTTGTGTTTTTTTTTTATTATACTACAGAGTCATGTTACAGAGCTCTTCAAATTCTTACTACACTGCTGCCCCCCACTGCGTCCGGGAGGAGCAAAGGTTGGGCCAAATGCAGTACAAAGTCAGCCCTTTCTTACCTCTTGGACATTAAGCCGGTAAGCAGCTTGATTGCCCTAATATGTTTATGTTTTAGTTTGTTAGTTTTCTGTGCAAGCACTTTGTGATGTTACTTAATTACATGACTCTCTAATTTACATAAAACTATACTGTTTTCATTGTTTTCTTTTAGGGATGCACAATATTAGGTTTTTGTCAGTATTTTTTAGCTCACTTTGGCTAAGTATCTTAAGGTTATTTGTGCATTTTACTTTTTATTTTGTTATAAATAGACCAACAGCGGCCACTAAACAAAAAAAAAAAACGCCTTACCGAATGAACATTAGTACCAAAGGGAGGCTGTTGCTGCTGTTGTCACTGCACGCTATCACACTAAACACATCATTCTGTATGTGCATTCTCAAATGAAATGCAGTGATACAAAACAGTGAAGTGATAATATTGTGCATTCCTATTTTCTTTTGAACATAAATAAGAAAATATCCCTGGCCTTCAGTTCAATGAATGCAAATGAATTAAAGAGAGAGTTCATCCAAAAAAGTTTTATTACTTAGTCATTAATTATTCACCCTCATGTCGTTCCAAACCCGTAACACCTTCATTCAACTTTGCAAACACAAATTAAGATATTTTTGATGAAATTCAAAAGCTTTCTGACCCTCCATAAACAGCAACACACCTGAAATGTTCCCAAGCACAGAAATGTAGGATATAGGTAAAAGAGTCCATGTGACATCAGGGGTTCAGTTGTGCTGATATGAAGCTATGATACATTTGTGCTCAAAGAAAACAAAAATAACAACTTTATTCAACAACTCTTCTCTTTATCATCTGCCGTGGTGTGCTGCAGTTTTGGAGAGAGTATCACGACGTATGCACAGGCTTTCCTGTCCATGTAAACAAAGCACTCGTCGTGTTTTGTTTATGAGCAGAGGACAGCAAATGCATGCCTTGTTTACATCAAGCGGAAGCAAGTGCATGCGTCATGATACTCTCTTCACAATGGCGGCATACAGGCAGCAGATGGAATGAGGAGGAAAAAGTTGTTGAATTTGTAAAATTACAGATGAATCACTGATGTCACAGACAATTTTACTGATGTCCTTTCTACGTTTCTGCATTTGGGAACATTTCAGTTTTGTGTCTGTTGCTGTTTATGAAGAGTCAGACAGTTCTCAGATTTCATCAAAAATATCTTAATTTGTGTTCCGAAGATAATAGAAGGTCTTACGGTTTTGGAACGACATGAGGGTGAGTAATTACTGACAGAATTCAAATTTTTGGGTGAACTATCCCTTTAAGAAAACCTTCAGTCACTTGAATTGTTTTAATAATAGCTTTTAAAAAATTTACTTTTATGTTTACAGGCTGGAACCAGCATCTCCAGCCTCCTGGATCATTCCCAGACAATGGTGGAAAACCATCAACCCCACATTGTCTGTTTAGGAGCCCCCAGTTCTACAGCGCAATACATCATTGTGGCCGAGAATGACAAAGTCACCATTCCACTCAACGATAACAGTCTGACGTGTGCCATTGACAAGCTGTTCAAAACGTATTGGGTTTGCAATGTACAATATCCTGTCCAACTTACATCGGTCTTTAATTTCCTTGAAAATGTATATGACATTCCTTTCTCTGGTGGGAAGAGATCCAAAGTTGTGGAGCTTATTTCGAAGCTTCAAGCACTATCCTAAATTGTACCACCATGTACATATGTCCAAGGTGTAAAAAATCAACTTCAAAAGACGTCCGGAAACTCATAATTCATCTTAGGCATGTCCATGCACTTTCTGATGGACAGGATTATACAATTGTTTGTAGTCAAAACAATTGCCAACGAACATACCATAACTTCAATTCTTATACTAAACATCTCAATAGAGAGCATGCTCAGGTTGCAAACCCATTACATTTAGAACAAGACCGTGACACCAGCACGAGTGAGGACTTTCCAGCTCCATCTTGCTCTGCTGCTGTTGATATTCCAGAAACTAATTTTGATGGCTCCAGTACTTGCAGCACCTCTGACTACCAAAGCTGTGCAGCAGCATTTGTTGCAAAAATGTACTCCTCTTCAAATTGTACTCTGACTGATGTGCAAAGAAGCATCACATGCACAAAAGAACTGCTCTGCGAAACCCTGGACTGTTTGCAAGAGAAAACCACATCTCTGCTTAATCGTTACTCTATACCCAGTGATGAATTGCAGACTTTGATGGATGAATTTGAAAGAGGACGACATATGTTTGAGGAAGTTGATACCCCCTACAAAATGACCAAATATTTTGCAGCAAACCACTCTTTCATCAAGCCAACAGAAATCTTCCTTGGAAACAGAGGTGATACTGCAAGAAAGCAAGGTACATTAACTCAAGTGTTAATAGCAGATACATGTCAGTACATATCTATTATTGATACTCTGAAGTTTCTTTTTGACAATGAACAAATGCAAAAGCTCTTTGTGGATTCAACCGAAAGTGACGACAAATTGCGTGATTACTGTGATGGCTCACATTTTAGAAATCACAAATTGTACAGCAGATATCCTCAAGCTTTGGCTATGAACTTGACACATGTAGCACTGTTCTCGTTTCTCACTCTGTTAATGCGTTCGGTCAGACTTTTCAAACTGGTTGTGTAATTGCTTTAAACCGTGACTTAAAAGAAGAGCGTCTCTTTGGTGAAGTTTTACACATAGTTCCACAATGTGAAAAAGAAAGGGTTGTAGTTTTTCTTAGAGTTCTATCTCAACTGTATTTTCACCCACACTTGTATGCATATGCTGTCCAAAGAACAAATGAATATAAAGTCATTAATTTAAGCAATGCTGCTGATGTAAAACCACTTCACATGATTTCTAAGAAAGAAAACCTTTTTGTAAATCCAAGATATAAAATTGTTTAAAAATCTTTATGAAATTCAAATGACATGTGAATATTGCCTTTGTGAAAATTCAGAAGTGAAGTTTTAATAAATATGTATATATTTGAAAGAAAAAAGTTGTTTTTTGTATTGCATTCATTGTAACTGATAAAAAAATAGCACATCTATGACACAAATTGTGTTATCAATGACACATTAGTGTGTTAAATATTTTAACACACTGAATGTGTAAAGAAGAATAACACACTGGTTGAGTTAAAAGTAACACAAAATGTGTTGTCCTTAACTAGACACACGGGTGTGTTAAGATATAACACAGGTTGTGTTGTTTTTAACACATCTGTTTTAAGAGTGTACACACGCAAACACACTGCAGATAATCCCTCCACCATCACACACACACACACACACACACACACACACAGGATAATCACAGTGTTGTGTAGACAGCTGCATTACTCTCTCTCTCTCACTGGCATTCTTTGACATCTGCTGTCACCAATATCTCTAATTGCAAAATTGGCCCTATAAAACAGGAAGAGCACAAGCGCGCGCGTGTGTGTGTGTGTGTGCGCGCGCACATGTGTTTCACTGATGTGATAAGAGAGCGCTGTGGTCCTGGGCCATCTTTAATTGGACTACCTTGTCATCCGTCTGATCCCGCTGTGCTCATCCACTTTTCATTTCGCTCTCCTCCCTCCACATGAAGCACAGATGAGAGATTGTTGTCTGTCAGATGGACTTTCCTTTTTGTCCACATCCATCTTTGACCCCCATCAGTTCAGGGAGGGCAGAGGGGCCGTTTGATTGACAGGAGCGGGAAGGGAGGTCATCGACTCTGCCTGTCTGCCCGTTGAATGTTGCTCCATCCCCGCTCACGCTTGCTCTCTCTCTTATTGTATCTCTGATTCACGTTGGATACATTCATTAGTTAATTGGCTTGTTCTCAAATGCGTTTTCATTTGCATTCTCTGGCCTTCTCTTGCAAAACTTTATTAATTTGGAAATTCTCACTATACACCATACTATTGGGAACAAGATTGTTTTCATTGACCATTATGCACCTACATAGGGTTACTTCATCTAAAATATGATATATACTTCCTTTTAAAAAAGACACACAAGGGCCAATGATGAAACATGTCATTCATATCGACCTTGATGTGACTTTTGACAATAAGTATTTTCAGGAAAAAAAGAAAATAATTTTTGCTCTGATTCTCATGCTAAGTTATCACAGGCCTGAAAAGTCTTGAAATACAGTCCATAAGTTATTTGAACTGTTGTGATGCATCTTTTATTCTGCATTTGGTTTCGTATGGAAAACAGCATCATGAACATTCTGGTGTGTGTGTATGCTCAATTAAAGAAAGTTATAGGTTTGGGACAATTATTGCAGTGTCAGAAATTTATTGGGGCTTGGGGCAAAAATGCCACCAAAAGTCAAGATATGGGGGCAAGAGTTGTTGATTTATTTTACATATATATATTTATATTACCAGCAAAATTATATAAGAGTTATATAATTAAGAGTTAAACAAAATGTTATTATTATGCGAGTTAGACACAATATTGTCTTTTTTTGCTCTATGTTGCCAACAAAAATAGTTCCAAACAAAGCCAAAGCAGAACCGCTGCACATCTCAGAGCAACACACATTGAGTTATGTTTCATCACTGAATTAATCCAGTTTTTGAATGGATAAGTTAAATTAATGATTCAATGACTCTGTGTATGATCCTCACATCTCACGTCTCGTTTGCCCTGTTACAAAGCTTTATTCACAGACATGATATATAAACAGGCAGGGTCGAGCATCATCAAACAGGTCTGTAAGAGGCAAAACAAAGGGCATTTATCACTAGGCGAGTGATAAATGCAGCACAATACTCTGCGACTAAAGCAGGATCTGAGTGTGTTTTATATAGTGGGTGTAATAGCTTTCAGGTGAGCGAGTGATTGAGACAGCCATGTGTATTTAGTGCAATGGATGATGGGAAATGTAGTCCAGGGTGATATGTAACAGTCTGTGTGGTGTGAAAGTTAATGTAACAGAATCACGATCTCTGGTGGCTAGTGGATGGAAGTCCATTAGCCAGATTCATGACAGAGCCCCCCCCCCAAGGAGCGGCTTCCAGACGCTCCCCAGATGGTCCAATACAGGAGGGTAGTGAAGCGGAGGTGGAACAGGGGGAGGGGCGGAGGGCCAGATCCATGTGCAAGTGGAGGGACAGGGGACTGAAGCAAAACCAGCAGAGCAGGATCTGGGACTGTTGGGACTGTACAAACAGACAGTTCATTAGTGGCCTCTTTGGCAAAGACAGACAAGGCTGCTAATTTAAAGACAACCTCTTTGGCTAGATCGGGACAGGACAATAATTCACAATCAGCCTCCATGGCCGGTTCTGGACTGGACGAGAGTTCAGGGACAGCCCTTCTGGAGAAACAGTCTCCTTGACTGTGACAGGACACACTGGGAGTTCACAAAACACCTCTGGAGGTTCTACAGCAGTCTCATAGGGTAACAGAGAGAAATTGTTGCTGGGCGCCACCACCTCTGGATACATCACAGTGGATGCCGCCAACTAAGGCAGTTCTATGGTGGTGTACGCAGTCCAGACGCAACATAAAACAATCCCCATCAAGGGAAGTGCTTCAGACAAGGGAGTTGATATCGATATCGCTGTCATCGTCAGAGCGCACTTCCACAGTATATTCAGTATCTAGCTCATATCCGCGATCTCAACCATATTCTCAAAACTGTCATTGTCAGTTACTTCATATTCAATATTTTCATCACTGGTAGCTTATTCACCACATCCACCATTAAATGACTATTACTAATATTTATAATTCATTGCGTACAGTAATTGCTCTGCAGTAAAGCCATTCAAACCAGTTTTTGCTGATGATATTCTTTTGTTTTATGTCTGCGGTAATTATGAGTGGAACATCACGTCAATACATCAAACATTGTGTATCAAACAGTGCCACCTCAAGGAATAGAGATGCATTGCACATATTGAGTCATGAGATATGTAAATATAGTTGTGCAAGAAAAATATACTTACAAATTTACATACCTCGGCAGAAAACAGGCATTTACAAAAAAAATATGCTTTTTGTTTGTTATATTGTTTATAATGGATAGATTGAGGAATACTAATAAAGTTGATGTCGAACTTTAAAAAATGAAAGAGGAAGAGGGTAGTGAATGATGTTCCGGGTCACTAAAGACCTGAGGTATGCATTTAAGGGTTAAATAATGTTATATTTCACTATTCATTTTTAACACATCAAACTCATAGCATTATTTGTGCAGCTGTAATTGCAGTGTAAATGCATTTATTACATCTTTGAGCTGCATTAAAAAAGATCACACTTGATTGACAGGCGATCTGACCAAATCATAAAGCTGAATCTGCCATTTTGTCTGACAAACAAACCAGACAGGAGAGTAAATTAGTGTTGTTGGACTTGAACTTGAAAAATTGTGTGTATTGACATCTTTCCGTGGTTGAAACAAGATATCTTCTGATATTCATTCATGTTTATTTTGTGATATAGCTAGTAAAGAGGAAGAGACAATTGGTTCATGTGCCGCTTGAACTGAGGCACTACAGCAATCTGTCATGACATATTAAAGAGCCACAAAAAGGCATTTATTGATTGAATTTCTTAAAAAAATTACACAAGTTGAAAGCTGAGACTTTGTTTCATAGCAAAAGTATCCAGCTCTGTCTTGTCTGTCAGCACGTTGTCAGTTTCCTCTTTGCTCCACAATGTAATATTCACTGCATGAGAACATGATGTGTGGCGTGAGAACGGCATGGTTTGTCTGACGTAGCAACAGTAACTAAGGTGGGCGGGTTTTTGCAAAGGGTCAATTACAGTCTTTAAGTTTCTTATTATTTTAAGTCAAATTAAAAGCAAGAATCTGATATAAAAGGTGACACATACATTTAATAAGGTAAAAAAAAGAGGTAAAAACGCCCCTGGAAATCAATTTAAGAAATCAAATTTTGCCCCTTAAAGGGAATATTAATTTCTGTCCCTAGACTCTTGTGAAACTCTATTCTCTACTCTATTAAATGCTGTATGACCGTACTGTTATGACCAGGATCATTATTTTGATTTGAACATAATCCTAAACTATTCTCATAACACTCAAATATTTTCAAAGATTTTAGAAATATGACATCTGCATCTATTTAAACAAGAGAGAGACAGCGAGAGATACTGGAGTGAATGAGGGAAAGTGAGACATTTGCTGGAGTTCAAGAGCCCAGTGGAAAGCATCCCCGCTACAAACAGCACTGAAGAATAGAGTCCCAGCCTGTTCAAGACCTCATTACGACCGTAGGATAGAACCCAATGGAATACAGATGCATCTCTCTCACCGTCTCTGTTTCCCACACTTTATTGTGCCTCTTCGTTTGGACAGGGACCCAAATCGATACTTCTCAACTAGGTTAATATGGCACTTTAGAAGCAGTCTATTCATCGGCCCAGGAGTACACACTCAGATAATTGCTTTTTGAATTGGGTCGTACTGGGAGTGCGCGTGGAGCGACTGAGGCCTACCGCCCTCTGTTGGATCTGTGATAGTTTTTCTCTTTGGACATCACATGGCATTCCAGTGCATTCCAGAAGCAAAGAAATTAAGAGAACTTGGAACAAGACAATGGAAATGTGATATACATGGCATGAGACTATCTAGGGATTTGAAAATCGTCTAATTGCCAGCCTAACCCCTTGTCCAAAAACCCAGACTTGTGGTCTTTGCACTTGAGCACTCGACTAATTATATGATGTATTTCCTGTATTTGGCCCAAGTGTCCAAGTCAGGATGAAGACCACAAGTGTGTGTCGAACTTTTCATGACCTGACTGGACACACTTATATTGTTGTAAAAATGTTAAACTTTATTTTTATTTTAAATACTTTGCATTTTAAATTCAACCTCTAAATGTCTGTTCAGTAGTCTCTATAAGGTGCTTCTAATTAAGTGACGAAAAGCAGTTGCAAATGTTGTACAAAATAAATATCACCAATACTCATCTTTGCACCAATAAAAAGTGCAACACTTTGTTTTTCTTCCAAATTATATGTAATAATATGTAATTACTACATTAATATTTAACTTACATTGGAAAGGTTTCTGTGACCTCTCGCGAGATCTCGACAAAAATCTCATGATTTATTCCAAAACATGATGCATGATGGGATACACTAAGCCTGGAATTGCGCTCCAGAGATAGTGTGGTTTAGTGTGCTTTAAGGGCACTGCACTTTGGCGTGTTTAAGACCTGGGACAATCTTGCTTACTTCCTGTCACACAGACGCAAATTTTGAAATTAATTACACACAATTACAACATTTAAATCACATGCAGCCACCACTAAAAATGTGACATGGCCAATACTAGTTGACACACTCACACTGTGGATTGTGGAAAGATGCTCAGCTTTTATCCAACTTAACAGTGAAAAACCCTGAGCAGCACCCAATTACTGTGAGGTGATGGCAGTAACATGTGTTTCAAAATCTGAGATGGTGTTCTTCTGGATTTAGTGTTTAAATCACATTGTTTTATTACTATTCAAAATATAGCAGTAAAAGGCAATCATTGAGGTCCAAAAATCCATAAAAATAGGGCACAATGTACTATATTAATATGAAGGAATTTTCCGTATTGATCTTTTACAGGTGAAGTTTTGTACTTCATTGCATTGTGTTTTAGGGTTAATGGATAATGCCCTGGCATAAAATTACAGATTTATTTTCCTATTTTTATTTATAATATGTATATCAATCTTTATATTTCCAAATTGTATGTGTTTTTACTGCAAAGGCAACAATTTTGAATCTCCACTGATATAGTAAGTGTCGATGAAAGAGCTTGGACACCTAAAAAGGAAATCAGGAAATATTCAGCTATTCACATTGATAGATAATGATTATACTTAAAATTATATCTAGTCGAACATTTTAGTATTACAGCTGTCATTCACAGTTACAAATAAATTGCTGACAATTCATAAATCAGAAATTCATGAAAAAAAATCATAATGTCCCGTTGTTTATGTGAACAACGTTTTGTAAAGACTGGATGTTGTGGTCACAAGATATGGACCATTTAGTTATTATGGGCCACAATCAAAAAAAAAAAAAAAGATTTATTTTTAATGGCTTTGTTAACAATTACCAAAAAAAATTGCAAGTCAAAATTAAATATCCCTTGATCAAACTGTTGTACTATAATGTGCAAGGCTATTAAATGTGCTAGATTTCCTTTGCTTATATCTTAAAAATGCTTTGGTAACTCAAAATTATTTTATTATTATTTATTTTTCTTCTTTTTCTGAGGTTCTTGGGGTGGTATATGCCAGGTTTTGTGCAAATCAGGTTGACGATCTTTTGACTTACTGATTCAGAGGGGAAAAATGATTGTAGCCAAGGTTCCGTTATTAACTAAAATTACAATTTATTTTCATTATAGTGTCAAAAAAAAAAGTGTTTGCGAGCACATGAATAGTGGGAGGAGTTTCTCTACAACCTGTGTCTCTGTCATCCAGACACTTTTGAGTAGAAAAAGTATAAGCAGCAAATCAGTAGAAATACAATATAAGTTCTACCTTTGGTAATTATGTTTCAAATGGCATTTGGCCACTTTCACTGTGGCTAGAGTGTATCGGAATCAACTAAAGTGTATTAAATTAATGATACCCAGATTTAGCCTTATCTCCAAATGACTATAGCCCCATTGACTCCCATTGTTTTTTAGTTTGTTTTAAATTCCTTATTTTTATTGTTGTGATTATTATTACTAATATTATTTTTAATTCCTTGTTTTTATCGTTGTGAATTACTATTTCACTTCCTTTTATGTAAAGCACTTTGAATTACCACTGTGTATGAAATGTGCTATATACATAAACTTGCCTTGCCTAAATTGACACACTATGTATAATTTTAGTATTTTGGAAATAAAGTTTGCATCTTTCCGGCAGTAATCGTGCATATATGATTTTACTGACTGCTAAAAGCAGTCCTATATTATGTGCACCTATATTATGTGCTTTGTCCTCGTTTAAAGACATTAAGCGGCTGCGTCGGAGAGAAGGGAAAAACTCTTCACCTCCGCAGTTTCCTCGTTATTCTCAGCTCCCAGTAAATGGATTTGTAATTACGGCCTGTCTGCCGCGGATCTTGAGTAATTGTCCTCCAAGTCGCTCAAAGAGTTTGCGGTACATTCTCTGACCGTGTTCGTATTATTCCCCCTATTGATAACGCATGATGAAGGGCCATTACATCTCATTATTGGCCGCGCCGCTAGATTCGAGCCCCTGACCCCGTGCGCCTCGAGCTCATGTTGCGACCCCAGCCGAAGCATGAACGCTTCAAACCAGCGGCTGACATTTCCTCCCGCTCCACACGGGTCTCTAATCTCGGTCCCCCTGCAGCGCACGGTTCCTCAAATCAGAGCACGTCACATTGCCGCGCGGATAATGCGCCAGCACCGCGCGTGGGCTGCCGGAGTTACAAGGAGGTGGGAAGTAACAAAACAAAGACCCTGCGAACGAAAGGAAGACAGAAAATAGAGTGAATAATGCACTTGAGACATGGGCGTTTTGCCATGAAAAACGAAAGCGTATTGAATCTCATGCCTGCGGATTTGGCTGCGTTGAGAGGCTCGCCTGCCCGTGCCAAGTCCACAAATCCGCGCACATCTGTTTGCGCGTTTGAGTCTGCGCTGGCTTAAGGAGCTCTACTCACACAGACCCGCTCCGGTCCCAGCAGCTTTAGCCCGGATCTGCGGTGATAATGTTATTCTAATTAGAAAGAACACATAGCAGCAGCCAGAACCTTAGTGTCGACATGCGCTGACCTCATCCACATTGTTACAGCATTTCTTAGAGTTAGACCCTTCGCAAGGCTTTTTCTTCTTCATCTAGACATTAGAAACTGTGTAAGCTTTGTCTTGCATTTATTTTTTCTGACCCCTCTTTTTTTTTTTTTTTTTTTTTCCCTTTTTTAAATCATAAAACTCACCAGAATTAGCTATATTTGTGCTTTTACAGGCATGGCTCGCTTAAGTTGCCACTGAATCGAGATGCCTCATACGGAAATGTAATATACGATATAGGTTATCCTATATCAAGAGTGTTGTTGCCATACAATGTTCACATACATACGTATGTCTCAAAAATATATATTTTATTTATACTGTATATGCAACTTCATGAAAACAGCATATAGGCTAAACAACAAATCTGTATGTTCACATATGTTTTTCTATCTATTTATATAGATCTATCTATATGTATGTTCACATTTTATTTTAAGGTCCAATTCTTGCTATTAACAAATCATTAACTACGACTTTTGCCTCAATAAACTCCTAATTTGCTGCTTATTAATAGTTAGTGCGGTAGTTGTTAAGTTTAGTTATGGGGTAGGATTAGGAATGTAGAATATGGTCATGCAGAATATGTGCTTTATTAGCACTGATAAACAGACAATATATTAATAATAGGCATGCTATATTAAAATACATGACTACATTTCATAATTACTTAAATAATAATATCGTATATTGATGCATTTTAGGATGGATATACATGTGGACATCATACAGTATGTCAGAAAATGTACATAAACATACATAGCCTATTTGTATGGCCTAGAAAAATATACGTAATTATATGAAATTGTTTCATGTATGCTTTTATTTCATATAACAATATATTTCACATTATATTTACATTTGCATATGGGGCTGTTTGCTTTGCTATTAACACAAGACAATCTATTCATCCATCCATTTCCAAACCACTTGTCCTCTGTAGAGTCATAAGATGCTGGATCCTACAAAACAAACACAGCTGATTTTCAGAAATGCTGTGAGATCAGTGAAGCCCCGTATATCACAAATACACTGACCTTGCCACCTTCACCCAAAAATGAGGTGAGCATATTCATAACATGTTGTGCCTGGCTTGTTTTGAGCAAAAGTGACTTACAATACCAGTGTTGTCACAGTGTCTTTCAGTGCTTTGATTTGAACATACTGTAAGCACAAGGAGAGGAGAAAATTATGATCCAGTGATTTTGAATACTTGTAAAATCCATGAGTTATATGGACTTATTTTATAATACATTTGTGCAGCATTTAAACATTTAGGAGGTGGACACATCCCCAGCATAGCGCTTGATAATAAAAAAAACCTATATTGAGTAAATAATGACATAATTGTTATATTGTTGAAGTATTCCTGTAAGAATGCTTGAGCTTTATTCTGAGGCACCTTTGCATGGCTGCATGTTATTATTACCAGTGTTCATAAATGAAGCTGTCAGGAGCTGTTCTCAACGACTCACTGCTGCATCTGATGGATTCTATTATTATGTTTGAGTGTGTGTATTTATGGATCCTCTCAACATCCTTTTATGAACAAAAGACACTTTATTCCAGAAGAAACTGCTTTTCATTAGTTGGTCATCTAAAAATATTCAGTATAGAAATATCGGTAACACTTTAGAATAGGGAACACTTATTCATTATTTACTATGACTTTTCCCTTAATAAATTCCTAGTTTGCTGCTTATTAATAGTTAGTGTGTTAGTTGTTAAGTTTAGGTATTGGGTAGGATTAGGGATGTAGAATAAGATCATGTAGAATAAGGCATTAATATGTGCTTAATTACTACTAATAAATGGCTAATATTCTAGTAATATGCATGCTAATAAGCAACTAGTTAAGAGACCCTAAAATAAAGTGTTACCAAAATATGTCTCTTTCTTTCTTTCTTTCTTTCTTTCTTTCTTTCTTTCTTTCTTTCTTTCTATTAAGCAATTTCTTCACCTTTGATAAGTGTAATTTCATTGTGTGAAAAAATGTCACTTAATTTATGTTTGAAAAAAATATTTTTAGACTCTTAAAAGGCAAACATTGTAACAATATTTACTACATCAGACCCAAATTCACTGACATAAGTTCAGTTTTAACATTTCATAGACATTTGAGGAAGTATTTACAACAGTCAATAGTGAAAATGGCTTTAAAGGTGCATGGCGCATGACATTCTGGAATACAATTGTCAACAATTGAATGAATAAATAATAAAAAGAAATCAATCAAGAACATTTAACATCCATTAAGTTCACTGCAGTATAATTGTCATTTAGACATTTCAGATTAACTTCTATTAAATTTAGGAATACAAAGGAAAACAACTCCTTGTATAATTTGTATGTGTTATTTAATGGTGTTCACGGTTTCTCATGGACTGCTCCACCTTTACCTTTTTTCCCCACCACCTTAAAAAGTACCAGGCGCTGCATGTGAAGATGCTCTGCTGTCTCTCCAGTTGGAAAGGAAGGCATATACAGTATGATTGGCCTCACCACATTCAGGTCGTTTCACAGTTTTCGCTGAAAACCCATCATCTGTAGCTTTGTTTTTCAGGGAACTGACTTCAATTGACAGCATCCAAGGACTGTCAAGTGTGCATAAGGTTTCCCATCTTCATTTGAAGTCTTTGTGTCCATCCACAGCAACCGCTAAAAGATCTCTGTTCTGCCAAGCGGTGGTGCTTTTGGACTCGTGCCGCTGACACTTCACAAAAGTCTCCACTGCTGGGATAAGATTTATACTTGTAGATTTCATCACACACCTTCTCCAAAATGTCCCTTTTCATTTTTGTAGTCACAGTCTGTCATTTTCCTTGAAGGCATAGTTTCCTTTCTCTAACTGGAGTTCAGTATCAAGACAGAAGCAAGGAATATTGAATAGTTTTATATATTTTTAGTGTAAGGCTGTGGTAACAACATTGATTTATTTATTTAATGTTCACATCACAGCAACACTGACTCAACCAATGGAGTGAAATTAGGGTTTTTTTGAACAATGGCAGACAGCGAGAGTGTTCAGAAAACTGTCCTGTTTGGTGGTCTAGAAATGGAACACTTCACCTTTTAAGTCTAAAGAATATATCTTATCAAAGTTTTATTTTTAGTACCTCCATAGCAGACGTGAGGATTTTGTCAGTGCTGGACTAACTGTCTAATTGATCATGAAAAAAAAAATTAATAAAAATTCACTATCACTCTCTTGTGTTGGGCTCAAATCCCTTTCATGCATTTAGATATTCTCATCATGGCAGGTTTGACATGGTTCCAAATGTCACTGGTTCTCGAATGGTTGTTTATCCGTCACTATGCATATGCTGTATGTGAATGAGATTGGAGAGTGTTTGCGCTGTGTGGCTTTCCCTTCTCTGTGTGACCTTATCTTACTATGAACAAAGGTGATAGATTACTTGAGCAACTTATTTTTATGACAACAGTGTCATAGTTTGGCTTGATGGGTCAGATGTGTGGATTGTGATTGACTGCAGATGAAAGAGGATGTAAAATGGATGTAAAAGAGGATGTAAAAAATATGCACACTACAGTGGACAACCCAGCTAACAGGAAACATTCTCACAACATTCACAATTATATAAATGTTAGAATAAAACATTCTTAATGCGATGCTTATGGAACACTTTAATGCTTATATCTTTATTAATATTTGATATACTACCTTCTTATTACATTGAGAAAACGTTATCAGAACAACATTTATGGAATAAGCGTATGTTGTTATTTGTACTTGAACGTTCTATGAAACCTGTTTATAACCTTTAAATATCGTTCAAATCATGGCAAGAAAACTGGACTTTTTAACATTCTTAAAATATTGCAAATAAACATTCAAATAGCGTTATATTCTAGGTGAAAATAGAGTTAGTAAAATATTTAAGTTTTGTAAATAACATTTCTAATCATGACAAGAAAACTGGACATTTTAATTTTCCTAGAACTTTACAAATAACATTACAAAATAAACATTGAAATAAATTAATATTTTGAGTAATAATACAATTAGCAGAACATAAAAAAATGCTTATGTAACCTTTAGGTAAAGTTTTAATCACATAAAGAAAACTGGACATTTCAACATTTTAGAAACATATCAAAACAATGTTCCCACAATCTTTTATATAGCTTAAATTTGTTACTCTGGTAAATGTAAAGAAGTGTCTGTTACTGAAAAATCGTATTGAATCAGAGCATGTGAGGCCAGACATGTTATGAAAGTTCATGCTGCATATATTATCAACTTTCTTCATGCGGTCATGTCACGTAGGCCACTTGGGCTGCTGGGTAACAGTCACCAGTAGCTCTACAGCTGTATGTGGTCATTAATTAAAGAGGTTTTCATTGAGAACTGAAGAACTGGTCACAGATAAAGACTTGAAGACTCTTGATCACAACAGACTGTTTGACCTTGTTGTTTGTCCTGCAGAAGCAGATCTATTTTCATAATGATATTCTCATCAATGCATAGAGAGAAACGCACAAACTGAGGCAGTTATGAAAAAGTGCTGTTTCAGAAGTTCATAATTTAATAGCCTATTAGTTGCTAGCAGTATGTTTATGATTTGTTTTTTACATGAAGTTAAGTGACTGTCAAAAGTTGTTTACTGCACTCCAGAGACAACGAGTGAATAATAAACACACTGTAGAACAGGATCTCGTGTGCTTTTCATGCATGATTGGCTTGGTAAGTGCCTGAGCAATGAACATGGTGAATTATGACAACAACACTCGACGCTAGATAACATTTCACAGTCAGATTTGTGGAAGGATGCAAAGCAGGCTCATTAACCTCCAGACACAGCTCCGTTTAACTTTATTAACAACCAAACACCACCAACCAGAGCAAACGGAAAAGCAGACTCACAGACAGAGAGCATGATTTGTTATCTATTTGTCTTCAAAGGCTGTTATCATTCGTTTGATGGAACATATAACCCCG
Organism: Barbus barbus; assembly: GCF_936440315.1. NCBI lineage: Eukaryota > Metazoa > Chordata > Actinopteri > Cypriniformes > Cyprinidae > Barbus > Barbus barbus. The sequence continues at coordinate 1,865,362 of NC_136742.1, forward strand.
GAGACGCTGCAGAAACAGCCCAGCAGTAATATCAGCAGGTCCAGCACCCTGCGGCTCACATCCAGCTGAGTCCATTTCAGCTGCAGGTGGAAGAGCGCCGGGAGCAGAAGTGCCATGGCCGCCCCGGTCACGCTGCCTGTGAGGCCCATGAGGAGGGAGAAATGAGGCACGTACAGCGCCATGATGAGGGTGAGGAGGAGGAGAGATCCGCGCAGGAGCAGCGTCCACCGCTCGGACCCTTCTGCAGACGGGTTGAGCTTCAGGATGCCCGTTTGCAGTATTTCTGCAGCGGCGTAGAACGGCAGAGGGTACGAAAGGAGAGCCTTTGCCAGCAGACACAGGTTCACCACCATCCGCAAAGCGATGGGCAGGTTATCTGTTATCACCTAAGAATAAAATAAATACATAAATTTTTACATAAATACATAAAGGTTTATGTGGCTCAAAGAGTGCTAGTAATGCCAAGGTCATGGGTTCATTTCTTAGGGACTGCAAGAGCTGGTAAAATGTCAAATCTCTACCTTGAATGCAATGCAAGTCACTTGGGATATAAGCATTTACCAAATGCACAAATGTAAAAACACATTGTTCACCCAGAAAGAAATGACAGTGTCATGGCCATGGCTACCATTCACTGCCATGGTGTGGCAAAAGCAGCTTGGATATGTTGCTAAAAAAATATTTCTTTTTGTGTTCTACAGTAGAAAGAAGGGAGCTTATGTTCCCAGGGTCCTGTGTTCCTAAGTTAGCCTAACCCCAACCCTACACCTAACCATGAAAAATAGGACCCATAGTCGTGTGTTCATCATTTGTCATATACATCTAGGGAACATAGGAATAATATCAATAACATGCCCTGAATACAATGCAAACTTGTCTCAAGTTTGGTTTTACACTGGATGCCCTTCCTGACCCAACCCAGAACTGAAAGCATCCCCAGTGCTGGGACAGATTCACACTCACAACTGTGGCCAATTTAGTATATCCAATCCACTGCATGCTTTTAGACTCTGGGGGAAAACAGCGTACCTGGAAGAAACCCACGCTGACACTGGGAGAACATGCAAGATCCACACAGAAAAACTCCTGGCTTGGCCAGGACTCAAACCTGAAGACCTTCTTGCTGTAAGGAAACAGAGCTACCCACTGAGCCATCTTGGGCCATCCTGAATACAAGGGAAACTTGAGCTAGCCTAGGATGAAGCTAAAATAGTCCTAGAAATTGTATAAATCAGATTTAATTCTCAATTTCAAATCTTAAATTCTCAAGTGAACCACTTTTGAAGTCACATCAGTAATAAAACTCTAGTTGTGTCCCTTTTACTTTTGAAGGAATGATGTTTCAAATGCACCTGATGTGTTGCTGTTAGATTTAACATGTTTGGCCCATCCCCATCCACTACGTAGGGCAGGAGTCTCCAATTCTGCTCCTGGAAGGCCACTTGCTGGGTTTCCATCCAAAAGTTAAGCAAATCTTTTAAAAGTTTGTTAAAAATTAGGTGCGTTTCCATCAAGCTGTTTGAGCAGATGATGGTGGTATTAGTACCCTAGTAACCAACAGTAAATTAAAAATGGAAAGACACCATAGCGGAAACAGCCAATTAGTTACATGTGTTTAATGTTCGGTACGTCAGAATTTATTCAGCAAATGCATTTGCATCTCCTATTATTCACATTAACTCTTTTTTGCACAAATCAAAAAATCACCTCAAGCAGGTGTTAATTTTTTTTTTCTCTGAATTAAGGGATTTTTTTTTTTTTTAAATAGCCATTTCACTCGTTTCTGATGCGGTATATTAAAATGCACATAAAAACAGGGCAATGGAAACATAGCTACTGTCTTGCAGAGTTTACCTCTGGCTCTAACCCATATTAAAGGGTTAGTTCACCCAAAAAATGAAAATTAGCCTTGTGATTTACTCATGCTCGAGGCATCCTAGGTGCATATTACTTTCTTCTTTCAGACAAATCCAATCGGAGTTTTATTAAAATTGTCCTGGCTCTTCTAAGCTTTATCATTGCATTGGGTGGGTTTTTTTGTTTAACAGTCCAAAAGACGTCAAATAAAGCAAGCGCATCCATAATAAAACATGCCTCACATGGCTCCGGGGGGTGAATAAAGGCCCCCTGTAGTGAATCCATGCGTTTTTGTAAGAAAAATATCCATATTTCAAACGTAATAAACACTTCTCTCTCACTTCATCTAATTGTCAGAGGCGGATGATGTAGGACGTATGCTTGATTAGTGACGAACGCGGAGAGAGAACAAAACAAAATGCCAGTCATAAATTAGAAGTACAAACCGAGGATTTGTAAAGAAAAATGTCGGAGGATTTTGATATAAGCCAAGAGGAGACTGGTTTTACTTTGCTAAAGTAAGGAACCTTTACTTCCTTTGCTCCTGTAAACAAACTTGTGATACTAGCAAATCTCAGAGGCACACACGTGACGCATACGTCCTTCATCATCCGCCGGAACTCCTTCTGCATACGTCAGATACCGGAAGTGAGAGAAAAGTGTTTATTACATTTGAAATATGGATATTTTCTTACAAAAATGCATGGATTCGCTACAGGAGGCCTTAATTCACCCCCGGAGTCGTGTGAGGCACGTTTTGTTATGGATGCGCTTTATTTGACGTCTTTTGGACTGTAGTACAGAAACACCCACCCACTGCAATGATAACGCTTGGAATAGCCAGGACAATTTTTAATATAACTCCGATTGAATTTGCCTGAAATAAGAAAGTCATATACACCTAGGATGCCTCGAGGGTGAGTAAATCACAGGCTAGTTTTCATTTTTGTGTGAATAAACCCTTTAAAGACACCTCAACTAGAGAATATGGGCTTAACAGAAACGTCCACATTCTCTGCACAACGTTGGCCCTCCAGGAGCAGGTTTGGACACTCATGATGTAGGGAAAACTGTGACTGCTGAGTATATGAAGTGTCAACTTTCCACACTTTGTTCTTATTTTCAGTTGGAGAAGAACATAATTTGAGTACTTATTCTACAAAATGGTGCAGAACAGGGAAAAAAGGTTTACAATGAGATGCACCTTATGGCATGGGCCAGCAATTCCGGATCCAATTGCTTTATCGGATACCAAAGGTACATAACAAACGGTGCTAATAATAACAATAATACACTTACTGTGTGCTAAAGTACTGCAGAAAAATTATGATTCTAACCTTTATCTCCAAAACGAAATCTCAGATGACTAGATTCATCTTTTATAAAATATTGGTATCTTGTATGCAGGAGACTGTAATGTACATAGTGAGATTATTCTCACTTGAAAGTAGAGACTTGGACCCGGAAACAGTTTTCGATATGTCACACTTTAACATATCGGTTGTTGGGTTGTTTATTGTGATTAGTAGTAGTGCTAAACATTTCTGGACCTAGCAAAATGTCGCACAACATTACATGCATTTTTTCTGTTATATGTGGTTGTAAGCTGGTAAATAAGTGCAGCCTACAACTGCAGTCGTATGGGTTCAGTGCACCTCTTTTGTTTCCTCTCCCCAAGTTAGGAAGGCCACCACAGAGAATGCTGTCTTCAGTACGCAGGCCAGAGCGTGAGTCCAGTCTATCATGCTGTTGAAGTCTAGCCTGTCAGTCATGCTCTCCTCCAGTGTAGGCAGGTAGATCTGTGATGTGTAGCTAAAGATTATCACCCCCACTGCAACCTGGAAGCCATCGAAGTCCACCACTACTGCACTCAGCCTCCTACTGGCCCACTGCGGCGAGTGACGGAGGCAGTAGCCAATCACAATGAAGGTGATGAGGAACTGAGCCAGTGAGCAGAAGAGGCTCAGACGTGACACCACCCGCAGGTCACGGATCAGCATGCAGGGCACCAGGATGAGAAAGGTGATGGCGGAGCAGGCCGCTGGGGTCAGAGGCAGGAAAAACAGGCTGTGGCACATCAGGTTACTGCTGACAACCAAGTAAAGGATGCACGTCATCAGCAATTCCAAAACCTGTGCAGCGTTCACCACCTTACCCCCAATGTAAGGGCAGATGTGTCTGCTGCAGGCGGTAGCGACATCCTCGTAGGTGCGTCTGACGCGGACCGAGTGGCCGTTTTCGTCCTCTTCGTACAGGCAGGACACCAGGATCTTTCCGGTGTAGCTACAGATGAGTGCGGCTAACACCAGCAACAGCAGACCCATGTACCCGCTCTGCAGCAGGGCGTAGGGCAGACCCAGCACAAAGATACCCTGAGAAAACAAAAGAACAAGATGCCTGAGATAAATATATAGCTCAAATGACACTTCTATATAACAATGAGATGAAATCAGGCCCGGATTGGCTAATCGGGAGCACCGGAAGGATTCCCGGTGGGCCGGCCTTTTTTTTGAGCCGTGGGGGCCGGTGTTGTCATGCTACTGGGGTTGAAAAATGCTGTCCCTAGGGTGCCTGCACTCACATCAGCCCCACTCTTTTTTATTTATAATTTTCTCGCAGCCCCACTCGCAGAGTGCAGCCTGCAGGTTAATGATAGGGTTGCTAACCGTTCCGTATAATATGGAATCTTCCCGTAATTAAGGCATCAAAGAAGCGTCCCATATGAAAGCAATAGCCTACGGAATGCAGTTTGTCCCGTATACGCAGGCATACGCCGTGACCACCAGACCATATGCAATTCTCAATTGATAACTAATCATTCTTTTTGCACAAATCATTGTTTTATTTTTTTAACGTAGCCATTTGTGGAAGGCTTTAAGACCAAGCGGCATCCTCTCCTGCTCCCGCTTCACAGCAAGCTGGACTCACGCTAACCGTCCGCATTTTGATTTTGCCAAATAAATTTGGGCAAATGCAAACAAGTTATTGATCATAAGCCCAACATCCAGGGAGGCAGGAAAACACTCAATAGCTGAGGGAAGTCGTCTTTCACTATTGTAAGTTAATGCTATTAAATAGAGAGAAAAAACAAATGTCAATTTTTTTAACTTCTAGCGTAGCCTATTCTTAAACTTGCACCTCATTATTAAAGTAGCTACAAATTCAAGCAGTAGAAACAGCCCACACTCTCTAAGTTTTCTTTAACTGAAAAATATTATATAAGCATTTTCACTCTTTCATATGCTATGGTTGCAATAAAATTTAAGTTAAAAAATGTATGTGCCATTGTTTAAAAAATGCTTTATTGACAGACGTTTTTATAGATGCTCAGTTGTTATGCTTTCAAATTCCATGCCATTTGTATATAAGTAATTTCACAGTATTTTCACCTCCTAAATTACTACACTACTTGTGCAGTCACAATTCTATACAATTTACTCAGGTCGATGACATTTTTTTGAATGACATTACAATTATTTTTTAGAATAATTGTACACAAATAGGTTAAGCAAAACCAATGTAATTTTTTCTGGTAACTTTTTTAACTGCAGGCAGTATACATGGTACAGTACAAATATTTTGAGTGTCCCTTATTCTGTCCCTTATTTCCTTTAAAAAATTACAATTTCTGAAGTTAAGATTTTTACATCAAAATGAAAGCTCTAGAAAAATACAATGAATTACAAGGCTGTAGAGAACAGTGCACTATTGCAGACTTACTGAGGCTTTCCTGTAGCTCAAATAGTAGAGCATGGCGCTAGCAACGTCAAGGTCATGGGTTTGATTCCCAGAGAAAGCATGAGCTGATAAAATGTAAAAACTGTAACTTGAATGCAATATAAGTCGCTTTTAAGCGTCTGTTAAATGCATAAATGTAATTATATTATTTTAATATAGTCAGTCATGAGCTAAAGTAGGCCGGTCTAAGGCATGAAACTCCAGGGCTGAAAATGAGTCCCACTCCGGCCCTGGATGAAATGAAGACTTGCTGAAGTTTCCCACATATCCCACATATTTCCATTAGTTTTGAAAGAGATTCCAGCAATGTCTCGAAGTTTTAATTCTCAATATATACTTATTTCTCATCTTATTTTCTCATCTCCCACATCCACAAATGTTTTGTAGCTTTGTACTCTCACTGTTAGTCAAGAACTCATCACTTTTACTGTAATTTTCCCTGTACTTTTAAAGCAATGAATGGGAAAAAATAAAAAAAAATAAAGTTTTACATTTGCAGTCGCAAATGGCATTTTTTCCCATCCATTGCTTTATTCACTATCTCTATCACTATGTCAATTACTGCAACTTCGAAAGTCAATTAGGCATTTATGTGAGGAATGAGTGATTTATATCACTCCCAAAACTTATGTGGCCATTGGTCTTCTTAGCGGCATGAAAAACTAAACTTTTATTCAAAAGTTTAGTTATTTATTTTTGTGACAATGAGAGGATTTATGTGCATGCAGAGTTTTGAGTGGTCAGTGAATTCTTAAATGCAATGGGCAATCAGAGGTGTTCAGGAAATCAACAGATTTGTCTGTGATTGGCTACATTGAACACTACAGAACATGTTTTAAATAGAAACTTCTGAAGCTCTCCAGAGCTCAAACACATATATGCACTGGAGAGGTTGCTAAATCTGTGTCACCAATATCCTATTATTACAGTTTCAACTGAGGATGCTCTTGCTTTCATTTGAGGGTGCTTTTTCACTGCGTAAAAAAAATGTGGCATGAGAGCATGAGAACAGTGTCAACCACATGAGTTAGCAGTCCTGTTAATTTGTACAATGTTATTTCTCCATTTTTGTACAATCAGCTTAGTCCTCACTAAAGGTCATGTTTGGGGTGGACCGTCATGCTTAGTTTTTCTTTACAAATAGTTTTTATTTTAATCAAATTGCATGAAGTCGTCAACTCGGTGAAGGGGCTCACACATTACCCAACTTTTCACCAGGAAGTATCACCAACAGCTCTCTGCCTTGTCTACGAACTTCGTTTACAACCAAAGATCTATAATGACTCCTCCCCCCGAACTTTCCTGTGCCCTGTATCTGCTCTCTCATTGGCTGTGGGTCGTTGCAAGTGTCATTTCCAGTCAAAACAAATGTCACACTTCAGGGGGTGTATCCCAGAAAGCAGGTTATGTGACATACCCGGGTATGTTTGAGGATAAGCAAGCAAATAACCTCAGCTTTCGGTTCCAAATTCGGTGGTTACTTTCAGGCTATGCAAGTAACTTGTTCTCTGAAGATAACCTACTCCGGAGCAGGTCATGTTACAGGGTTAGTTCACTTCCCCAACTAAAGCAGACACTGATCTCTAACATGGTTACTTCAAATGAAACAATAAATTAACATCTAAACCTTAGTTAATTCTCAATAAGATCTTCTGTAGATGTCTGACAGAAATAAAGTCAGTCTGGTTATTAATAAGTGGAGCTGGTGATGCTGTTTGTGGGGTTGTTTAGATCTTGAGATTTAATGTATTTTATTTCAGTTAGTTGTTCTTGTGTTTATCTTCCTGTCAGTGATTCTGGTTGTTAACAGCAGGTGTTCATCACTAATGCTCAATCAGCACTTAATTAATGACTTAATTACTTAGTGAACTCAACTGAAATAAGTTCAGAGCACTCATAATTGTTAGTTTTATAAACTTAAATGGTTTAAGGCAATACGTTTCCTCAAATGGTTTGAGTTACTGCGACTTGTCTGGTATATCTTCCTATAGTGAACTCAACAGAAATAAGTTCAGAGTACTCATAACTGTTAGTTATAAAAACTTAAATGGTTTAAGGCAATAAGTTTCCTCAAATGGTTTGAGCTAGCCTAACATGTCAGGTTTTTAAGGCAATCAGTTTACTCAAACGGTTTGAGTTACCCTAACTTGTTGGGTTTTGCAGTGTACTTTCAATTGAAAGCAGTTGGCAACACTGCAATTAGGTGGCGATATGCACTAAGCATGTAAATGACCATTGAACAAAAGAAGAAGAAAGAAACAGCATTGCACGCTTTTTCTGAGCGTCCGTTTCCAAAGTGACTCGTCGATTTGTCGCTCTGTTGAGAATGTCTTGAGTCTTAACCAGGAACATACTCTGAGTTGAATGAACTTACTCCTGGGCGCATTTTTGGAACCACATACCTTGAGTAAGCAAGGATTGGGGTCAATCAACCCAAAGTTCAGGGTTTAGCTGAAGGTAAGTTAACCGTGCTTTCTGGAATACACCCCAGGACTGTGAGGACTGCATCAGAGCTTCTCTCAGATCATGTCTTTGATAACACACTATACGATTGTCACTTGCATGAATGAGCACCGATTTGCCTCAGATTGTATGCATTTTGTGCATACAAATTATGGCAAGATCATGCTAAAATTTTGCGGTGTGCCCAGCATAACCTGCATGTATTTGGACTTTGGGCGAAAACCAATGCTGACGTGAGGAGAACATGCACACTCCACACAGAAAGGACTCCTTGGACTAAAAGTGTGAGGTAAAAGTGTTACCCACTAACTTAATTTAAAGATAAAATCTATGTATTATTTATTTTATTGTTGCTTCTTCTAAATCCAACCATCCATTCTCCAAACTGCTTGTAGGGCCGCATGGATTCTGGAGCCTATCCCAGTGTCTCAGCCTGGATGGATGGTCAGTCCATCACACGGCTCACACACACAGACTTCATCACAAGTTATTTTATGAGAAACGTGAGGCAAAGTTGATACTTAAACGAACCATAACTGAGAACTCCATTAAGTAATGAAGAGGAACCTCTGAGCACATACAGGGTTGGCGCTAGTCTCACAAGCATATAAAGGCGACTAGGAGAGATGTTACAAACACACACGCACACACACAGATGTGTGAAACACACACTCACAGCCGCACAGCAGATGGAAGTAATGAAATCACACCCTCTCACACACCCTGCACTAATGAAGTCGCAGTCATCTCTAAAGAGGCACTAAGTGACAGATATTTTATCTTGACTGTAATTGTTGGTAAATTGCTTTGTGTTAGACACAATGAATAAAGATACAACACTGCATTAATTTCCTCTCAGGGTCCTAATGACTGTATCTCTCGTGAACAGACGACAGCTGATCATTCACACACAGAGACACAGCAGAGAGAGAAAGAGAGAGCAGAGCCTAGTGAGACACATTTTTAGGCTTCATACAGTAGATGCTCTTCTGACATAATGGCTGTACCAAATGGTAGCAGTGTTGGCCAAATTCGAAGGCAACATTGCTTGTGTCTTTCACACTTGAATGCATTGTGACAACAAGCTCTGTGAAAAGATGGCAGATGGGGTCAAAAGTACAAAATGTACTTAATTCAATAATGATCAAGTGGAATCAACTAAAAATGAACCATTTCACCTAATATTTGTGTATGTAATTTTAATGCTCATTATGTTGTTAGCTTAGCAACATGTTAATGTCAATTACAACTCAAAGTTCTACTATAAAGCTACGGAAGCGTATTGCATTCACTTGAGGAAAAAAATCTGTAATAAAGCAGCTCTGCAGTGTGTTCATGTTTTTACTGCATCTGATCTCGAGAGACTGAAAAGAAGAAATGGACCAGAGATTTCCACTCAAAAAAGGCGGAGCCCTAGGGCCACACCCACTTTTTGCATCATCACCTCAGAGGTGTTTAACAGCCACAGCAAACTTTTCCAGAAAGTTTGCTTTGACAAGCTGTTTCGAACTCCAAACCTTGGTTTAGCTTGTTTTTCCAAATTATGGCACACCAGTTTGTTCTTAGATTTAACTTGAAGTATTACTCATTCAAACTGACAAAAGTTTGTGACATGCATGCTGCCATTTTTGCTTATATGCACTCAAGTCTGCACCTTTTTTTTATCCAATCACCTGAACCTTAAATGTCATGTGAAACTCTATCCTGAGACAGAGCTGTAAATCATCTGCTGATGAGGTTCACTGGAATGCTGCCTTAGAAGAAAACTACCTATACAGACAGCAGAGAGCAAGACAAGTCACTACAGAAGAAAGACAGATTCACAGAGAGTAAGACAGGAGCGTGAGAGACAGATGGGTGAAGAGGGAAAGAGAGGCACGTTACGCTATAAAGTAAAGCAGAAGGATGAATTAAACATGCTCAAGCAGCAATAACGAGCTGTGTGATCATTAAAACCTCTAAATATTACCTTCAGCCTCAAATGGGAGTGAACAGATGAGGTAATGGGGTGTCATTCACATAAACAAGGATTTATGCTGCCATAAGGTAAATAAGAAAACTTCAAACACACACAAACACTTGTGCAATCATTCCAAGCATGCAGAATCTGAGGTTAGGAAATTGTCTGATGATCTTTTACTTAACGTTTTAATTTAAGAGCATAACAGGCAGCACTTCCCAAACACCCTGGGGTGAATTAACTTTACACTGCTGAGTGCAGTAATTCAGCGCTAAAACATGCATCACTAACCACCGTACTAATATAATTCTAGATATATTGGTTACACTTGATTTCGACTGTCCACTTTAGACATTGAATGTAGCTATAAGTAACTTTAAAAACTACATGTCAACTAATTCTTATTAGAGTATTAGTAAACTGTATTAGTTACCTATAGTCATTAAAAAGTGTGTTGGTGGACTATTGTCAAGTGTTAGCAGATATATTAGTTGTACACTGTAAACAACTGCCAGAAATTTACAGGATTAAAGATAATTATTTTACAATAAATGACTGTAGTCAGAAATGTACAGTGAAATCAATGCATGCTGGGTCATTTTCTTATAAATGACAGTGAATGAACAGCAGAATTATGCTAACATCACTGTAACTTACTGCTCTTGTTTTACTGTGAATTCACATTATAATGTTTGTCTTTAGCTGTGCCACTGTGAGAAATTTAGTTGTTTACTGCCGTAATTGTTTTGAAGTCACCATTATAGTGATTAGCGATTAGTGTTTATTTAGGATCTTGGACCTTGTATAATCATATTCAACTTTCTGATCTAGTCATGTCAGAAGTGTGATGAATGAAAACATTTGTCAAAATGATGACAAATATGATATGGTAGAATATGAATGGTAATTTTAAACAAATAAAAACAACACTTACACCAACATTACAAAATAAACAAACAACACAAACTGCTAAAAGTGAACCAAAAAACAAGTAAAAAAAACAAATAAAACCATCAAGAAAAAAACTAAAGATTTATTCATGCTGCATTGCATGCTGGGAGACATCATAGCACATATACACTGTAAAAACACAGTATGATGCTGTTAGTTTAAGAAATGTCTGAGAGTGCTGTTAGAAACAAGAGAAGTCCCTCATTTGGCAGACACTTTTATCCAAAGCGACTTACAATTGGGGAATACAAAAAGCGATTCCTCTTGAAGGGAAAATCAGACAGAGGAAGTGCTCGTAACACCAAGTCTCAGTCATTGTTCAAGTAAGTACAAGCTAGTAAGGGAAGGAGAGAAAGATAGAGGGAAAGATTAAGTTTTTTTTTTAGTTTAGGATGAAGTCAAGAACTGCCGAAAGAGATTAGTTTCCAGTTGTTGCTTGAATATTGACTGGGATCCAGCATTCCGGATAGGGGTGGGAAGATTATTCCACCAGCCAGGAATGGTGAACGAGAATGTTCTGGAGAGTGATTTTGAGCCTCTCTGTGATGGTACCACAAGGCGTCGCTCACTAGCAGATCTCAGACTTCTGGAGGGGATGTAGGTTCGTAATAGTGAGTGGAAGTAGGAGGGTGCTGAGCCTGTGGTAGTTCTGTATGCAAGCATCAGTGTCTTGAACTTGATGCGAGCTGCCACTGGTAGCCAGTACAAGGAGATGAAGAGAGGTGTAACATGGGCTCTTTTGGGCTCGTTGGAGATCAGTTGTGCCGCTGCATTCTGAATCATTTGTAGAGGTTTGATTGTGTTTGATGGCAGACCAGCCAGAAGAGCATTGCAGTAGTCTAGCCTAGAAACGACAAGGGCCTGGACAAGAAGTTGTGCAGCATGCTTTGTCAGAAAGGGCCTGATCTTTCTGATGTTGTGTAGTGCAAACCTGCAGGATCGAGCAGTCTTTGCAATGTGCTCTTTGAAGGTCAGCTGGTCATCAAAGATTACACCATGATTTCTGACCTAAGTTGATGTGGTAATCATTGATGAGCCTAACTGAATCGTGAAGTCATGCTGTAGAGTCGGAGTGGCAGGGAAGACCAGAAGTTCCGTCTTTGCCAGGTTGAGCTGTAGGTGATGTTCTTTCATCCATGCCGAGATGTCCGCCAGGCAGCCTGAGATCCGTGCAGCTACCGTTGGGTCATCTGTTTGAAAAGAGAGATAGAGCTGTGTGTCATCGGCGTAGCAGTGATAGGAGAAGCCATGTGCATGTATGATGGGACCCAGTGATGTAGTGTATGTGGAGAAGAGGAGGGGTCCAATAACCGATCCCTGAGGAACTCCAGTGACCAGTTGATGTGGTTTGGATACCTCCCCTCCCCAGGCCACCCTGAAGGATCTATCGGTGAGATAGGATTCAAACCAGCGAAGAGGAATCCCAGTGATGCCCAGTGATGAGAGGGTAGACAGGAGAATCTGATGATTGACAGTGTCAAAAGCAGCAGAAAGATCCAGCAGAATGAGGACTGATGATTTGGAAGGGCTTCAGTGACTGAGAGTAGTGCAGTCTCTGTTGAATGGCCACTCCTGAAACCTGACTGTTTAGCATCCAGTTTGTTGTACTGTGAAAGAAACAGTGAGAGCTGGTTGAAGACAACTCGTTCGAGTGTTTTCGCTACAAATGGAAGGAAAGAGACAGGTCTGTAGTTTACTAAAAGAGAAGTCTTTAATATAGGTTTTTTGAGCAGTGGGGTTACCCGAGCCTGCTTGAATGCTGTGGGGAAGATGCCCGTGAGGAGAGATGTGTTGATAATGTGTGTGAGTGCCGGTAAGAGTGTGGGAGAGATTGTTTGGAGAAGGTGTGAGGGGATCGGGTCGAGAGGACATGTTGTAGGATGGCTGGAGAGGAGAAGTTTGGATACTTCTGCCTCGGTGAGGGGACAGAAGGAGAAGATGGGAGTTAGAGCAGTAGATGTGGTTGATTGGAGGTCCTGTGTGTGTGGAGTTGAGAACTGGTTACTGATTGTTCTAGTTTTGTCTGTGAAAAAAGTGGCAAAGTCGTCAGCTGTTATAGAAGTCGTGGGAGGTGGAGGTGGAGGAGGGGGACAGAGGAGAGACTGAAATGTTCTGAAGAGATTACGCATGTCTGGAGCGCTGTTGATCTTGTTGTGGAAATGTGAGGATTTGGCAGTGTGGACTTCAGTAGAGAAAGATGAAAGCAAAGACTGATACCTACTCAGGTCCGACGGATCATTTGATTTGCGCCATTTTCTCTCTGCCACTCTGAGTTTGGTCCGATTCTCACAAAGAACATCGGATAACCAGGGGTTAGAAGGGGCAGCCCGTGCTGGCCTGGAGGAGAGAGGACAGATGTCGTCTAGACAAGAGGTTAAGGTAGAGCATAAAGTGTCAGTAGCTGCATTCACATCCAGAGATGAGAAATGGGTAGGCGAGGGAAGAGAGGAGGATACTACAGAGGAAAGAAGGGAGGGGGAAAGGGAGCGTAGGTTGCGTCTGAAAGTAACCGGTAAGGGAGATGGTGGCACCTGGGTAGCAAAATGTAAAGTAAATGTAATGAAGAAATGGTCAGAGATATGTAGTGGTTGTACCAGAATGTTATCTGTAGTACAATTGCGTGTGTAAATTAAGTCACGTTGTTTGCCTGATTTGTACGTGCTAGTAGTGGTGAGGCGTTTGAGATCAAATGAAGCTAGGAGTGAATGGAAGTCTGTAGCATAAGGCTTGTCTAGGTGAATGTTGAAATCGCCAAAGACTAAGAGTGGAGTGCCATCCTCCATGAAAGAGGACAGCAGTCCGTCCAGCTCCTCTAGGAAGGTGGCTAGAATTTGGCCAGGGGGACGGTAGATTACCACAATCTGGAGTTTTATAGGAGCTGTTACAGTAACGGCATGAGATTCAAATGAGTTGAGATTGCCTATGGGAGAGTGGGTTGAGTATTTCAAATTATTTGAAATGAGCAGACCAGTGCCCCCACCAGCAGAAAAGCAGAAATGAAGTCGGCTTTGTTGACAGCTGACTGGCAATTCCAAAGACCCAAAGAGAAAGAAAGAGGTGCAGTGGAAGATGTAGAGATAGGGTGCAGGTTAGCAGGGTTACGTAGCTTTCTGTGTGTGTTTTTAGAGTGAGGTTGAGAGAGAACCGGAATGGTTTGGAAACACATGATAGAGGTGGAAGGATAGGGGATAGGAAAGTGTGAGGGAATATAAAAACAAAACTTAAGTGTGTGCTCGGTGTCGTTGCTCGGTTAAAGTCGCGCAGATAAAAGCGGCTGTCTTTACACGAGGAGGCTGAGCACGACGGCTGAACACTTCTGCTGATGCTTCCGCGCTTCCGCGTCAGCGCTCGGACATCAAATAAATACAGTCTAGGAAACTAGAGTGAAACCAGCTGTGGCCAGCTTCTGATCAGCCCAGCCAATAAGGTAGGACTGCTAATAGCTCAAGACGAAACTAACACTTTGCACAATCACACAGGCTCGTTCTCAGCTGAGGCGCAAATTATTCTAATTACCAGTAAGTGCAATCAAACATAAAAACCAACGAAAATGCAGAGTAGAAATAGGTAGGAAAATATTCCCTCCTAGCAGCAAGTAAATAATTTAAACAACAGAACTGCGACCAAGTATTCAAAACACTTACGCGAGCTGCCGTCCATCTCTTCTGGTGACTGATCAGCTTTCCCCAATTCACTACTGTGAATGTAATTATTAACCTGGAGTACACTGTAATTTCACACTAAAAATGTTAGCAGTGTAATTGCAGCTACTTCAATTTAGTAGAATGTCTGAAGTTGACTATTGAAATAAAGTGTTCCTTAAAAAATGTTGTGAGGTTTATGCTAAAAACAAGAATAAATATGTGCATATTTGGTATACAAAATGTAATTTTTGTTATATTCTCTGAAAATATAAAATATTCTTATCTTATATCACTGCTTCAATAAATACTTGTTTTTATGATGGTTAGATATTTTTATTGTAAAAGAAGTCAAAAATACCGATTGAAAAAAAAGAAGCTATATAATTGTTATATTTAAATATTACATATATAAAAAAATTATATATTCAGATGTGGTATGCCACTGAGCAGATTTTCCAAAGAGCTGATTGGATGCTGGCCATGCTGTCATGCAGAAAGTTGGTCTGCTGCATCTTCCACAACACAACAGATCATCCTAACTTTTTTGGCAGTTTAATTTTTAATCTTGTTTACATAATTCATTTTCTGAAATGGATGCAATAACAACACAAAACAGACAGCATGTGCAAATATGTGACACTACGAGCGAGCGTAATTCAGTTTCAGTGAATTCCCGTGTGCTGTGTTGTGTATACAGTACCTGCGGCCAGCTGCACATTAGCTTTGCACTGAAATGAAAATGTGCTCACAGCACGTGTGTGTGTGTGCTCACCTGTATGGCATTGGTGACGTTCCAACCCGCCTCCCAAGTTGTGATTCTCGGCCATGTGCTGTGAGTGCCATCCTCACAGGAACCATCTGAGCGAAATGCAGCCGGATTTTCAGGAACGGCAGCCTGAGAGTCACACCTGCAAACGTCTCCATACGTCTGAGCCAGCTCATCCCTCACCACCAGCCCTCGGTTCTCCTCAGCGCCCGCATGCAAGCGCTTCATCCAGAGAGCCTCCGCATGGCTCTTCACCCAAGAAAGCTGAGAATGTGACATTGCTCAGCCACTGAATGTGGAAAGAGTGCACAGAACTGTTTGGCTTTCACAGCTTTAACTCACATTAAGTGTCTCAATCCAGCAAAGCTCACTGACATCCATCAGAAATGTCATACTGTCCGGCCACATGTCAGTCTAAGCACTGCAAATGCATAACGGATATCCGGGCCATCGCACCTGCGAGGAAAAACTGGCTGTGCATTCATTTTAAATTGGGCAACAGCAACACAAAAAGTGTGGAGGATTGACAGGCCGATGAACTGTAACATTATAATCACTTACAAATGTATGTTTGTTTGGAAAATGTTTTGCTTTCCATTTTGTCAGAATGAGGATGGTCTGCTTTTGGTGAATACAGATGAGACCAAATGTGTGAGTCCAACACTAGAGGGTGCAGAGGAAGTCCAGAAACTCCAGAGCATTCCTACTCACTCCGAGGAAAAGAAAGGACATTTTATCCAGCGTTTTTAACTCACACACACACAATGAGAACAGTAAATTACAATGAATATACATAAAAACACGTTACAGCATGTTGTTCCTCCAAACAATTCAACAAAGTTGACAAACAAACAACCTCATAAGGAAAAGTTTTTGAGCGTGAATAAATTCTGCAATAATATGATTTTGACTTTGCTGTTTGCTGATTTTTTATTTATTTATGCTGTTTTCTCATCCCTGTTAGTTATAGTTTGTGTGGTATGTTTAAAGATTAGTTCATCTTTAACTCACCCTTATGTCATTCTAAACCTCTGTGACTAAGGAATTGACCCTGGACCTTTTAAGCTTTAAAAAACTGCATATACTTATTTTGAAATTATTATAAAAATGGTCTATGCTACTTTATTCTCACAACATTTCATGTCATTGGTCTAGGGTAAATCTATTTCATTTTATACTTTAATAGAAAAACTATGTTTGTAACACAAAACTACAAAAATAAATTGACAAATATAAAACTGCATATACTTATTTTGAATTTATTATAAACATGGTCTAAGTCACTTTATTCTCACCACATTTCAAGTCATTGGTAAATCTATTTCATTTTTATTATTTAATAGAAAAACTATTTTTTGTAACACAAAGCTACAAAAGTAAATTGACAAATATCAAACCATTGTTTTTTCAACAAAATGTAACATTTTCTGTGTATTTTACATGATGTTTTAAAGACGTTATTTGGATTTTTTTTAAGTTAAAAAAAGTTTATGGAGTTTTAATTAGAGAACGTTTCAGTGTTTTACATTTTTTCTGCTTGAAAGTTTTCAAGAATGTGATCTCAGGACGCCCCCTCATCAAAGCGCCTGGGACCACCCGCGCTGGGACAGGAGCGCTGTTCCAGAGGAGCGTCCCAAACTTCCCAAAGTCACTCGTGGAGTTTCTGGAGGCTCCTGGACTGCGTCTGCTGTTCGTTTGAGAGCGCATGAAGAAGAGGCAGATCAGGACATGAAAAGACCGTGTTTTGTCGTGCTCCTCGGGCTGCTGTGGCGATGTTGTGGAGCCACAGATCTCGTGTGTGTGTGTGTGTGTGTGTGTGAGAGAGAGCGCGCATTACGCACTCTTCGAATTCATGTGGCGATTTACTCGCCTGAAACATAGGCTGTAAGTAATTTTTGTTTCCTTGTGAAATAGCTGGATTTGTATAACGGTCGACTGCCAGAATTTAAACGATGCTATAAATGTTTTGTGACTTACTGACTTACTACTGATATAACTAGCTAACAATATTGAACATGCTGCATCGACCTGACTCATTTTTATTATTTTTATTTATTATATATTTTTTTAAAATCTGTTTTTCATTGAAATCAACCACTTGCATGGCCCCCATTTATCACCATTACATTACAAATGGTTTTTGTCTCTGCACTTTCTGATCAACCCAATTATTATGTCTATTTGCACTGATCTTCAGCCCTGTTACATTGAAGCCACAAATGTCATGTTATTTATTTTACTTTTATAATTACTTTTGTAATCTATATATACTTTCATCTTTATGTGAGATTACAAACAGTGAAACTGAGTGATACTACCAGATTTTTTGCTGTTTATATTAAATTATCTTTAATATAATTAATTAAACAATGAAATATATATATTTTTTAATTGTTTTCAAAAACAATCTGTTTTGCAGGAGATGCAATATCCTTCAGTGAAAATAACGGTCAATGTGTTGATGAAAGTTGCTCTCTAACCACTTACCCCCTATTCTGACACATGAGCAGTGGTCTACTTTCAGCTTTCTAACACAAGTAATCAAAGCTTTCTTCACTGAGAACCCTTCAATGAAATCAATTTGTGAGCATCAATGCAAGGACCGTGGAGTGGCCTTTTAATATCACGCTGCCTTAAATGCTTTACTAAGATCCATATTGTTTTATTTCTGCAGCCTCTGAAATGCTAGAATCTTCCAGAGCTGCTTATGTCAATGACATTTCTTTAGTGTTTAACGAAGCAGAGAAGATTAACCCAGAAAAAGCCTGTGTGAAGCATCTTTCATCTTTTACATAGTTGCTGTTGAGTGTAATCATCGACTCATGTGCCGTTCTCTATGTTCAAACACACACTGGGGACTGTGTGTGATCACCAGGTGTGTGTGTGCGTGTGTGTGCACGTGTGTGTGATAGTGGCAGCTAAAACCAAATCTTGGGAGCATTTTTAGAAACTAGAAATAGTTTCTATTCCTGATTTAGTAGACCAGGAACAGTGAACTTGAAATGCAGAGTCAATATTCTCAGAATGCGCTGATTGATGAGATAGAAAAGAGTTCAGAAATGTTTAGAAATGGATGTGATGCTCCATCCATGCTGAAAAGACCTGCACTATACCCTGAGAAATTGTCTGTTGTTTTTCCTACAGATCAATGGTAGTTTCTCGGCTGGAGCAGAACTCCGTGGAAATATGTGACTTGGTCGATGCCTCCAGAATAGTGTAGTTTTACAGGGGTTAACTTGACCATATTAGCTATAACAAAAACCTGCATGTGCTCAGGACACTAGTCTTCATCGCTTCAACTATAAGACTCTCCTGGTAATCTGCTTTGCTGCACTAAACAGCACTGGACCTGCATAGAAATTTCAGGCTGGCCTAAGCTGGTGTTTTCAGAGGGTTTCTGCACAACATGAGCAGTTTGATGTGCTGTCAGAGAGCTTTGTAGTCTCACAAAAATCCAACATCCACAGAAATCCCCAGAGAAAGTGTGTGAAAGCAGCAGACAGAATATGCTTACATGTGTGATCCGTCATGAGGATTTTCCTCTTATCAAAATCAATACCTACCTATACTCAAAGTCAATTAAAAGTAATGCATTACAATATTGCGTTACTCCCTAAAAAAGTAACTAATTACGTTACTTTTTATGGAAAGCAATGCGTTACGTTACTTTTGCGTTACTTTTTAAATATGAGCAGGGCTTGATTGTTTTTAATACAAGAAGTTCTATTTATAGCAAATGTAAAAGCCCTTTCACACCAAAAAGTGTAATGAATAAACCTCAGGCTGAAGGAAAAGTAAATTCACGTCTGTAGTGAATACAGGAGAAGGTTTTTATTGTTCTTATAAAGAGCTCTTATAAAAAACAATGAAGCACAATTGTTAGTTTATCTAAAGTCATTTTTGCTTATTAGTATGGTTGAACTGGATCATCAAAGGTCAGCAGCAAAGACATTGGTTAATAAAATGGGATTAGATACATTTGTGTTGTTTAACATATTTAATTATTGCAGTTTGCGTCATATTCTGAGTTTGCATTTCACTGTTTTAATTAATTTTGATGAATACTAAATCTGTTTTTTGCGAGTGGGATTAATTAATGCACATTCACATTTAGTCTAGAACTACAATAACATCATGTTCACATAGCTCAAAGTCAGTCAATAAATGGGAAAAAAAGTAACTGGTGTTACTTTTTTGAAAAAGTAACTCAGATATTTTCTTGTAAATTAAAAAGTAATGCGCTACTTTACTAGTTACTTGAAAAAAGTAATATTATTACGTAACTCGTGTTACTTGTAATGCGTTACCCCCAACAATGCTCGGTTAATGCGGCACTGAGCTCTAGATGTGATGCTGGTTAGTGGCTCACAGATGCGTGTGTGTTGTACAGTCACAAAGTCAAATTTATTTACTGTTTAAAGAAGCACGTCTCATATAGATATATGTTAAAATGTAATTTATTCCTGTGATGCAAAGCTAAATTTTCAGCATCATTACTGCAGTCTTCAATGTCACATGATCCTTCAGAAACCATTCTAATATGCTGATCTGCTGCTCAAGAAACATTTCTGATCATTATCAATGTTGGAAACAGTTGTGCTGCTGAATATTTATGTGGAAACACTGTGATACATTATTTTTTCAAGATTATTTAATGATTAGAAAATTCTAAAGAACAGCATTTTAAATAGAAATCTTTTGCATCATTATAATTGTCTACTGTCACCTTAGATCAATTTAATGCGTCCTTGCAGAATAAAAGCATTAATTTCTTTAAACCCCAAACTTTTGAATGGTAATGTAGATAGAGCTAGAGAACAGCATCTTTGTGGCCATTATGCACATTCAGGCTTTGTCTCTGTAATACCTCTTTCAGAGGAAAAAACTGATTTGCTTGAGAATGCTTGAGAAGGAAAATCAATAGGTAATTCCACAACGCCGCCAATGAATAGCCCAGTCCGATCAGGTCTGACTTTATCCTGGTCACCGCTGATGAACAGATGCAAAAAGTATGCTCTGATGGATTGTTTTCAATGTTTTACCGATTGCGTGACGTTGATTTGCTTGCAGACAACAAGAATGGCCTCTAGGCTTATTTATGTTTGAACAGAGAATGGTTTGAGTATAATGACAGAGAGAGAGAGAGCAAGAGAGCAGGGAGATTAATTTAGTTTGATATTTTCAGCATTGTTCTGTTGAGGTGCAGTGCTCCATATTTTACTCTAATGTTTCCATTGTTCCCTGCAGTCCCTCTGAAAAAATTACCCTTGGGGGTTCAAAAGCTTGTCACAGGGGCATTAGCATGAAATAGTGAGAATATGGAGGTAAAAATACAGCTTGGTTTCATACAAAGTCCCAGACTGAGAAAATATGCAATTTGCTTAAGATGCTGATAATAATATGATGAAATTCTGATCTCAATGAGATCTTTATAACTGTACAGCAGATACTGACATAAAATGATCAAAACATCAGTTGTCACTCTATATCTGAAATAATAAGTTTTAGTTCCCCTTCAGGACCTCGAGCTGTGTCGGAAAGCGCTATGGGAACGCCTTCAGCGTGACCGCGCTCATGCGTGTAATCAGCCCAATGGAGTGGCAAAATGTCACTGGCAGGGTGACGTAGAGACCAGGAAGCTTAAAAGCACGTGCGGTGGGAACAGTGGCAGCTTCTGTCATTCAGTAAGCGCTCTCTGTCTGCGTCAGTCCTATTTATTGTTGTCTGTCTTGGATATTATTACTATGGCTAAGAGAGATACTAAGAGTGGCGACAGGCTGCATTTTAGATTGAGTGTTACTCCCTGCCCTCGCTTCATCACGGGTGGGGATACTCACAGTCTATGCGTTGTTTGCTTGGGAGTGGAGCACTCTCAGTCAGCCCTTGAGGGGGCTTCGTTCGTGGGGATTGCAAGGGGATGTGGCGGAGGGAATGGAGACGGGCCAGTCACTTTCTCCTTCCTCACCCTCCAGATCCAGTGTCTTCTCTCAGAGATCGGAAGCACACACTGCGGGTTCTTCCACTCAGGAAGAAGGCTCGACGCTCTGCCTATCGTCCTCCGAGGAGGTCGATGTGGAGAGTGTCGATAAGACTGCAGATTCGCCACCCCAGTCTCCCCAGTACGAGGAGTTAGTGGAGGTAAGTACTCATGCGGTAGCCAAGTTACACATCAATTGGCCAGCCGAGAAACAGACTGAGCTGCCGAAGAGCAAATTAGATGAACACTTTTTGCGCTCGCGGCCATTACCTCCATGCCTGGGTCTACCCTTTCTCCCCGATCTCCACACCAAGGTGTCGACAGGTTCCATGAGGCCCATAAACAAGCGGAGCCATTTCAGTGGTTCCTCCCTCGCCACTCTCTAAGTTCTGGGGCTGCAGGGTGGGAGCAGCCCTACCTGTGTACCAGCTCCTCATACCGGAAACAACAAAAACAAAGCGTTGCTTCTGAGTCGAAGCTGGATCTGCAGACCATCCTTCAGGCTAGGAAGGCCTCGGCTAAGAAGTCCTGACGCCTATGCCCCAGGATTTCCGAGGGCAGGCTCCTCTGGGGAAGAGTGGTACACATCTCATCACACGGTGCCCGTCTCTCCTCAGTTCCCACAGGAGATCGACCTGTCAACCCTGCCACCTCTGGTGCTTCAAGGCACAGCGGTCTCCAGCGAGCAATTCTCTCAACTTCTGCCCGGTAACGTAGCGGTTCTGGGGGGCTCGCTACCTCCAAGAAGGTCTCTAGAGCAGCTAGATCGGCCGTCGCCTGCCAATCTTCCACTTCAGAGCACTGAGCTAGCAGCTCTAAGTACACCTGAGGTCAGTCTCGAGAAACTGATTCCCTTAGTAATCTATCTGGCAGCGTGGAAACTTCTGCCAAACATGTCTCAATGGGTCCTGCGCACTGTAGAAAGAGGCTACAGAATTCAGTTCAAGTCTCATCCACCACGATTCAGCAGAGTTTTTCCCACTCTGGTTCTACAGCCGGTACTTCATCGTGCCGAAGAAGGATTGCGTCTGATTTTAGATCTGCGTCGTTTGAACCACTCAGTCAAGAAACTGAAGTTCAAGATGCTCACTCTCAAGCAGGTAGTGTCTCAAATCAGGTCAGAGGACTGGTTTGTCACGATAGATCTGAAAGACACATACTTCCACATCTCCATCCTTCCTCAATACAGGAAGTTCCTGAGGTTTGCTTTCGGGGGCGAAGCTTACCAATATCGGGTTCTTGTGTTCGGGCTTGCACTCTCACCCCGCACTTTCACGAAGTGTGTGGATGTTGCTCTGGGTCCTCTGAGACTCCAGGGCATCCGCATACTGAATTACATTGATGATTGTTTGATACTAGCTCAATCAGAGCAGATAGCGGTTCAGCATCGAGATGTCATTCTAACTCACATGAAAGAGTTGGGGTTAACCTGTTAACGTTTACCAGAGCGACGTCGCACTGAACGCTCTTTGTTTGCATGTGTCATTGTTTTCTAATAGAATAAATGAAACGGGACAAAGTTAATCTTGACAAACTATATATCATTTTGAAGGTCTAAGCCTCAAGCATCGATGACAGTTCGCTGTTTTTCGATGGAAAGCTTATAAGGAATGTATTTGCTACATATGTGTAAGCAGTACACATCCAAACACGGAGAGTAAAAAAGCAGTACGTACCTTTATCATTGTAATAACGAGCCACAAACGCGTCCACTGCTGAAATCCCAGTTTAGTTAGAGAGGTAAGGGTCCACAGAACAACATCCCAGCGAGCACTTTTAGTCCAGCGAAACAATAACGTTGTAATAAGGATGAATATTCCTTTGTTTACGTTTCATTTCTTTGGGAGAGTTATTGTTCGCGTCCGTTATGGAATAAATTACGCTCAAAAACAGCGTCTTGGTAGTAAAAACACAACAGGGTGTTGTAGCATACAGTTTTACAAACAGATTGAGACCGTCCACGGAAAAAAAAGTCTCAGAAAAGCAGAATATAGATTATTTGAATTTGGCGCTCCCTCCTGCCAGCCATGACGCGGGCTATGACACGCACACTGTCATCTGAGCGGGGCGTAACTTAGCGATCTGCTTTATCTATAAAAAACTTTTTTTTTTTCTTCTACATTTTTTATATGTGTGTGTATGTATTGTGTGGGGAATGTGGCCGTATCTGCATGATTATAATCTGTATGGACGGACATCAGCATGTTTATTACCGACTCTATGACGGCTATCATTGTGATTCATTGATCAGCTATTATTGATTATATGGCCCATCTGTATGATTATCATCTGAATGGAAGCACATCAGCGTGTGATTACTGACTGTATGACCATGTCTGGCAATATCACTTGTCTGGCAATCAGAATACTTCAGTATACATACTATATACAAAGCATTCTTTTTCTATTTTTTTTTCCTTTTTTATTACTCAAATAATTATTTTTGTATTTTTAGTGCTCAAATAAATCTGTCTATTATTTTATAGTTGAAAAACTATGCAGGAACATGTATAATGACTAAAATAGCTTGTATAATTCTGCAATCCATTTGGTGGTTATTTTTCCTCAAACAGGGGGGTGGGGGGACTATAAATAGTTTCAGAAAAAATATTGCAGGAATCTAATTTTTCATGGTATCTTCAAATTTGAAATATAAACTCATGAGACACATGGCTTTCAACCCATTACTTTTCTGGATTGCTCCAGGACTTATTTCATGTATTTGTATATGAAATAAAAAAACATTCAGTGTGGAAAAATATTTTTCAAGGCACGTCAGTGTGTATAACTTTTTATCTTTTTGAACATTATCAATTCTGGATGATGGATAGTAAAGCCGAGAGTGTCTTCTTTCCAAAGATACCTAATTTGTTTGTGTAAGCACACTTTGTCACAAACTGTTACCATTTTAATTTAGGTAGGTTATTTTCACCTGTGAGGCCCACAATGGGGGCGAAGGTTAACAGGTTAAGACAAAACGCCAAGAAAATTGTGCTTTCTCCATTACAGAAGACCACTTATCTGGGAGTGGTGTGGGATTCAACCATGATGCAGGCACAGCTGTCTCCTGCCCGGATCGAGCCGATCGTCACTGCAGTCACGAGAGTCAGAGAAGGCCGGTCACTCACTGTCAAGTAGTTTCAAAAACTGCTGGGTCTGATGGTAGCTGCCTCCAACGTGATACCTTTTGACCTGCTGTACATGAGACCCCTTCAGTGGTGGCTCAAGACCAAGGGGTATTCCCGGAGCATTGGCCGTCATCTCACGTGGCACATCAATTGCCTGGAAATGTTGGCCATGTTTCGAGCACTGAAACACGAGATACCATCATGTGTTGGTGCGCACTGACAACACAACAGTACTCTCTTATATCAACCACCAGGGAGGTCTGCATTCGCACCTCCTGTACACCAGATCCTTGTGTGGGCCCAAGGGAAACTCCTTTCGCTGAGAGAAGTTCACATGGGCATCTCAATCAGGGAGCAGACATCCTGTCGAGGCAGGGGCCAGATGTGGTGTGTCGGATTTGGAGAAACTTTGGCTAGGCTCAGTTGGATCTGTTTTGCGACTCAGGAGACATTGCACTGTCCCCTTTGGTTCTCTCTGACTCATCCAGCTCCTCTCGGACTGGAAGCCATGGTACAGACTTGGCCGAGGCTTCGTCTGTAAGCCTTCCCCCCAATTGCTCTGCTCCCGGGAGTTCTGGAGAGAGTGCACCGGGACGGGGTCCGTCTGCTGCTAGTAGCCCTGTTCTGGCCGGGCCGAGTATGGTTCTTGGACCTAATTACCCTTCTCGACGGCTTTCAATGGGAGATTCCCATCAGAAGGGATCTAATCTCACAGGTGGAGGGTACGATCTTTCACCCCCGCCCGGAGCTGTGGAACTCGTAGCTTCCGGTCTCTCAACCGAGGTTGTTGAGACATTCTCCAATCCAGAGCTCCCTCAAAGAGGAAACTGTGTATGTCCTTGAAGTGGAAACTCTTCACTTCCGGTCGGTTCAGTGATGGAGCTCGATTCTCTGCAGGGTTGACCCACTCCACCCTGAAGGTCATAGCTGCTTACCATGCCCCTCTCGGTGGTCAATCTTTGGGAAGACACCCTCTGGTTACATATTTCCTCTGTGCTGCGCTGAGGCTGAGGCCTCCTGTACGGTCTCGTTTCCCCCCGTGGGACCTGGCCGTGGTCATGGATGCTCTCTCTAAACCTCCGTTTGAACCATTTGAGGAGGTTTCAGATCAAGTTCTGACACTTAAGACTGTCTTCCTGTTAGCCATCACATCACTGAAGAGAGTCGGGATTTGCAGGCCCTGTCAGTGGCCCCCTCCTTCCTAGACTTTGCGCCTGGCTTGGCCAAAGCTTTCCTGTACCCCAGGCCGAGGTACATGCCTAAAGTGCTCTCCTCAGTGCCATGGCCCGTCGTACTACAGGCTTTCTCTTCCTCCCTTCCTGGAGCCTGACAAGCAGAAGCTTAACTGTATGTGTCCAGTGTGACGCATACGTCCACAGAGCTGCCATGTGGAAGAAGTCTGACCAATTATTTATTTGTTATGGTCCTTCCAAGAGGGGTCTGCCTGCTACTACGCAGACCCTTAGTCGGTGGATCGTTGATGCCATCTCAATGTCCTATGAGTCCTCTGGTCTCCCCTCACCCTTGGGGGTCAAGGCTCACTTCAATCGAAGCGTGGCTGCCTCCAAGGCTTTCCTGTCGGGTGTGGCTATGCAGGATATTTGTAACGCTGCGGGTTGGTCAACACCGCTCACCTTCATCAGGTTCTTACGACCTCGACGTTCGTACCGCTCCTGGTTCCTCCATCCTTCTGCTGTAGTTGTGCTGAGTACATACACACTGCGCAGGGACTTCAAAGTCTGGCGGCCTGGACATTCTCATTCCCAAAGAGGTTCGACGCAGCTTGAGTTCCTGAAGGAAAACACCTCAAGGTTACGTATGTAACCCTAGTTCCCCGAGGGAACGAGATGCTGCATCTCCTGCCATACTTCCGGCATCCCTGCGAGCTCTTCCCTCATTCTATCAGAAGCTGCCACTGTTTCCACCACACATGCTTTTATAGCTTCCTGGTCACTACGACACCCCGTCCATGATGTCACGCCCATCCATTGGACTGATTACACACGTGATTCAGAGCGTGGTCACGCTGAAGGCGATTCCCAAAGCGTTTTAACGCAGCACCTCGTTCCCTCGGGGAACTAGGGTTACATATACGTAACCTTGAGGCGTTTTCCTACAGAGCAAGAGAATAAAAAGCTTCTTCTATGACAGACTGTAAAAGCCTTTTGGTTGTAACAAGGCAGCTCTAATAGAATAGTTTAAAAAGTCTTTATCTGCTAACCCTCATTTAATTCCAAACCTGTATGACTTTCTTTCCTCTGTTCTTCATATGTCTTTAAAAACTTGGAATGTAGTGCATCTGTAGAGCATATAGTCCACTTTTATTTGACTTTTACAGAGCTTTAGAGCATCTGTCCAAATGTATTGTCCTTGTATCGAAAAGAGCAGCAAGAGGATTCTTCTGAATGTCTCATGTTGAGTTACACAGAAGAAAGAAAATGACAAGGTAACGTCAGAGTGTTCATGTTTTGATTAATTATTCCTTTCAGTATGCAGATTTGCTAGGGTTATTAAAGCACTCTTCAATGAGGAAAGCAGTGAATTATCGCTACAGTATGAATGCAGTGTAGACCTGTAAGCAGAATAACAGAATTAAGTTCTGACCTTTGACCCGTATTAAAATCATTTGGGGGAAAAGTGAAATCTCCTGACACACACACACACACACACACGCTCCATGAATGTTTTCATAGGTGGCTCATTGAACTCTCTAGGAAGTCACTCTTTTCATCTTCTGATGCTCCGCTCTGTTGCTTACCCTTCCCTGCGTGTCTCTCCCTCTCACTTCACCGCTCAATCTTTGATGATGGATCCGGTTTCTTTCTCTCTCCTCTTTATCTGTATATCTTTATATGTGTGCTGACCCTCACTCTCTCTGTGGAGTTTACAGTAGCAGTTCAGCACACGTCGCCAATGACTCCAGATTCTTTATTGGCATCTGTGTGCGCTCTGGTCCGGACTAACAGGAGCTAGTGGGAATCAGGTTGGACTGCTGATTCAGTTCTGACCTGATCCTCACAGTAAAACAACAATATGATGTCTGCGATTGGGACAATATTAACATGAAGCTCTCTGATCCATGGTCTCTTCCAATACCTGTCAAGGTTGTGCAAAAAAATATAATTTAATTAAAACTGTTTATAAGCTTTGTTAAGAAGTACAGTTTAGCATAAAAAATAACATGTTAATGTTCATATTAACCGCAATTAAAGGAAAATGCTTTATAGTTAGAATTTATATTAACTTTATATAAACTTATATAAACTTAAAATTATATGAACTTTAGAGTGCTTTCCTGACCTGCTTAATTAAGACTTTTTTATATACAATTCATAATTAATACCGAATGTACTGACCAGCATTTATTTTATACTGAAATCTAATTTAATTATACACTTGTATTTATTTTGAACATTGTGCAATTTGACATTTGTAATGATGAAGCTGCTTTTTAGTGCATTTAAATTGCCTTTATTTCATTAATATTATATTTTCCAGTTTTAAGATATTCTTACAGTTAGTTGTGTTTGTTTCTTTGTTTGTTTTTGAAGTACACAACAAGTGTACATTCATTCAAATTAACACACTTCTTTTTCACAAGGGAATAAATGAATGTTTTTTTCAGATCTGTTAATTTATCTAAATTGAGCTGGCCCACTGTACTTTCTTCCAATTAAAGTTTGGCTTTGGTGATTTTTACACATTTTAACATTTTCACAGCTACAATGAGTGTTAAATATGTTTTTCTATTGATGTGTTGACTAGTCATTGTAATACATCCAGAACAAAATAATAAAATTAAACATTAATAAAATAATAAAACAATTAAAAGTAATGTTTCTGATGCAGAAAAGCTAGTTCATGCATTCATGACCTCTAGACTGGACTATTGTAATGCACTGTCAGCTGGTTGTCCTGCATCTTCAATAAACAAGCTACAGATAGTCCAAAATGCAGCGGCTAGAGTTCTTACCAGGTCAAGAAAATATGATTACTCCAATTTTACAGTCTCTGCACTGGCTACCTATTCAGTTCCGTATCATTTACAAAATATTATTACTTGCCTATAAGGCCCTAAATGGTAAGCAGCAGTGAGTAGAGACTTAGATACTTGATGAGATGCAGAAAGGATATACTGAGGTATATATTGTCTTGCCAGGAACTCGTGGATGACTTGAAGCAGCACACACCCCAGGATGACGGTGGAGAAGAGGGTTGATGACTGATGAAGGAAGACAGACGATGGAGACACAGGGAACCAACGATGGAGAGGAACAGGAGGTAAGTAGTGTTACAGGTAAGTAGCAGTGAAGAGCAATGAGAGTCAACTTTGTGTAATCTAGATCGGACAACTGACTGGAGTGGGGTGTGTGCTAAAGTAGTGCTGGGGTGATTTGGTGCCGATGAGGTGCAGGTGGCTTGAATTAATACTCAGGTGACTGTGATCGTTGTGATGGATTGGTGGTGGAGCCTGGCCGATCTGTGAAAAATAGCAGCATTAGATAATTTGTTGAGAAACATTCATATTGAGATTTTTTAATTTATTTTCTAATTGAAAGCCTCTGTGTTTGGTGACACTTTATTTTGATAGTCCACTTTAGACATTCTACTAACTATAAGAAACTTTGTAACTACATGTCAACTAATTCTAATTAATTTCCAACTGCATGTCAACTAACTCTCAGAGTAGACTTTTAGGGTAGGTTTAGGGTTAGTACAATAAGTTGCTTATACTTGCAAAGTTTCTCATAGTCAGTATGCTGTATGTTGTGGACCCATCAAAATAAATTGTTAGAAGATATAAAGCAGACAGTCTACTAATACTCTAATGACTGCTAGTTGACATGTAGTTGCAAAGTTACTTACTGTTAGACGAATGTCTAAAGTGGACCATTGAAATAAAGTGTTACCCTGCGTTTTGGCAAATCTGAGCTGTGTTTGAAACATTGTTGAGATCTCTTCTGAAAGAGGAGGCATCATTATATCAGGTGAAATATCTTTATGTGCAAACGCCTCCTTCAGTTAATGTCACTGCTGGAGGAGAATGATGTTAAGAACATGTTATGTGTGATGCTTCTTCCAAAGAAGAGTGTGTGTGTGTGTGTGTGTGTGTGTGTGTGTGTGATCATAAGGCAGGTGGCGTCAGTCAGCAGTGTGTTCGTCCAGCTCAATAAACCTGTTTCCCAGCTCTGACACAGTGTGTGTGTGTGTGTGTGTGTGTGTGTGTGTGTGAGAAAGTCAGAGCACAGCTAACATTGTTATTACTCTCAATTTCATTTTTCAGAAAATGTGATTGAATTCATAATGCTTCACAAGATATATGAGACAGCAGTCACGCTGTTAGCTGAGGAGAGAAAATGCTTATTATATTTGGCTTATGTATTTTGCCACGCATTACAAATGTAATGTGGGCGCGCCGCGTCTGAGATCTATGACAAAGCAAATGTTAAGAGGCGCGGAGGTATGAAATATGAATTCTGTCTGCATGCATGGTTTTCTCGTAGCGCACCACACCATTTATCAGAGGTGATCTACTGCAGTGGAAATGTCATGTGACGCATGGTGCTTAAAGCCAATGTTTTGATTGGTCCATGCATTATTTAAGTTTGACATTTCAAGGGCCATTGACAGGAAGTGGTCTGAGAGACATGTGACTAGGAAACCAAACCTAGACTTCAGAATAAAATACACAGTCGGTGCACATCAGGGGCTCTGTTTCAAAACTAATATAATCTGTTTTAGGAGCTATAGACTGTAGATACACTTCAGATGCAGAGACTCTTTCAAACTATAGCAAAATCTGGGCGTGCCAAGATTATGACACTCAGGGCAGGATCCTGTTGGGGCTCAGGGTGTCTTCAGAGGCTCCTTCTTGTGTGTCTTGCAAGATGTTTAAATAACAAGAAATTACATTGAATTTGTAGTTGTGGAATGTTGAATTGAAATTGACTGACCACCAGAGTCACCCTGTACATAATCTACCTTTGTTGACAAGCTCATAGTTAATACATAGGAAAATTCTTATTAAAGAAACTAAGTCAGTAAGATTTAGTCATGTTTTTGAAAGAAGTCTCTTCTGCTCTCCAAGGCTTCATTTATTTAATCAGAAAAACAGTAATATGGTGGAATATTATTACACATTTAAAGCAACTGTTTTCTGTTACTGAATATCTGTTCAAATGTAATTTATTTCTGTGATCAAAGATTAATTTTCAGCATCATTACTCCAGTCTTCAGTGTCTCATGATCCTTCAGAAATCATTAGAAGATGCTGATTTTCTGCTCAAGAAACATTTCTGATTATGTTGAAAACAGTTGTGCTGCTGAATATTTTTGTGGAAACTGTGGCGCATTTTGTTTTTCAGGATTCACAGATGAATAGAACAGAATTTATTTAAAATAGAAATCTTTTCTAACATTATAAATGTCTTTACTGTCACTTTTGAGCAATTTAATGTGTCCTTGCTGAATAAAATCTTTAATTTCTTCCGAAAAACCTTGATGACCTCAAAAGCTGAACATTTGTGTTATTTATAACAGTATTATAAATTATTTATAACAGTTTTATAGAAATATATTTAATTCAAGAGTAATGAGTAATGACAGAAAATATTTTCATATAGTTAAAATATGCTGCTAGTTTAGTAAATGGACATTTTTTTTCTTTACATTTCATTCTTCTGATGCATAATCACAATTAGGACGGCCAATGTTATGCTTTTCAGGAAGCCTGTTACTTAACCTTGCTGTTGGGCTGAAGGTCTCTTTGACATTGGCTGCATATGCTGTGGCTTCTCTTGTAAAACATGAAAGCAGTATTGCATCATATGATGATCTTCTTGTTTGCATGGGCTTTTAGGCAAAGACCTGCATCTATAGTTGCTCTCCAGACCAGGATGGAATATCAATGTTCTGGAGTCTTTATGGAGAATTGTGATCCATGGGCATTTCTCCTGAGCTTTGTTTTGAGCTAAATGGATTGTGCTATTGTTGAGGACAGATGTGGGCTTTAATGTCCTGGGTTCCTGCTTTTCTCTGCTCTGCTGTTCACTCTGCAGCTGTAAATGTTTTCAGCACTGACCTAGCCAATATTCATCCTTAAATTAGGTATTTAGTGTGTGTTATTCAGTTGAGACCCGTGAAGGTTAAAGATATAATTATCCCAAAAATGAAAATTATGTCATTATTTACCCACACACACGTTCCAGCTCTTTGCAAATGAATATCACACATGAAACATTGATTTGAAAACATAATAACCTATTAAATGATGGACTGGTTTTCTTAAAGCTTTACTCTTAGACTTTACCTTAACATTTAGTCATTTTCAGTTGAAATATATTTCATAATAGTTCAAAAGATCTAGTATAGCATTCTTATTCTATCTTCTGGAATCTACTGCACAGAAAAACACTGTAAAAAATTAATATTGCATTGGCTGGCCAGATGCATAGCTCTTCAGCGCTGCTTTGCCATGTGTTTCAGCATGAGGTTAGCCAGGCCGTCAGGGGTTTATTATCCAGCAGCCCTCATTTACACACTCCTGTCCGGCCAGTCAGCACTTCCAAAGGCTTGAATTACCTGCTTGATTCATGGGAAATAAAAATGTATCAACGACACACAAGCATCTGGTGGCTCATTCACGTCTTTGCTGCATCGCCAGCGGTGAAATGTCGACCAATAAATGATTTCTGTAACAAATGTGCACCTATATTTTAAACAAGACGTTCATTAAGAAAGTGCCCATTTCTTCTGTTTCTCTGACGACTTTATTAGCCTTACTTTAACCCTTGCTCTGTGTTGAAAATCCTTTACTACATAACTAACCTACAAACAATTGCTTGTAAAATATCTCATTGTGCTGTTATTGCCAAAAAATGGATTCAGTCTTTTTTTCTCAACTTGTCTTCTTTTATTTAGCACAGTTTTAGGTTTCTTTTTGGAATTGATTGATCGTAGGCCTCATTGATCCGAACTCATACACCGCAGTTTTTGAGTGAAAAAAACAACAAAACAAAACAAAAAACAACTTTGTGAATAATTTTGCCAATTATTACCCCCAAAAATTGAGGTGTATAAGCTCTGATAAATGAGGCGTATGACCAATCAGTTCCAAAAAGAAATACAAAAACTGAAATAAAACAATAAAAGATGATGAAAAGATTGAATTCAAGATTTGGCCATAATATATACTGTATGTATATATATACACAATGGGATATATATGTATATATATATGTGGGAAGTTGTGGCCTAATGGTTAGAGAGTCGGACTCGTAATCCAAAGGTTGAGAGTTTGAGTCTCAGGTCCGGCAGGGATTGTAGGTGGGGGGAGTGAGTGTACAGCGCTCTCTCCACCCTCAATACCACGACAGAGTATGGGTCAACATACTTGGCCGTATGTCACTTCACTTTATATATATATATATATATATATATATATATATATATATTTGCAAAAATCAGATAACTCGGTTTTTTTTTTATTTTCAAAAATCATGTTTTTATTATGTTATCATGTTTTTATTGTGTTAGTTAGTCAAGTCAAGTCAAGTCACCTTTATTTATATAGCGCTTTTAACAATGTAAATTGTGTCAAAGCAACTGCACAATATCAAAATCAAAATCCTCTGGCCAACAAACCAGCAGTTCAATTTAACTGCAGCAAAGTCAGATTGTAAGGTCTCAACTAGTTCCAGTGGTCATTTGGTAATTCTGTATGTTGTCTGAGCGTTGGCATCCTCTTAGGTCCTCTGAGGGGTTGGCATTATCTTTTCTCAGGTGTTCGGTCATCTCAGATCATTTAGGGGTTGATCCAGACTGAAGCTTCTGTCATTCCTAATTACCACGGGATGTTAATTCTGTGGCAGAAACAGAGACAAATAGAGACATAATTAGCGTAGCTGCTGTTCCATCTAAGCAAAAATGATTTGTTCAACCCAAGCTAAAGAATAATAATAATGTACATTTGATCAGATATACTACAGTACAAGATTATAAAATGCATTATGTGAATGCTTGGCTAAAGAGATGTGTCTTTAATCTAGATTTAAACATAGAGAGTGTGTCTGAACCTCGAACGTTATCAGGAAGGCTATTCCAAAGTTTAGGAGCCAAATGTGAAAAAGCTCTACCTCCTTTAGTGGACTTTGCTATCCTAGGCACTACCAAAAGTCCAGAGTTTTGCGACCTTAAGGAGCGGGTTGGATTGTAGCGTGGTAGAAGACAAGTTAGGTACGCAGGAGCTAAACCATTTAGGGCCTTATAGGCAAGTAATAATATTTTGTAAATGATACGGAACTGAATAGGTAGCCAGTGCAGAGACTGTAAAATTGGGGTAATATGATCATATTTTCTTGATCTGGTAAGAACTCTAGCCGCTGCATTTTGGACTATCTGTAGCTTGTTTATTGAAGATGCAGGACAACCAGCTAGCAGTGCATTACAATAGTCCAGTCTAGAGGTCATGAATGCATGGACTAGCTTTTCTGCATCAGAAACAGGGAGCATGTTTCGAAGCTTGGCAATGTTTCTAAGATGGAAGAATGCTGTTTTTGTAACATGGGAAATATGATTTTTAAAGGACAAGTTGCTGTCTAATATAACACCCAGATTTTTGACTTTAGAGGATGTGACAGTGCATCCGTCTAGTTGCAAATTGTAATCCAAGAGATTCTGTGTATTGTTTTTTGGTCCAATAAGTAATATCTCTGTCTTATCTGAATTTAATAGGAGGAAATTATTGGTCATCCAATCTTTTAAATGTTTTACACAATCTATTACCTTAGATAGTTTAGAAGTTTCACCTGGTTTTGTTGAGATATATAGTTGAGTATCATCAGCATAGCAATGAAAACTAATCCCGTATTTTCTAATAATATTACCAAGAGGCAACATGTATATTGAAAATAGAAGAGGACCTAGGAATGATCCTTGTGGTACTCCATACTTTACTGGTGATAATTGTGATGACTCTCCATTTAAATGAACAAAGTGGTAGCGATCGGACAGGTATGATTTAAACCACCTTAAAGCCTGCCCTTGAATACCAATATGGTTTTGTAGTCGATCTATGAGTATATCATGGTCTATAGTGTCAAACGCAGCACTAAGATCAAGTAATACTAGCAATGAGATGCAGCCTTGGTCTGAAGCAAGAAGCAAGTCATTTGTAATTTTAACAAGTGCAGTTTCTGTACTATGGTGAGGCCTGAAACCTGACTGAAATTCTTCATAGAGATCATTTTTTTGCAAGAAGGAGCACAATTGAGCAGACGCAACTTTTTCTAAAATTTTAGACATAAACGGAAGATTTGAAATGGGTCTGTAATTTGCCAGTTCATTAGAATCTAGTTGTGGTTTCTTAATAAGAGGCTTAATAACCGCCAGCTTGAATGGTTTTGGGACGTGACCTAAGGCTAACGATGAGTTAATAATATTGAGAAGCGGTTCTTCTGCTACGGGCAACAACTCTTTCAGTAGTTTAGTGGGTATAGGATCTAATAAACATGTTGTTGGTTTAGATGCACTAAGTTTATTTAGTT
The DNA here is from genome assembly GCF_936440315.1 of Barbus barbus. Lineage (NCBI taxonomy): Eukaryota > Metazoa > Chordata > Actinopteri > Cypriniformes > Cyprinidae > Barbus > Barbus barbus. Next base: position 1,900,390 of record NC_136742.1, read on the forward strand.
CTTCCTGTCCTATAGTTGTAAAGCACTGCAGTTTTTCTTTGGGTGCGATGAATGAAGCTGAAATACTAGACGCAGTAGAATCTACATTTGATATTGTATTTCTGATGTTATCTATTTTATCAGTAAAGAAATTCATAAAATCATTACTATTAAATTGTGAGAGAATATTTAGATCGGGCGGTGTCTGTTTATTTGTTAATCTAGCCACTGTGCTAAATAAGAACCTTGGATTGTTTTGGTTATTATCTATGAGTTTGCGGATATGCTCTACCCTGGCAGCTTTTAGAGCCTGTCTATAGCTGGACATACTGTTTTTCCACGCAATTCTAAAAACTTCCAAGTTAGTTTTTCTCCATTTGCGCTCAAGAATACGAGTTTCTTTCTTGAGAGAATGGGTATAACTGTTGTACCATGGCGCAGTACATTTTTCTCTAACCTTTTTCAATTTGAGGGGGGCAACAGCTTCTAATGTATTAGAGAAGATAGTGCCCATGTTGCTAGTTATTTCGTCTAGTTCATGTGTATTTATGGGTACACAGAGCAGTTGAGATAAATTAGGCAGGTTATTTGTGAATCTGTCTTTGGTGGCTGGAACAATAGTTCTGCCCAGACGATAACGCGGAGCCATATAATTAATATCAGTAATACGCAGCATGCACGATACAAGGAAATGATCAGTAACATCATCACTTTGAGGTATGATATCTATATCGGTAAGATCAAGTCCATGCGATATAATTAAATCTAGCGTATGATTAAAACGATGAGTGGGCCCGGTGATGTTTTGCTTGACTCCAAAAGAGTTTATTAGGTCAGTAAACGCAAGTCCTAGCACATCATTTGTATTATCAACGTGAATGTTAAAATCTCCGACAATTAGCAGTTTATCAACATTAACCAATAGATCTGAGAGGAAATCTGCAAATTCTTTTAGGAAATCTGTATTTGGCCCTGGCGGTCTATACACAGTAGCCAGAGCAAGAGATAAGAGAGATTTATTTTGCATATCTAACAGTGTAACATTAAGCAGAAGTATTTCGAATGACTTAAACCTCCTGTATCCTGTTTTCTGAGTAACATTGAGAATATCACTATATATTGTTGCCACACCGCCGCCACGGCCAGTCTGACGGGGCTCATGTTTATAACAGTAGCTCGGTGGAGTAGACTCATTTAGACCAAAATATTCATTTGGTTTCAGCCAGGTTTCAGTCAGGCAGAGTACATCAAAATTATTATCTGTGATCATTTCATTTACAATAACTGCTTTGGGTGCGAGTGATCTAATATTTAGGAGCCCAAGCTTCAAAAATTGTTTTTGTTCATTTATTTTGTGTTTTTCTGGTTTAATCACGATCAGATTTTTTCTAGATCCTGCATTAAATTTATATTTTGACCTCGCTATTCGGGGGACAGACACAGTCTGTATAGATTGGACAACGCGGGTACTTCTATCATTTAAGTGGGTAGAACAAAAGTCATTTGAGAATTGACTTACTAGTCAGATGGAGCGTAGCGTCCTGGAGATGTTGTCCGACAGGAGTTCCGCTCCGACTCTGCTGGGGTGCAGGCCATCAGCACGGAAAAGCCTAGGACGCTCCCAGAAAAGATTCCAATTATTTACAAAGAGCAGTTTCTGTTCTTTACACCATGACAATAACCATTCGTTTAAAGCAAACAGTCTACTGAACCTTTCGTGTCCTCGTCGATACGTCGGAAGTGGACCTGACACGATGATCTTCGCCGCGGGCGATGTGCTGCGTACCGTCTCGATCAGGCTCCTGTAGTCCCTCTTCAGTGTCTCCGTCTGCCGCAGCTTGATGTCGTTAGTCCCCACGTGCAGCACGACAGCCCCGATGCTCTCATCGCCCTTCAGGATCGCGGGTATCTGCGCAGAAACATCGAGAACACGAGCACCGGGGAAACAGTGTGTGTGCACTTTACCTTCAGCTAGCGTAGCACGGACGTGCCGGACGATGGAGCTTCCGACGATCACAGCGTCGCGTTCCGTCTCGCGGAGGGGAGCGAAGCGGTTCCGGGTGGAGATCTCGAAGACCGGAGGCGGCGAGGTTGTCCCCCAGGGCCTGGCTCGCGTCTTCCGCTGCTGTTGTTGCACCCAGGGTCCGTGGCGTCCCGGCGCCGGAGTGAAGGACATCTGTGAAGACCGCGTCCTGGGTGCACAGTGTCTGTATAGAGAAACGCACGGAGTAGAGGTGGTGGGAGTGTTAGCAGCGTGCTGTATACTTACCCCGGACTTGTGAGCTTCAGCCCGGGATGTTTCCAGCGCGGCTCTCCGCTCTCTCAGCTGGGCCTGCTTCTCCACCAGGTCGCGGATCTGCTTCTCCACGGCCTCCAGCTCCAGCTGCACCGAATGCAGCTCGAACGTGTCCTCACCTGCACTCAAAGGTAGACACAAATCCGCCATTTAAGCAAATAAGAGTGAGACAAAGGCAATGTGTGTGAATAGAGTATTAGCAGTGTAAGCTAGATTAGCGGCAGGCACGCTGCCTATGCTAACAGGCTATAAGCTAATAGCAAACACGAGAAATCAAAATAAAACTAGTGATAACAAGGCGCTCCGATTGTTTTTGTTTTAGAATGCTATTGTGGATATATTCACACGTTATAAAAACGAAAAAGATAGTGTATAAAATAGTTTTAAGATAAAAAAAAATAGACGATAAAGAATCAACTTGACAGAGCTCAAACTCAAAACACGTAGTCACAAATCAGCGCATAATAGTTAGCTGTTTTTTTAATGTGTCCAATCCTCTGACTAGTTGTGTCGGTATGTTTGAATGTCAAACTGTGACTCACTTGTTGAGTGGTCTCTCATCCGCTCTGGTTTTATGTAAAAGGCACGACAAACAAACTAGAACATTCTTTGTTCAGTGTCATCTTCATGTGTCTTTGTGTACCTGTCCGTCATAGCTGAAGGTGGATTGTTTAAGATGCATTCACAGTGTGGATGAGCTCGGATGAGACGGCAGTGGCGTGATTCACCTCACAGTCACGCGGCTCAAACGCCAGGGAGGCGAGAGGAGGAAATGGCAGAGTTCTTGTTGTGCATCTCTGGCCTGCTATAATGGATTTAACAGATGGACGTGTGTTGTGTTCTTGGAGGAGGTGGGCTTGACAAGAACAGTCTGCCCGAGATGTGCACAGTTCTGCTGTTCTCACAAGGGCCTATTATATGCTGTGAAAGTGTGGGAGTGTGTGCATGCTGGGAGATACACACAAACACTCACACAACTACTGTACACCGGCCCAAAGCCTGTTATGATGCTGAGAATATAGAATCGTGTGTAGGTGGCTTTGTTTCTTTCTTGGTAAGAACGGGTTTCTGTAAAACATCCTCAAGCTCAAGCAAACATACACACACCTGGACAGTTTTATTTCATCTTTTAGTTTATGATTGCATAACCCATGTGAAATGAAATACAATATGATTTGTTGCTGAATATTGATGAGGTGTTGATATGTACAGTGCTTGTGAAAAATTAGGAAAATTTATGCTTTTTCATGTTTAAAATTAAGTCTCTTCTGCTCACCAAGGCTGCAGTGTCACATGATCCTTGAAAAACATTTTTTTTGATTAAATGTATTTTTGGTGAGCAGAAGAGAATTCATTAAAAACATGTAAAAATCATAATATTTTCTAACTTTTGACAAATAATGTAAATGTGGATGGTCATACAGTATGTTAATGAGCTCGTTTATGTGTTGTCACAATCATCGCGATTTCTAAAAAAGTTGTTTTTCAGTTTTCTTTTTTGTGTATGTTCTGGATGAAGAAAATAATGTGATTTAACAAAGTAGCAGATTACATAATAGCAGTATATACAAAAGGCCAGATTTACTAACAGCTTGTGTCAGCGCAAACATTCTTTTGGTGTTAAAAAACCTATGCTGTCAAGATTTACTACAGACACTCAAAATTAGTGATGAAAGGACATGGATTTAGTTATTTTTGTGGCTAATTTTAGTGCATATACATTTGTAGGAGTTTCACTTTCAGATGCATTTAAATGAATCGCACAGTGTGATTTACTAAGATTTTGGAGTCAGTCACGTTGCTCCATTATTTAACACCTCAAAAACCATGTCTTTCTTATTTTGCACTTGACATGTCTGTGGTAGCTGCTCATTTGAATGATGGTCCTGAGAAGCCTTCATGATATTGTGATAGAGTGTTTCTGAACATCTGGCACACAATGAACATAATACCACAAATTTCTTCAAAAACAACTAATGTTACATTCATCTGGAGCAGCATGGGCTTTCTCGAGGGCACAGCGCTGGTCTCAGAAAGTCTTTGGTTCAAAAGACCCCTACCTATAGGTTCTCAGCCAAAATCCAATCATGCTTCTACCACCAATCCTTTAAGAGCAGCACAACTCAACCGCTAGATCAAAGAGGACCGGAGAACCGAATATACGGGCCAGGAGCCTAGAAAAAACATTTGTCTCTATGTGGAAGCAGTGGAAAACACTTTGTTATTTCAGTTCTGTAAAAAGAACTCTCCAAAAAATTACATTTGTCAGTTTTCATGGTAGGATGTAGTCTGGAGACACAACTCCATTTGGTCAAATCAGTGTAGCAGTTTTAAAGGGATCATTCAACCAAAAAATGAAGATCTTGTCACCCTTTCTTTACCTTCATGTCATTCCAAACCCTAATGTTTTTTTTTTTTTTTCATTTGTGGAGCACAAAAGAAGACATTTTGAGCCTTTCCACAACTCTTTTTCATACATTGGCAGTTCATGGTGACTATACTATAAGTAATATGATAGCAGGAACTGGCTGCTATTCTCTGTTCGCTCTTCTTCACCAGCACCTGATTGGATGTTATTTTGAATATCTGGATGGAGAATGATATTTGAGAATGAGGCTTACATTTAATCTGTCCCCCACGCAAAGCATCATCATACAGCTTCAGAAGACTAATGTAATATATACAGAAGAGTGTAGTGAAATCCTTGAACAGCATGCAGGTTTGGAAAGCAAGGCTAGGTCCTCTCACATCCTCCAAAACATGTCCTACTGTTTCTTATGGACCCCATTAAGAAAAGAGTGGCTCTGAGAGAACAGACTTCTTGGCAAACTGCAGTCTAACAGCTCTGAGGCTATTTCACATGTTCATGCTGTCCCTCATGCAATAAAGCACCAAGCTACAGGGTTACTGTGTGTCTCTCAGGTCAAACGCTGTAACACGATGCTGCGTGTTCAAGCAATTGTGACTTTGACCTCAATTACCCTTGACCTTTAAAAGCACAGAAAACGATTACTGGACTACTGAGGTATCAATATGAGGCTGTTATATGACTGAAACTGAGTCAACTTCTGTAGTAAAATGGCTGCTCTGTGATGATATCTGCATGCAGCACTCTCCATATGGAGGTCAAAGGGCTGCAGGAGAGGTGCGTTGAAGTTCTGCCATGAAAGAGCCGTAATCCACTCTCCAGCATTTTAAACAGTGGATTCCTTTTAAAATGCAGCGTTTGATGTTAATCAATTCACCGCTCAACATCCTGCCATAATTGTCAGGCCTTCTTTTATGGAAGTGCTTTAAAGACTGATATGTGTTCGGCTCGTCTAAAGAGCCAAAAAGAAAAAGTAACGGAGGAAAGGAAAGTCTGTTTATAGAGTCTGATCCAATATTTTCTCTTTCTTGTACGATCATGCTTCCTCTCTCTATTGTCCTCAGAGCATAAAACGTTACTAAATATTAACCAGGAGACATTCCAAGAAGGAATTTTTCATATGTTTAATGGTCAGTTTAATAAAGCACTCTTGAGACCAATACTTTTGACCTTCATCTCATGTTGGCATGATTGTATTCAAGATGAGCAGGCACGTAATAATTGAGTGCAAAAATCGTCTAACCCCAGATTAAGATCCCAGATCGCAAACAGTTATTCAGTATCCCGTGAATCTTAACTGTACAATTATTTGTATACACTTTCTGTACTGTTGATTTAAAATGGCAGTGCACTGTACCAGAAAACTATATTTCCCACGATTCATTTGGCAGTTTAAGAGTAATGTGATATAACTAAAGTATTAACTGCTCACACAATTAATTTATTGCTCTCCATGTTTATGTATTAGAGTAAAGAAAAAGCCATTGCAACGTCATGTGTGAATCTACATGCACAGATACACTACTTGTTTCTGTAAAGCGGTTATGTAAGCAGATTTGGTTTCTTGTTAACTCTAAAGAAATGCCCCAGTCTCATTAAACACAAGTACACATACTAGTCCTTTAAATACATTTTTAAATCTCCCTTTAAAGTAGCATGTGTGCCTAGCTCACCACGGTATGTAAAAGGTTTGGAAACTCTTCTGAGGCTTACACTTTTATAGTTTCCATATTTTCTTTTTATGTTATATCCGAAGCCCGCTCCTTCCTGTATGAATGAATGCATCCAGAGAGAATAAAGATCCTAAAGCTAAAACGGTCCCTCAGCAGAGGAAGTCGTACAAGATTTTAAAACACTGCCCATCATTTGCTCAATCAACCCCAACTCTATTCAAGCCAACAGGAATGTGTTTGTGTTGGCCAGACAGCAATATGAGGAAACTATAAGCACATGTCAACCTTTAGAAACCTCGCTGGCTGAATTATACACACCACCTGCAACCGTTATGTTATAGATGTCTGATTTTTCAGGACTCTGATGTAGACCTGTATTTTTCCCTCTCCGAGTCGAGTGATCCATCACATGAACTTTACTGCTCAGGTGATCTTAATAAATCAAGCCATAACTGAGCGCCCATGAGCAAAGATGGCAGTGCGCAAATTGCACACTTCCAGAAGGGTCCTGTAGTGCCAGCCGTGCAACTGTTATTAAAATAAATGGAAATGTGAAAGGATTGCTCTCTCCCAGTATATTAGACCCGTTAATAACACAGGAAAGAAAATTACATTTCATGGGGTCTTGTTTGTGCTCTTCCTGGAAGAATTACTGAAATTGTCTTTAGCATTTGCCCTTCAGGAAACCACTGAACCACAGTTTGACCCGAGAGGACAGTCCCAGCATTTAGAGTAATGGAGTTAGCTGCTGAGTAAAAGTGCTTTCTAAAGGACTAGTAACAACAGCAAAACTAGAAACTCTAGTTTAAAGAAATTCAAACTAGGAAGTGTTAAGCATACAGCTTTGAAACTCATTAATGACACCGACTGTCTCAGATCATTTGTGCTTTGTTTCTCATAATCAGATGCTGCTCACAATCCCTAATGAAAAAGACACAGGTTAGTTGCAGTGAATCTCAGCGAGGGTGCTGCTAGCGGCTGTCATCACGCACTTACACACCATCACAAAACACACACACACACACACACACACTCACTCACTCCTAATTTACTGCCATCAGCACCTGTGGAAATCTCAGATGAATACTCACAGTACAAGCTGATTTATTTCAGAGTAGGGATTCACTGAGCAGTGTGCTGTCAGTTGTTTTTGCATTTTCTTGTTCTGAAAAATGAGAAAATTATACCAAAATATATCATTTCACAATGATAAAATTCCCAATTATGTCCGTGCATTGTTGGCAAGCAATAACATTCTTAGGGACCATGCTTCAGTTTTTGACACATTCAGAGAGAGACTGGGTTGTATTATATAAAAGCTTGAACAAAAATACGAGAAGCACATTTCTGCTTTTAAACCCTTCTGCCCTTTACCTGCTTTAATTACAACTGTATTACTTCAAACACATTTCTTCTGTTTTTTACAAACTAAGGAACAAAATAGTGACAGATGCTGTCCATTGATATTAAGTTGTAAATAAACATTTGTTATGCATCAACAAAACACTCTTTACTGTGGTATTAAATATGATAAAGCATGTACATTTTTCTCCATATGTCACAGCTGAGCCATATGTTCTCCTTGAAATCCAAACACCTTCATGTGTCTCTGTGGAGCTGCTGATAGACTCTTGCTGTTTGTTTGCAGTATCATGGTGAAATGGGTGAATTTGATCACATGGCTGTAGTTTCTGACCCATCACACCGAGCTTGACCCTCTGTAATTTTGATTAGGTCTGCGCAAACAGAATGTATTTGCCCATCTCTATCAGCTGTGGGATTTAGAGCCATATCATAGTGATATATTCAACCTGTTTCTATTTGTCAGGCGAGCAAATGCTGGGCCTGTTACAAAAAAAGGTGCAAAAAAAAAAGGCACAAAAAAAAGGTACAACCGTGACCGTTTCTTAGTATTACTCCAGTGATAATCTAATGTATACATAAGGAACATGTTTATATGCATACACACACACACACATCTAACCAGTTATTCTGGTTTTGTTACACACCCTGGAAATGTGTCAGGTGACAGATTAATAAGCGATTCTTTAAGACCAACTAGTCTACTAATCATTCAGACAACCCAGCCACTAGTTGATTTCGAAAATATGTAGTTTTGCTTATTTGTGTTAATATTAGCATGGCCATTTCTATAACACCAAACAGTAGGACACTTTGCCAGGATAGAAACGGACAAATAATCCTAAACCTAAAAGCTGTCAAATAAATTAACTTTTAATATAAACTTAAAATATTTGCCCCCTTACATTTATTTCCAGGGGCGTTTTCACCTTTATAAGGGTAACTTTTTTCTAAACTTTTATGTGTCGCCATGTAATTTTTTAAAAATGTATTCAGTCATTTAAATTAGAATAATAACGCAATCACAATCATTATAAAAAATCTGTTGCACTGCAGAGGAAAAAGCTGCATCTGCACCTGAAGTGGCGTTTAATGACACACACTATTTAGTGCAGCTCAGCAATGCCATGAATGTATTTACACTGCAGTTATCCTTGTATAAATAATGCTATGAGATTGTTTTAAATATAAAATATGTTGAATATAGAAGTATGAAATGTTGGGAAAAAAGTCACTGTCTTAATGAGTGAATCATTGAATCATTCATTCAACAGTTTTGTCTTTAAAAATAGGTAATTGAGTCATTAACTTTTCAATTCAATTCAAGTTTATTTGTATAGCGCTTTTTATGATACAAATCGTTGCAAAGCAGCTCTACAGGAAATTAAGTTTCCACAATATATTTATATATTGCAGAACCTTAATATGTTTGATTATGGCACAATTTGGTAATTGTGTATGTTGTCTGAGCGTTGGCATCCTCTGAGGGGTTGGCATTATCTTTTCTCAGGTGTTCGGTCATCTCAGATCATTTAAGGGTTGGATCCAGACTGAAGCTTCTGTCATTCCTAGTTACCACGGGATGTTAATCAGAGAAACAGAGAAACTCACCTGATTCATTCTGAAACAATGAATCAATCAGAATCAAAACACCACTGTGTTGATCGGAGATGCAACTGCTCTGCTGTGAGTCATTTTATAACTATTTTCAGATCAGAACAACCAAAATTGCAAATATTGTGTCTAAAATGTATATCACTTAATGTTAACTTACAGTAAACAAAGACTATTCTTTTATTTAATTATTTATTACAAATTATTACATGGAGTCATGCAGATGTGCAATGCTTGAGGATCCTCTAACGAGGTATAAACAAAGGGGTATTGCTCCATGGTAAAGGCAAATTGCATCTTTTGTTCATTCATTTGACTGTGTGTGTGTCTGTGTGTGTGTGTGTGTGTGTGTGTGTGTGCGTGTCCACACCAGCACGTGTGTTATATGCGTGTATTGCTTTCACTTGCAGAAATTCTTGACCTGATTGTCCTGAACCCCAAGTTTTAAAAAAACATGTCTAGACAGTTTGTGCTCTTTGTGTGTGTGTTTGCTACCCAGACTGCAATTCTAATCTGCGCGGTTTCCTGTTTATGGGAGTGGGGACGGTGTGAGGAGCCCCAGGGGGAGTTGTTAGGTCTGTTTCCTTCTCCAGTCATATCATAAACCCATCACATAATGGCACGTAAAAAAAAAAACAACGTTTTACTCCTGTGAGATAACATGCCCATTGGAGACCTGCGGATGTTTCTTTATCATTTATGGTGTATGTTTCATGTTATGACTCATATTATGACATGTTAGGATGCACTTTTCATGAAAACAGAGAACAAAAGGCTTGAAACTTGTTTTGCTTTTCAACAGACGGTCAGTGAAAGAGCTGCTTTATCTTTAGAAACCGTTTATCGGCAACCACAGGAGGTCAAACTAAATATTATATGAGCTCTTTATTTTGGATGTGTGTGTGTTTTTAATACACCTTCATGGACGTGATGTCCCTGGGCACATTCTCAATTGCCCATTTGATTAATTCAGCCCTGATCAAACCAAAGAAGAATTTTTCAGTTACAGATGTCAGTGTAGAAATGCTCTCTATTCACAGTCAGCCATAATTCATATAGTCCATGAGCACAATAGAGAGCAGTATTCATTAAGCTGAAGAAAAATATAATAAAAACAAATATAAAATAAAAAATGTTGGTACAGGGACCAATAATTCAACTTGAAAATGCAGTAAAAATATTTTCAAAAAATGAGAAAATGGACTGGGGTTATTAGAATTATGTAGAAAGGGTCTAAATGATGACATCAGAGAACTATAAACATGTGAATGTGTTGTTAAATTATTGAAATATTAATATTATCAAGTAAATATTTTATTTGAAGGGGTTTGGCTGACAAAAACATTTGGGAATCCCTGCATTATATGAACAAACATTAATGAATATGAAAATAGCGTAGTGATCCTTTCATGATATCACACACCCAAAGTCTTCCAGTTCTGAAATATTTTTGTCTTGACTTCCAGATTCAACAATTACTGAAGGTCATTGTACATGATGACACGTGTTTCAGAGCTAAACATCACCAGTTTTTAGTAACTTGCATAATTATTTGTTTCATACAGTACATGGTCTAACTGCTTGAGAGATGCTTTTTTCACCCAAATTCAGAAGCATGGTTCACAAAATTATTTACAGGACATTTGTGAATTAAAGCTAAAGGGTATGAAACAGTAGGATATTTAGAAAGGAGAATTAAAGGAGAAAAAAATATATAATTAGGGAGAATTATTAATAATTATAAATAATTTACTGCCATTGTATAATATACATTCATATGTAATAATTTAATCCATAAAACGTAACTGTAATCTGATTATGAGCATTTTAAAATATAATATAATATAATTACGAGTATAGTTATTTTGGGGTAACACTCTATTTCAAGGTGTCCTTGTTACATGTGCTTACTATTGTAATAAAATTCATGCATCATAAATTTAAACATAAAAAATAAATATAATTACATTTATGCATAATTACATACAAGCAACCCTAATCCTAACCCTAACCATATAGTAAGTACATGTAGTTCATTAATATTACTCAGTACTTAAATCTGTAATTACACTGTAACAAGGACACCTTAAACTAAAGTGTAACCATTTTTGTAATCTGATTACGTAATCCAGATTATATGTAATCAATTACTACCCAGTACTGTTTACTGCATAAGAAGAAAGTATGCGATGCACCAAGAATTAAGAAACAACACGAGTAGGTTTATTACGGACAGATCCTATGCAGACAATATTTGCCTACTATTCACTTTCAGTTCTCTCAATAAAATGTAATTTATTTTTTTCCTTAGTGCCTCATTCTCTGTGCTTCTCCTGATATGTGCCACACACTTTGATAAACACTAATCTAGCATATCTATTTCTCTTTTATTTCATCCCCCAAAAAAGAAATAAAAGAAATAAATAAACTGGGATAATGGGACACAACGATTTGTACTCTGTTTGTAGAAAAGAGCCAGAAATGTACTTATCATGGCTGATAAGAAAAATCTAATAAATGAGCTGCGAAACTGCTTTGGCCCTTTAAAGACAGAGCTGTGTTGTGTGTAGGATTGTGTGAAGTGCTGCGCTGCTGTGTTTGGCTGTGATGGAGTTTCTCTCAGTGCTGGCCGTTGGCCGGCTAGATTGATGTCCGTGTGCGGCAGCTCTGTGTGATGACTGATGTTTATGTTTGCCAGGAGATGCAACCTTGACTGTGATAAAGCACAGATCTGCCTTCAATATACGGTTACTTCCACAGAATCAAACTTTCATCAGGATGAGTCCACAGATGAGAGGCAGAGAGGAAAATACAGCTGAAATATTAAAAAGAGGAGCAAGTGTTGCCTATAAAATGATGCCTGTGGTGATGATAAGTCTTAATTGTACATTTCAATTGAACATCTACTTTGTTGTGCTTTTATTTGGTTTCATTATTATGAAATAAATATGAATAGGAGAAATCAAGAAATTTCTGCATGTTTCGATAGATTGTATATTATATGTGAAAATTATTATGAATATAATATATATTATTAATCCTAACTAACGGTTTTGAGATTTTGGTCTTTTTTAAATTTTATTTATTTATTTATTTATTTTTATTTAGGGCTATGTATGTCCATGCTACATATATAGAAATATCAAGATACCAAACCAGCAAGTGAACCTGCCTTGCCTTAAAGTGACTTTGGTGCAACTAAATGTCAAGATATATTTAAAATAAGTATTACACAACCTTCAAAATCTTCCAGAGAAAGTCCAAGTCAATCTAGCTGTTTCCATATGTTTTCAGTTATAGTTCAGAGAGTTATATTCTCAGTCATAATACTCATGTTTTTAAAAGGTGTTTATTAGTATTATGCTTCACAGTAGAACGATACTAAGTTGCATTCAACGCTATATCCAAACAAAATTGTGCTATAAAGTTAGCAAACAAGATTATGCCACAGACATTTGGGATTTAAGGTGATAATACAATTGCTACAATGAGCTTTTTTAAAGAAATATTGCAACAAACTTGAGCTTTATATACTCACTACCACTGATTCTCAACTGGTGTGTTATGACTAATCTGGTGAGATCGGATCACAGACAGCGGGAAAAACAATATTAAATGCAAATAGTAAAACATAACTGGCCATATAACTGCATAAAAGAGTTTTAGAAGTAAAGAGAATGACAAACTCTTGTTGGACACGAGGCAGTCCCTTCCTGTCTAAGAGTGCATTCCTTGGAATAAGCCATAGTGAGGACCAGACTTCATACTGGTATTCAAAAGCCAGTAAACTAAAGAATCACACAGAAACACACACATATCTATAGAGTCAGCGCTGGGAGTCAGGGGCGGCAGTGGATGTTCTGATGATAATTTCATCTCTGTTTATGTCCTGTTAATCTCTCATATTACACACTGAAGCGCCTCAGTCCTGCAAACCCTGCACTCATAATGAAAATACAGAGATCCGTGTGTGTGTGTCTTCAAGCAGTGCACGCCTGCTTCATAATAATAAACAAGTGATGAAGAAAAAGAAGAAAGGAAGGAAAAGGGGAATAAAAGCACGTTCAATTGCAAATTACAAGTGTCATTATCCTCTATTAAGGAAGTCGTTCATCTTTAAGTGTCGTTCCGTGTTTTGTCACCATGGAAACCTAGTGATGTGTTGTATAGAATGACAGAAACAAAGGTGGAAGTCACACTGACACACACACACACACACACACACAGAAGAATTCATATTGAAAGATGAAACCTGGCTAGGAGCATTCATTTATTTCTTAGCATAATGCAAAGTAAAGAACATCGCTGAAGAAATGTTTTGCTGGAATTCTGTGTGTTAAATTAGTTTGTTTTACAGACAGTTTACACTGATACTCATTCTTTTTATGAAAAAGTCCTTCGCTCAAGTCCAGCTGTTATTATTAGCTTTCTAAGATGTTATGTCTTCTACAGAAGCAAGTAGCGGCGCTGTGTTGATTGGATGGTTAAAGTGTCTTAGAAAATTAGAAAGAGAAAGTTATCCTGACTAAAGACAATGAAAATAAATAATTCTTTATTTAGAATAACTGTGTGAGAAACATTTTATAATCTGTGGTTATGTGTCAGTGGTTTGAGTGAACTGCTGGTCACTAGCAGACGTTCCTGCTGCTGGATGCCATAATATACTAGTGGACACTGATCACAAATGAGACGTCAGTCTGTCTGACAAATATCATTGTTATTTTTTAGTGAAAATTAACATCTTCTTTCAGGGGAAAGTGTCTGTATGTAAATTACAAAGGTGTGTAACATGTAATATCTGTTGTGCCGATCTTCAGAACAACATCACTGTTTCTTGTGTGATATTGTTTGATATAGGGAGACACCGATGTATCAGCCAATGATCGGTATCGACCATATAAAGCAATTATCTGCAGAATGATCAGGGCTGATTGTTTCCTGTCAATCAAAAGGTAGCAGCAAAGTGTGTCAGACACCTCACGAGAAGAAAATGTTTCTTGTGTCGAATTTAGAACCACAATAATGCAGTACCGTTAAACAGGTTCTATTTGGGTCTATTTCTATTTGAGTCTATTTGAGCACGTAGTTCAAGCCAGGGTTGCCAGGTCTGCAGTTTTCCCTTCACAAAGCATTATTTATAACACACCTCCAAACAAATTATCACAACGAGCTGTGTGCTTTGTTACTTCTGATAAGAAGCAGTCTAAGCTTTCAAATCCTGTTCATGCTATCACAGAATTCAAACAATAAATGCCCTTTTGACGCTCTTATATGTGGTGTGACAGATCATAATAGCAGCTTCAGTTCAAGCAGCAGTGCCGAGTGTGAATCTCTTCCGCTTTACAGTTTTTTTCAGCTGCCTACAAGCGTTGTTCAATACTGAAACCGCATTTTCAAAACTGTTCATACAGTCTGCATTACCAACATGAATCTTGGCCAAACGGTTCATCTCACCTCCAAAACGCACTCAGACCAACAAAACACTTCATATAGGTCTCAAAATAAGCTTGTTTCATCATAACACTGGGAACAATTCAAAAACATACATTTCATTCATAACACACTGATCTAAAAAATACTAACAGTAAGAAGTGTTAATGATTTGTCACATAAGTATTTCACCATAGGATAAGAATAACATCTTTTCATTTTACCTACTGTATTACAGCACAAAGAATGAATGAGAAAAGCAGCATTTCCATGCTATTTCTTTATATTCCAAAAACAAAAACCCATCAACATTTACAAAATGTACTTGTGAAAAATAAAAATAAAAACATAAAAAATAAATATAAAAAGTTGAGAAAAAAAAAAAAAATAAATAATAATAATTCTGAAGCAATAATTAAAAAAAACAAAAAAACATAATCAGTCTAGTATAATGAGGTACTGTATGTGCTGGAGTCCCTGCTGCTGAAGGAGTCTTTCTGTGTGGAGGTTGTATGTTCTCTCCATGTTGATGTTGGTTTCCTCTGGGTTTCTCCCACAGTCCAGAGACATACAGGACAGGTGAACTTGAGACTGTAAGTGAGTGTGAATATGAATGTGTGTGATGGACTGGCCATCTATCCAGGGGCCTTTCTGCTTATGACCCAGGAAAGGCTCCAGCCTCTAGACCAGTGGTCGGCAATAGGCGGCTCGTGGACCAAAAGTGGCCCGCCAGCAATAATATCTGGCTCGCGCCTGCAGCCAGATTATTTTGATAGTGGCTGGTTCTGAAATAGATCTGTCATGACAGCAACAGTTAGCCTACTCACAATCAGAGTAGGCTATGTGAGCGGAGTGGAACGGTGTAATTTTGAATGGAGCGAGGAGCGGATTTTTTAAAAGTCGGAGCAGCGTGGTTTTCACTCGCTCCAAGAGCGCTCCACCACCCACCGCTCCATCACGAGTAGACTACAATTCATGCCAACGACCCAGCCGCAATATAACTGCATATTTAGCAAGAATTCACAAGTTTAAACTATTTAGCTAGCTTGATAGAGAAGGATCACTCAAATCAGAAAGAATGTGAATGACGGCAAAGGACATGAGCCGGAAGTTATAATAGTTCTCAAGGAATTAGTTTGTTCCTTCTAGATACTGAATATTTTGAGCTGAAAGCATGATTTAAACAACTACTACAACACTTATTCACACGCAATCGCTCTCTCAATAATGCATTCAAACAAATGTAATCTTTCATCTGTATCCGAATTCGAATGAGCAGAAATCTGTAAGAAATGCATCGATCCGTAGGTAAAATAACTGACAAAAGCGTACTGATATTTTCATCACAAAATAAAAAATAAAAAATTGCACCGCAAAAAGCAGCAATTATGCCTTTTGATGCTGACAACCATGTAATTAGCCATGGTCACGTGGTAGAAAAAAACTTTGCACACTAGTGTTCCAATAAGCCACGTTGAAACAATCTTTTATTTCTTTAAATTTTTAATATAGGCCTATGAACAGAACTGTGATACTGAAATACTTTAGCACGGAGCAGAGACAGAGCGGTGTTTCTGATTTCAGTGAGCGCGGAGTTGAGCGGGAAATAGTGAACCCAGAACGGAGCAGGAGCGGAGTTATTAAATGCTCGGAGCGCAGAGGAGAAATTATTGACGCTCCACTCCGCTCACATAGCCTACTCTGCCTGTCACCGCCACACAAATGTGGCATTTTGCTAATGACTGTCCTACCACAGGATTTGACACCGAGTAACAACACAGTTACAAAAGACACTGCAACAGTATATCACAGGCAATTCTAGTTGCATTTTTCATCAATTAATTTCTTAAATTATCCTTTGACTGTGTTCTGGCCTGCCATCTAGTGGCAAAATATTTTTTTTTGGCCCGATGCCAAACTTACTTGCCGACCCCTGCTCTAGACCCTTCATAGGACAAGCACTAGGGAAAATGTATGGGATAGATGGATGGATGGATGGATTGATGTACAGTACTGTGACGGTTGTACTCCTCCCTCTCTCTGCGACTGTTTTTCCCCACCAATGTGTCTTCCCTGATCCATGTCTCCAAACAAAATCATTCCAAACCAATCCATTTATCAAAAAATAACCAAAAAAGAAAGAAAGATAACCAAGAAAGAAAGAAGAAGAAGAAGAAGACGACTAAAAATAGGACATCCGGCTTGGCTTACAGCTGAAATTGCATTTAGTTGTGTTTGGAAAAATTATTATTCAATTTCATAATAAATATTCTGCTATAAAGATTTTATATTTCAGTATTTTAGAAATATTGAAATAGTTTGCCATTGTTCGGATTTGAATGTGCTTTTATCAGTTTTGAAAGCAGTGTGTTAGCATTTGAAAAATGTATAGTGTTATGTCAGTTGTGGAGTATGTATGACAAAAGTGTTTGTGGATTTTGAAAAATGTGGTCATTGCATGGATTTTGTCTAAAAGCAATGAAAAATGATTCACAGTTTGGTCCACATAAACTTCTGTATCGCTGAATGTGTGAACAGTTTTGAAAATGTGGCTTCAGTATTGAACAATGTTTGTTAGCAATTGAGAAAAAAAACTGTAATACAAGCTATAGAGAGAAATTAACATGAATGAACATCAGAAGGTGTGTATGATACAGTATAACTTACCTAAATGTATCATCTCAGTGTTTCAAAAGTTGGTTAGTTTTTGCTGTTAATTATATATGCATGTTTGAATTAATCTGATTAAGATTAGTAACAAAGATTAGTTTTTATTAAAACTGCATAATGTATAGTATGTGTGTGTGTGTGTGTGTATTTGGTGCATAAATACACTTCACACAACAGAAAACACAGTTTAATTTAAAACACAGTTCAGACACGCATATGCTCCAAATGCCATCACTTGCATTATCAGTACATTACATTCTTTACATAATTGCCACACATTGAATCTTGAAACACTGAAACATTTGTATTATATGATTATTACATCTGAAAATAAATAGCATTGGATAGAATCGTTTTGTTTATTTGTAACCTTTAATATTATTTACCAAATGAGATGGATCCCTGTATAGTTTACAGCATTAGTTGGGAGAGATTTTTACCCTAAGAAAACAAAACTAGTATCAGTATCGGCAGATATCATTCTGAATAATCGGCTATCGTATCGACTGAGAAATTTCATATCAGTGCATCTCTAATATTAAATCAATTTTGCGTAATTTGCAAGTAAAGAAGACCTTCCTGAAATCTCTCCTTTGGATTCACAAACACATCATTTTACAGAAAGAAAATTTACTCCAGAATGATTTACTCAGAACGAATGATTACACAGAATGATTTACACAAGCATTTATTCTGCTTGTGTGTCATGAATGAGGCCCTGTGTACGAACGCCACTTTAATTCATGATCTGACCTATTTATGTGATTGAAGGCCATAGTTTTACAGTTTTTTACGATTGCTATGACAATTTTTTCAATACAAATTTTCCTAAACACACTTAGCACAACATCCGTCTGTGTAGACTATATAATTACTGTAACACATTTCTTGTTGCTTTGACACAAAATGCATACAATTAACACAAATTTTAAATGCTTGAACTTATTTTACACACAAGCTCAACCGAGACCAAAACAATGTAATTTTACTGCCAATTTTTCAAATGCTTTCACACTGTATGTCGGAACACATGATAACATCATTTTAGTGTTTTTATGATATTGTGCTATGATTGACTAAATGTTCCTGTTGGAAGAGAACATGTGTTAGTGTTTTGGAATAATAATTTGATTTTGAGTCTTGTTTGCAGTGTTTTGGTAGATGTAGTGTATTGTGTTAGTGTATTATTGTAATTTGAAAATTGGTGTTGTAGTTTAGTTTGCAATGTGTGATTTTGAGCATGAAATTAACTGTTTTGTCAATTGAGTGTTGTAGGTGTGTTAGTGTGTTAGTGCGTTAAGAGTTTAGGAAAATTGTAAGAAATATTGAAAAAATTGTCATAGCGATCGTAAAAAACTGAAACAGTAGAAAGTCCATTACTCCTATGGAGAGCACCGTAAACCACATATACAACAAGTATGTGTGTGTGTGTGTGTGTGTGTGTTTGAGAACTCAAGACACAAACACAGGTTCATCATAAACTTTGACTAAAAAAAGCATCAAGAAAAGAAATAAACATCAGCGAATCCCTCCTTGAAATCTGTCTGAGCAAACAAATGCACACACACACACACACACACGCACTCACACACACAATAAACTCAGAGGCTGATTGAATGCGGCACAAAGATTGACGGGTTTACGTTGCAAGGTGTGTGTTTGGTGTGAGTGTTTGATGTTTGTGTGTGTGAGTGTGTGTTTGATTCTTATATATAAACACCAATAAAATTATCAATTTTCCTAAGGAGCAAAATTGTATAAGATCCCAAAGGAAATATTTATTGGTGGATTTCTCAGCTGTGTTTCATCAAATTTGTCGCAGTTGTTCCCAGTTGTCCTTTGGAGACATAAAAACTCATAATTGAGTCAGTAGTTGTCATGCGGCAAGAGTAGAGAGCTGTAAAAGGAATGTGGAGAGCAGCTCAGGTCACTTGATTATTGGCAACTTTTATAAATTTAATATATATTTCTTCATTAAACAGATGCTTTAATACGAAGCAACTTACAAATGAAGAATACAACCCGCAGTGGTAACACTTCATAATAATGTTCAGTTATAAGTCATTTATAAGTGATTAATTAATGAGGAACTAATAATTTACAAAACATTCATAAGTGATTAATAAGTGATATGATAACAATTTGTGTCTGTTTTGTTAATTCCTTTACAAGTAATTTACAAGTAATTAGCTAATGATGAACTAATCAATTACAAAACATGACTATACATGACTATACATTCACAAATGATTAAGTAATATGCTGACGATTTACAAATCTGTCATAAGTTATCTTTAAAAAATAGCATCATGAAATAATCAAACAGATCCTTAATGGTTAATAGTTACTAGTTAATATATTATCAATCACTTATAAATCATTGAAATGTCCACATTGTACTATTATCCCAATAAACATTATAAATCATTTACAACACTTTCTGCATCCCCTAATCTAAAGTATAAACTACTCATCCGTTGTAAATGTTTTACAAACCTTCCGGTTACAGGTTGTTTGTGTGTGTATATATTTACTCTCACACACACAACTGGAAACCATGAAGTTTGTAAAACATTTACAAGGGATGAGTAGTTTATACTTTAGATTAAGGGATGCAGAAAGTGTTGTAAATGATTTATAATGTTTATTGAGATAATAATACAATGTGGACATTTCAATGATTTATAAGTGATTACTAATATATGAATTAGTAACTATTAACCATTAAGGATCTGTTTGATTATTTCATGATGCTATTTTTTAAATAAAAATTATGACAGATTTGTAAATCGTCAGCATATTACTTAATCATTTGTGAATGTATAGTCATGTTTAGTAAATGATTAGTTCATCATCATCTAATCACTTGTAAATTATTTATAACTTAATCTACAAAACAGTTAAAAATATTAACATACCACTTATTAATCATCTATGAACGCATAGTCATGTTTTGTAAATGATTAGTTCATCATCATCTAATCACTTATAAATGACTTATAACTGAACGTTATTATAAAGTGTTACCACATGTCATCCGGAGGGATTGTCTGCATTATTTCCTTCTGCAGGGATTGTTGGTGTTAGATGAAACGTTTTGTACATCTGAACCGTCAGCCTGTTGTTCGCATCATAAATGCACAGAGTAGATGAGGAGCGGGATGGGAGTGAGCGATGGAGAGATTCATCTTTGAAAGGCACGTCTCTGGGCTGCGAGGCCTGCTGACAGGCGGCTTACGGCTCCGGACGCCCAGTGCCTCATGAAAGAATAATTAGTTTTGTCGAGCTGAATGAAGGATCAGGATATGAATGAAGAAGGAATGAACGCTGATATTGATCCGGCCCGGCTCAGAGAGGGAGAGAAAGAGCGATAACCCTGAACTGTGTCCAAGTGGCACTTATGGATCAGAATGCTCTCGGAAACATGACAGGTCTTTACAATCATTTCATTATGCTTTCAGCTATCTGGAGCTACACATGTCATGTGAATAATGTCTCCAGTGTGCTTATATGCAACATTTTCCCTTTTCAGTGCGTCGGTCTTTAGATCATCTCAAAGGTGAACACGCTTGAGACAATATCTGAAATCCAGATCATGAGAGGGTTTTGATCAAGTTCTCTCTGAATGGGTAGATGTTGGTCTTGTGTTGTCTGGTTTGCAAATGGCAATTATATATTAGATCAACAGCTGTTAGTATTGGGCAAAATTCAGAATTCAAGATCCAATTTTCTTTTGGATCATAATATAAGTGTGATAAAATAAATTAAATAAATAGAATAGCTGCTATGTTTTATTTGCTTTGATAAAATCAATATTAGAACTAAATCCACAAAATGCCACGCATCAAATATTGGCTTTTTTATTTATTTATTCTGCATATATTAGACAAATTAAGGACAGTTATAATGCAGAGCTTAACAGAGGGAGTCATTTGAATCATTGAATCAATCATTCATCTTTTTTTCATAAACATAACACCACAACAGTTCTGCTGTGTCTTTGTTTGAAACTAGTTTCATTGGTGGTTCAACAAATGACAAAGTAACCGGCAATATTATGTTTAAAATTTAAGTTAACTATGATTACTTGTTGTATAAAATTTAATAGATAATATCAAGCTGCCTTTTTGTTACACCAGTAACACCCCAGAAATAGTCAAAGCCGTTGTTGCCAGATCTGATGGGACAAATTAATGAGGCTTGAAGACATCCTGCATCAGTGGCTCAAGAAAGGAGTTTATGTGACAGATCTTGGCTTGTCCTTGTTTATTTATAAACTTGTACCTTCATAACTGGTGTAAAAAAGCAGAACCACACTCGCATATGCTCTGTATGAGCTCATTTGTATTTACCTGTGGCCTCATACATCTGAATCAAAACTGCGGTTGAACAGCGATGACACTCTTTCTTGTGAAATTGCTTTAAGGTTATGTATAAAAATTACAATGTGACACAGAAAAAGGCCAATTGTTCATTTCCAAGCTGAAGTAAATGCTTAAACTAAGAAATCATCTAAAATGCTTCATTTTAATCCTGTATAGTTTTATATTCAATGGAGCTTGAAGTGCACAAATAACCACAAAAATATAATGAATCTGACATTTAAGGCAGATGATTTAAATCTTGCTGCTGTAACTCACTGTGTGAGTGTGTGTCAGTGTATTCACATGCTATATGGTTGCCTAGCAGCAAGAAGTGTGTGTGATGATTCGGGAGATATTATACACGGCTCAACTTTTACCAGACTACACAATTTTGTCAAGATGATCGGGAGTTCGTGAGGCGCTCAGCTTGTGTTCCTCTCGCCCGATATGAGCCTAATCACCAGTGACTCAATTCCCCCGTCACCTTTATTTTTAGTTTTTATTTTTACTCAACATTCAATATTTCTTTCAGTATTTTTCTGCTGTCGTGTCTTGCGCTCTGTATTTTCTTTTGCCAGTTAGGTCTTTGTTAAAATCAGCATATGTAGATTGTGGAGAAAAAAAAACATTACAAAACCATTAAATGTATTGTTTTCTGTAACATTGTTGAGAAGTTGCTATTTTGGCTACCCTTACGAAAAAGAAGTTTATTCAAGTGTGCTATTAGTATACTTCTTTTAAACTTAAAAAATAGGAAAGTATACTTTTAGTCTACTTTTATGTACTTCTCAGAAATATACTTAAAATTTAACATTTTTGTACACTTGACTTATATTTCGAAAAAGTCTACATTTATGTGAGCTATACTTGTGCTCCTAGAATCTGTGTTTTCATTGTTATACGGTAGGGGGCGCTACATCTTCTGTACAAACACAAGTGAAGAAGAAACCGAGCCAACAGATGCTTCCACATGTAATCTAACACCATCATCTGACATAAAACAGCATCAAAACTGTAACGTTATGAATAAAATGTTGACCAATGAAGACGTAATAATGACTGTCAAGCTGTCGTTTTGATTATCATTCTGAATCCAATTCAATGTCTTTTTTCAGCTTTTTGTTCAAAATGTTGTTTATTTCTTTATTCTTCTTTTACATTTATGAGACTTACCCACATTCAAGTGTTTATAAAAAGAATGTATGAAGCTAGAATAAAATGTTTTGGTTTACAAGCAGATACCCTGTTCTTTCTTTTGATGTTTTGTATCTTCAGATTTTCATGACAAAATATATACAAATTAATACCTAAATAGGGACGTAGTAGTATACTTAAAGTATACTGCAAGTATAAGCTTACGAGTATACTTGCAGTATAAAACCACGAAACTAGTACTGAGACTATACTTCAAAGTGTACTAAAAATGCTACTACAAGTATTGAATTAGTAAACTATCAGTATACCTATAGCTTCACTTTTAGTATAGCTGCAGCAAGCTAAAAACATGGATGTAAACTAGTTGTCTACTCAAAGTTTACTACTGGTATACTTAAAGTATACTTAAAAGTATACATTTATATACTAAAGCGGGCCAATTTAGTCCCAAGAAGTATTGAAATAATGCACTTATAAGCAGGGGCGGAGCCAGACGATGTAAACATTCGGGGCTTAGCCCAAACCTAGGGGGGTCCGGGGGCATGCCCCCCCCCCCCCCCCCCCCCCCCCCACGGCCGGGGAGATTTTTTTTCCCATTTACGTCAGCTAAATGCACTATTTTTCAGGCTGTTTGAGATAATAGAATGCCTAAAAATCTATACACTATATGGGAAAATGATGAATGTTACTCAGTAAAATAAAAAAATCACCCAGTAGACCTATTTTGTATTTAATTGTTCTCCAGCTGTAGTGAATCCAAAACACCAAAAATGTTAAGGATGACTCATTTTCATCCAAGTGTAATTATAAACGCAGGGCTCTATACACTTATATTTTTGAAGGAGCACTTACACAGCACTTACAAATTGCATAAATAATCCTATGAGGCTAATGTATCAAAATATAAAATTTGGAATACAGAAATATGAAATGATGAAAACAATTAGAATGGTACTTTGCCACTAGGTGGCGGCAAGCCACTGCCTTAATGAGTGAGTCAGTCAGTCATTTAATCAATCGATTCGTTCGAAACAGATGATTCATTCAGAAAAAAAGTAAGCAACTGTTTTTATGAATGGGTCAGTGAATCATTTACTCACGCAAATTTATTCAGTAAACACCGCTGTGTGTTGCTGCAGAGCACAACAACATGCGTTGTTTGGAACCATTTCCTTAGCGAAATATGTCTTTTTTTATTATCTTGTTTATTGAATTGTTGCCCTGATACGAAAAGTCTGCCACAGACCATGCTAACCCAACATTATAACCGCTCTGTGTGTGTGTGTGTGTGTGTGTGTGTGTGTCCTAAAGATGTGCTGCGCAACCGTTAACTGTTAGATGTTCAAAATGTAACGTTAAATCAGACACAATTTAAAACCGAATAAGAAATATAATACTATGATTAAAAGTTACAGATACCTGAAGCTGTTGTATCTTGGCGTTCAAGTGTTGGCTCGGGGTGTTTTACTTCCTTTTTTTTTTGAAGAATTTTGAAATATCCATTTTATTTTTCAAATAAATTGATCTAGTAAAATACGACACGCCAACAAACCGCCTGGCTCCAAAAGATCTAATTTCATTGGCTGGATCGTACAGACGCTCATCGATGGTTGGCCAGTTTACATGTCAGTCAGAAGCACTAGACTCAGTGGGCGGTTTTTGTCGGTTGTGAATGACAATGTGTAAATTGACAGACACTGTAGACGTGAGAGTCGAGAGATATTTATTTATTTGTTTATTTATTTATTTATTTAAATTCTAATATAAATTACTTTATTGGGCATGGAAACTCATTGATGGCATAGTAATAAAAACATTCGGGGCTTTACTGAAAACATTCGGGGCTCCAGCCCCCTTAGCCCACCCCTAACGCCGCCCCTGCTTACAAGTATACTGCTAGTATACTGATATTTGTATACCTACTACATAAAGTATACTTACAAATATACTTGAACTTTACTTGAGTATACTTAATAAAATATAAAAATATAAATATAAAATATACTACTTTTTGGTAATGGTAGATACATTTTTGAGTTGCTTGTCCAAAACTTTTTTGCAATAATTGCTTCGACACTAATATTCAATGTGTGGCAATTATGTAAAGAATGTAATGTAATCATAATGCAAGTGACAACATTTGGAGTACATGCGTGCCTGAAATGTGTGTTTTAAATTAAACTGTGTTTTCTGTTGTGTGAAGTGTATTTATGCACCACACACACACACACACACACACACACACACACACTATACATATTAAAATAGATGATGGTTTTTAAAGCTGCAGTTTCAAAAACATCCAAGCTGGAAGTTGTTAATGTTTCCTGGGAAAATGTGCTTGTTATGCTTTACAAATGTGTCACATATTGAGAATAATATCCATTTGATTTTTGGACATTCCAGAGGCAGCTGCTAAGCTGTGATGTGTTTGCATGAAGGAGGGTGTGAAAGACTTTATCCCTGCAACTAAACAGCAGAACTAGCACTAGCATTCACAGAATTCACTGTAAAGAGCACAGGGAGAGTTTGAGTGATTGGGACAGAGAGGAGAACCTTGCTTTTGTCCAGCTCGCATGTCTCTGAGAACGCATAAGGAACATCTGTCTGAACAGCTGAGATTGATTTCATGAGATCAAGCGCGCTTTGATTCTG
Source organism: Barbus barbus (assembly GCF_936440315.1). Taxonomy (NCBI): domain Eukaryota; kingdom Metazoa; phylum Chordata; class Actinopteri; order Cypriniformes; family Cyprinidae; genus Barbus; species Barbus barbus. Next base: position 1,925,956 of record NC_136742.1, read on the forward strand.
ACCAACTATGCACACTCTTTTTTTGTTGCTGTTACAAAAATACAGTTCACACAACAGGAAACCAAGTTTATTTCCTTTGATATTGATATTTTGTCAGTGACTCTTTAGGAACTTTACTTTAATTAAGCAGATTCACTGCTGTATTTTAATAAAGCTGTCAGTAACAACATTTTGCAGTGTGTTTGCAAAATGTGTGTTACTAATGCAATTAACATCAAGTATGCAAAAAAATTGTAAATTTGGACACAATTGGGTTTGTGGTGATAGTTTTATTAAATGCCACTATAATTTGCCACTATAAAAAGTTTATTTTATACTTAATACTTGTATACTTATACTTTTTCTGTTCTGAATACTATCAATAACATGAATACCATTAATAAGGATTTGTTATGGTGTGAGCAAATCTAAAATATGCATTTATATTGTTTATTATGCCTCTTCCAAAACCTTTTTTTCTATATTTTACATTAATTCTGAATATAATAATAAAATATGACACATACTGACACGACTTACCTGTGTCTTTTTTAACAATAAGAGTCTTATAGTCAGATGTGACATATATTCCAGAAAATATAGTAATACTGACGCTGTCAGTTATTTCAGTTCAGTACAAGCTTGTGAATTCTGCACTCTTGCAAAAACTCTTGTTTCCATTACAGATTTGTGCAAAACTTTTGCGATATTTTATAAATGTCGATAAAAAACTATTGAGAAATGGCATAGTTTCCATTAACCGAGGTTTTGTGACTAAAATGTAATTTTTTCCTCTCGCGATAAGTCATATGGCGAGAGATGTTTTTAGATTTACGTATATCGCAGCCACCACACTAGCCATAATGCACCACACACGTGAGCTGTGTAAATAAAGGGTTATTCATCCAAGCATTAATGGCAAGGAAAGGCTGTAGTGCATTAAAAAACGATCAAGTGATTTTTTTCATATGCCAGGTGATCTGCAAATGGCAAAAAAACTTTTTCCATTGCAGTTTTGCGATTATATTGATTTTTTGAATTGCATGAAAAACGTCTCAGGTTACTTATGTAACCGTGGTTCCCTGAGAGGGAACGAGACACTGCGTCCTCTAGAGGCCGCTATGGGGAACTCCATCTACGTGACCCGTGTCTGAAGCATATATACAAAAACACCAAATATTGGCCGGCGACAGCCTATGACGTCACTCCCGGTGCGCCACAGTATAAAAGAAAGCATCATCCACTTCTTCGTCTGAAGCTGCATCCGAAGCATGGCCAAACGTCTAGAGGACGCAGTGTCTCGTTCCCTCTCAGGGAACCACGGTTACATAAGTAACCTGAGACGTTCCCTATCAAGGGAACTTTGAACTGCGTCCTCTAGAGGTCGCTATGGGGAACGATATACCCACGCCGCCATGCTGAGGGAAGTGCATGCCATTCCAAAGGCGAGCACTAAGCATCAACTCTTATCAACGATAAAGGAGTTGTCCCTGGGATGAATTGACGGCTGTCAGTGACATTATCCCCTTCGGCCAAAGGCCTGAGTTTCATACCCCGGAACTTACCTGATAGAGGCCGGACCTCCTGGACCTAGGGTAAAACTCAAGGCTTGGAATCAGAAAGAAGGATTCCTTTAAGGGGATACGACCAAGCGCTTAGGATAGTAACTAAGCCTGGCCTGTCACCCAGGGGCTACTGCTTGCTCAAGAGATCGCTGAAGGAACTGTATCAACAGATCCTTAGTAGTAGGCCCCGTTCAAATAGTATCACTGGGGATACATAGGTAGAGTGGGGCCCAAGGAGACCGGGGCCTAACCGACTCAAAGAATGGGACGAAGCCTCAGCGCGTAACTCATACCATACAGGATTTTTAGAAAATACCACAAAACACTCGGTGTGCGATCTTACCACAGTGTGGCTTTCAGAAAGTGCATAAAGACTAGCGTGCGCACTTACCATAACATGGATTTATAAACATTGTTCTTTTCAAATGCTCTGGAGGGAGCAGCATGCTCATAGATAACCCTCTATAGCGAGGGGAGCAGTGCCGGCTCGACCAACAAAGAGAGCTTGTGAGGGAGCAGCATGCTCAAAAGTAACCCTCTATAGCGAGGGGAGCAATGCTAGCTCTACCAAGACAAAAGCTCTTGAGAGCAGAGAACTTAACCCTCAGTACGAGAGGGGCTCAGACGCTCAGAAGCAAGCGGCATGCTCATATGTAACCCTCTATAAAGAGGAGAGCAATGCTAGCTCTACCAAAAACAGAGCTCTAGAGAGCGGAGAACTTAACTCTCAGTTCATGAGAGGATACTACTTCTTTTTTTTTTCCAATTCTTCGTCTGACTATGAGAGCAACATGACAAGGAGGCCTAGAGAAAGGCCTGACGTGCTGAGGTTTCTGAATAACGGAGCTCTGAGAGCGGAGACTCGACTCTCATATGAGAGGAAACTCGGACGCTCAGCAAGGAGCGGCACGCTCATAGGCAACCCTCTAAGTGAGGGGAGCAGTGCCAGCTCGACCAACAGGGTAGAGCTCGGAGGGGTACAGCAGCAACAAGGATCAGGTTGTTAAGTAACAAAGCTCTGGGAGCGGAAACTCTACTTACAGCAAAAGAGTTTCAAACACTCATGAGGGAGCGGCATGCTCATAAATAACCCTCCACATTCTAGGCGAGGGGAGCAAAGCTAGCTCGACCTACAAACAGAGGGATACCTAACAACCCGAACAAGCTGCTGGAAATAGTATCAGGGTAATAGGTAGCTGAACAGAAGGCAACAAGGGGTCAGGGAAACTGCTACTTAAAACCCTAATAAGGGTGAGCAGTTCTAACCTAAACCTCTATGCACCTATCATGGCCTCGTTTGAAGAACAAAAGGGCCAGACTAGAAAATGCTGCTCCTCAGAGCCAAAGCACTGTAATAAAGTTGCTCAGCACTACACCTGATACCAGCCTGCAGTACTGGAAGAAAGGTTAGTTCGAATGGTATAAAACACACAAAGCGAATCTGATAAAATTGGATCGTACTCACCCATCCATGGATCCCGCGCAGAAGAACGGTCCAGTGTAGGGGCTGAATAAGAGCGCAGGAGGTGCTCACCTAACCTCGGTCAGGTGGTAGAAAAAAACTGAGGTTGCAGGGGAATTAGAGAGGGGAAGATGAGGGCTTTAGATGTACAGGCCCCCTGAGGGAAGGAGAGATGTTCAACTCTACCCTGGCCTGGGCGAGAGCATCGCAATGCCTCGTCCGGACCACCACCCTCAGGTCTTGCTACCTTCTCTTTGACCCGCGCCACCCTGAAGCCCTACCCGCAGGCGGGGAAGGGCGCGAGTCGCGACACTAGCCTTCTGTGCCCATTTCTGATCCTCAGATCGGGATGGGCCAGGACCCCTGCGCTGTTTGAGCTCAGACCTGGACCTTCTCATTTAAATGAAGGTTTAAAAAGCCGCTGAACGCGCCTTCGCCTCCCTAAACCTTTCAACCACCGACTCGACAGAGGTATCAAAAAGTACGGAAGGCGAAACCGGAGCACTGAGAAGAAAGCCCCTCTCTCCCTTCTCAATATCTGCCAGGTTCACCCACAGATGTCTCTCCGTTACCACCATGGCCGCCATAGAACTGCCCATAGCAGAGGCGGCCTTCTTAATGGCTCAAAGAGCTAAATCAGTACATGTAGCGCGCAAACCAAAGACGCAAAGATCATGTGAGTCATCAAGCATCAGATAACGTGTGGACACGGATGCACACATCTCTCAAATGCCTTGCTAGTGCTCGCCATTACAAAAGTACAGCATACTTACCTCGTAAGATGCACGCTTCAAACAAAACAGTCATTGAAGACGAAGAAGAGGATGATGCTTTCTCCCGGCGCCCTTTTATACTGTGGCGCACCGGGAGTGACGTCATAGGCTGTCGCCGGCCAATATTTGGTGTTTTTGTATATATGCTTCAGACACGGGTCACGTAGATGGAGTTCCCCATAGCGACCTCTAGAGGACGCAGTTCGAAGTTCCCTTGATAGGGAACCACTTCATGTGAGCGTAAAAACTTTTTTGCAATATATGGGAGTTTTGCAAAATTTACATGTTTCTATTAGGCATATTTTCAATTTGCAATTTCAATTTGCGCAATCTGAAGGGTAATGTAAACTCAGTTTATGAAGCTGTCTATACTGCACTTTACATTACATTTACACTTTGTTGGTTACAGTGAGAGGATTCGAGAAAGCATACTCAGTCAGTCAGATCACAATGAACAAAATTTAGTTTTGAGTAGATTCCATCTCATAGTGATTTAATGAAACGCATCTGATTGGCTGTTGTGTTCATGTGCTTAACACTGGTGATGCTTAACGCTGCAAAAAAATATTGTAAATTGTATCCTTTGATGCAAGAGGAGTAAATATAAAGATAATCTGCACTTTTTCATGACTCAATTTGAGGTTGTTTTATAATTTATTGGGCAGCCCTGATTTCTACCATATGTTTACACTTCTTAATAATGCTATTATGTACAATAAACTACCAAAACTTAAATTCTTACTCCAAATGATCTCTATTTGAATGCTGGAAATGCTGGGAAAGTGAAATCTAAGAGAGTTTTAACTGCATAAACGAGGACGAGCAAAGCAGCTCTCACAAAGTAGGATCAGCTTTCATAATACAACTGTTGCTGCGTATACTTTGATGAAGGATGTGTTTGATGAAACAGACATTGCATTTGATTTCAAGCAGCTTTAAAGTCTCTTATTACTGATATGGTCCTTTTGTTTCAAAACATCCACAATTTTGTTTTAATAAGACTTCCCCATGATTCCTTTTGGCAAAGAATGATTTAACTCAGAGTTCGGCTGTCAGTGGGATACTGAGCTGAAGTTTTCTCTGTAATCAGAAAGTTGCAAAATCAGTGTGAAACAGGAACATCTTTTTTTATATTTTTTTTTACTTTTAACAAAATAAAAAAATAAAAATTAAATGAGACATTTCCAGAGTAACTTTAATATAAGGACAGTGCTTCTCTTGTAAATGATGAGCTCCTGAAAGAAGGACTGGTGACAGGGAGAGGATGCACACAAACAATACTGCAAACAAACAGCATGTTGCAACAAAACTTGCTGTTGGGTGCTGTTGGTGTTGAACCATCTGCAGAGGCGATCAACTGTCTTGGTAACAGCTAACGGTGTGTGTGTGTGTGTGTACAGGTCTCTTCCCAGCTGTGCTGAACCTGGCCTCCATGGCAGAGATCAAGACCAATGCCACATGTGGAGAAACGGGACCAGAAATGTACTGCAAACTAGTGGAGCATGTACCAGGACAGCCCGTGAAAAACCCACAGTGTCGGACCTGCAACCTGAAGAGTGTTTATGCTAATGGTACAGGACACACACACACACACACACAGAGACACCAGCTCTCAGGCTGTGCAGAATCCATTTGATATGCTCTAATCAAAGACTGTTTCTGCTCATAAATCACTGTCTTCCAAAATCACAATAACACTGGCACAGTCACGCATGTGACGCACATGTACACTGGATTCCAGGCCTCATAGAGTAGAAAGTGTTGTTGCAATGTTTGATTCATTAACTAAAATATACTGGATTCATCTGTCTCTGGTCCAACGTGACACTTTCCTCAGCAAAATAAATACGTTTTTGTGCTCCAGGGGGATCTTGCAGCAAATAAAAATCATTTTCAATAATAAAAAATTATTTAAATTAGATATTTATCATATCCATTTACATCAATGAATACATCTTTCTCCACATCACAATATTCAGCAGTTAAGACCAAAAACAGCTAGAAACTGTTCATATTTATATATTAAATATAAGTCTAAATTCATTTATAATTAGTTGGCATGGTAACACTGGGAACCTTTTGTCCCCTATTATAATAGCTTTACCTTATTACTGTGCTTTTTTAATTGCTTTTTTAAAGATTGCTGAAAGGTGAAATTTGCACAATTTGTGAATCTTGTGTTTGATCCCATACCCAGACTTTTAAAATGAATGAATAAGTGTACTGAGGGAAATTCTCTTATGTTCAATAAACAAACGATCACTGCGCTCATTACTGCCATCATTATCATCACATATTAAATCCGGCATCCACACCATCACACATTATAGCAAATTTATTAAACAAGCAAACATTTTCAGGGAGGCGTGAATTAAGTTTACTATTATAAAGCCAAAAGATGTTTGAGTTATAGAGGATGTAAATATCACCGATCGACCGCTTGACTCAAAACAACGAAAACAAACTTCAAAGCTGCACTGCTGGAACGTGGAGCAGATGGTATATTTTAATATTTAACATTTCGTATTATTTGTGATTTATTATGTATTAAATACAGAAGCCCTAGAGCATGACATCACATCCTGTCGCTGATGTTTGTCCGTAGTAATTTGACGTTCTGTCAGTTATTTGACATCATGACAGTCAGTGTTGCATCAAGTCTCCGCTGTTTGAGAAATATGAGAACTGATAAGAACCAAATCTAGCATAAGTCATTGTATTAGTGTTTTAAAGCAGTATGCTGTATCAAAAAGACAGATTTTATGAGTGTCTGTAGAGGAGTGGTAACTCACACATGTCATTTAGTCATAGTTCACCCCAAAATCAAAAGGAAGAAAGAAAAAAGTAATGCAGAATTTTCATTATCGTAATGTAAAAAAATAATGATGTATTATTTGAATTGTATACATCATTGTGGTGTTTGTTATTAATGCAAATTTGATTAAAAAACGTCATTGTGTCCAGAGGATGATTTTCCTGGCTGTATTACAGTAATGAGAATCTAATGAGAATCATCGTCATTAAGATGAATGAGAATTACAAACTCAAGGGTACAGCATTACAGTGCTATAATGTGAGCAAGTAATGACTGAATTGTCATTTTTGGGTCAACTGCTTCTTTAATGGGCTGTAGATATGCTTCATTGTCTTGGATTTGGTTTCAGGGTGAAACATGAGCCGGACACGGTGAGAGTCACCCGTCTTTCACTCACGGGTTCTTTTAGGGGCCTTTTTTTGTGTGGGTTTTGATGTGTACAAGCTGTCTGAGAGGTCTTAATAAAACATGCGTGGAGTCGCTGAAGCTGTCATCCACACACCTCCGTCAGTAATGAGTTAGTCTGAGCTCTCTTCAAACACACGCCGCTGCACCCCAGACTCACCCACACACTCCCAGCCAGAGAGTGATTAATATAACATGTAATTAGAGAAAATTAAAGAAAGAGAGAGAGAGATGTGACTTAACCAGCGGGGGAGTTCTTTTAAATGAAACCTAGATCTCGCTCATAAATTAGAAAAGAATATATGCAGTCAAATAAATTATTAAGTGGACAACTTTAATCATCTTTGCCTGATTAAGAATCTGGCTGTAAAGAAATATTGGGGTTTGTCTCATATAGCTGGCTTTCCACAGGCTCTGCGCCGAGATAAACGTCAGTATTTCAGCGCTTATAAAACTCATCCCTCATTAGAGCAGATCACTTTATTTCAAAAGACTTCAGCAGGTGATTTTATTCAGCTCACTGAGGTAAAAGCCAGCGGAGACACGTTATTAGTAGCGCTGTGTCCTGTCGTGGTTTAATATGAGGTGTTATGGAGCTCCTCCAAAGGCTTAGTGCCATGAGGAATCAGATCTAACTCAATCTCGATCAGATAAAAGAGCTGGATGTGCTATGAAAAATTAAAAATCTTCCTCAGCAGTCCAAAAACACCACTTATTCAAACAAAATTGAATACAAATTCAAATACATGAGTATTAAATACACCCAGAGCTCTTGGGCAGGTTTGGGTTTTGTTTCAGTCAGTTAATAGGACTGATCTGCGGTCGTCACAGCAGTCTCTCGCTTCCAGTGTGGATTGCATCTTGCATCAGACGCTGTGATTTGCTCATTTTCACATACACCATCTCGCAGGGCTCTGTGTAAACTATCTATTTCATCTAAAGGAGGGTTCGGCTCAGAACACACTGTCAGTCACAGTCACACACACACACACACACACACACACACACACACACACACACACACACACACACACACGCACAGACACATTTTAGAGAAACATCATTGTATTCATTGCATATTATGTTTTGATTATTTAAATATCATCTTACTGAGACATATTATTTGAGATATAGAGTGACGACCAGTGTTGGGGGTAAAGCAGGTTATGTAATCAGATTACTTTTTTCAAGTAACTAGTAATGCATATTGGGAGAAATTGGAAGTACAGAGGCGTTGTGTGCGCTGTGTGAGCATGATGTTAGTTCTAATTCATCTCACTCGCAAAAAACAGATTTAGTATTCATCAAAATGAATTAAAATGAAATGCAAACCCAGAATATGACGCAAAACTGCAATAATTAAATATGTTAAACAACACAAATGTATCTAATCCCATTTTATTAACCAATGTCTTTGCTGCTAACCTTTGATGATCCAGTTCAACCATACTAATAAGCAAAAATGACTTTAGATAAACTAACAATTGTGCTTCATTGTTTTTTTTTATTGCTGAAGAGTATTGGACCTTCTTCTCCTGTGTTCTACTTTACAGACGTGAATTTACTTTTCCTTCAGCCTGAGGTTTATTCATTACACTTTTTGGTGTGAAAGGGCTTTTACATTTGCTATAAATAGAACTTCTTATATTAAAAACAAACAATCAATCCCTGCTCAGATTTAAAATGTTACGTGAAAGTAACGCAAAAGTAACGTAACGCATTACTTTCCATAAAAAGTAACTAAGTAATGTAATTAGTTAATTGTTTAGGGAGTAATGCAATATTGTAATGCATTACTTTTAAAAGTAACTTTCCCCAACACTGGTGACGACTGATATTTCTATCATTTTATGTCAGTATCTGCTGTACTGTTATAAAGATCTCATGGCTTTAATCAAATTCAAATTTTATTTGTCACATACATATACATACATAGTACGACATGTAGTGAAATGTATTGTACGACTGTCCAACAAATTGTCCAACAAAATTAAGAAAAAACCTCAAGTTTACAAAAATACAAATAGAAAAAGTACAGTAAACATATATATAGAAATAAACTAGCAATAAAATAAAATAACAAATAGATATGAGAATAAAAATAGATATGAAGAATAAAAATAGAATATGATTCTATATAGATTCTATAAAAAGTAAAGTGTATGTCAGTGATAAAGTGTCCGTGTGCTGTGCAGTGCAGTAAAGTGTATAAGTGAGTAAAAGGAATACTAAAGACAAATGGTATGTAAGTCCCACTCATTTATCCTTACGTAACCTTCTACAAATTAGTGCAGATGTAATGAAAATGTGCAAAGTGGAAGTGTGGGGTGATGTGCTTAATAATAATAATAATTCATTACATTTATATAGCGCTTTTCTGCTTTTCTAAGCACTCAAAGCGCTCTACATTGTGAGGGGTAGTGTCTCCTCGTCCACCACCAGTGTGCAGCATCCACCTGGATGATGCGACGGCAGCCATAGTGCGCCAGAACGCCCACCACACACCAGCTTACTGGTGGAGAGGAGACAGTGATGAAGCCAATCAGTGTAAGGGGATGATTAGGAGGCCATGATGGTCAGAGACCAATGGGGAAATTTGGCCAGGATGCCGAGGTCACACCTCTACTCTTTTCGAAAGACATCCTGGGATTTTTAATGACCACAGAGAGCCAGGACCTCGGTTTAACGTCTCATCCGAAAGACGGATTAGAGTGGAGAGAGGTTAAGACTCCGAATGGCCTTCGGGAAGAAGCTCCTCCTCATTCTCTCTGTGTTCGCCTTCATGGAGTGGAAGCGTCTCCCTGAACGCAGCAGAGAAAAGAGTCCATTGTTGGGATGGCTGAGGTCCTTCACTATCTTCCTGGCCCTGGTCAGGCACCGCTTGCTGTAGATCTCCTGCAGGTCAGGGAGCTCGGTGTGAATGGTACGTTCCGCTGAACGCACCACCCTCTGGAGGGCTCGTCTGTCCTGCATAGTGCAGTTCCCGAACCAGGAAGTGATGCTGCCCGTCAGGACGCTCTCGATGGTGCAGGTGTAGAAAGTCTTAAGCACCCGAGAGGGAAGTCTAAAGTCCCTTAAGCGTCTCAGATGGTACAGACGCTGCCTGGCCTTCTTCAGTAGAAATATGTATGTACCTCAAATATTTATTTGGTGCACCGCACATTTTATTTAGCTGTCCAGTAATCAAAATCTGTGTGACATTTAAATTATAGTGAAGCGCAGACCAGTATCGATTTTAGTGTGATTATAAAGCTATCTTCCCGTTTTTTTTTTTTTGTTTCATAGAGAAGTCTATATGATACTGTCATTATCCGATGGCATGTTACACGTATATAATACATGCTATTTTTATAGAAAAGCATTTTAGCATTTTTCTAACTTTATAAAATATGTCTGTCACCTTTAATATTAAATTCCTGAATTTAGTCAATATTTGAAAAATTATAGGTGTTACTAATTAAATCAGTACCAACCAAAGCCATCTTTGCACTGTGGCACAGACGCTGCATCTTAAGTTGAATTTAGATGTATTTACTGCTGCTCAGACGGCAGTAAATGCATTAATACCGCAATTGCATTATGGAATGAGATTAATGTTTTAAACAAAAACATTTTGAATAGCTGAAATACAGAAATATGAAATGAGTGACAAAATGAAACTTGAATTATGAAGGTTACATCGCCAGTAGGTGGCGGCAAGCCATTGTGTTGATGAACGAGTCATAGAGTCATCAATTCAACCGATTCGTTCAAAATGCTGATTTGTTCAGGAGCAAAGCAAATGGGTCATTGAACCACTCACTCAAACGATTCATTCAAAGAATCGGATTCATTCAAGAACGAAACGCCTGTGTTTTAAGTCAAATAAAACACACTGTTTTGTGTCTAAAATTAAATCAATTTATACTCATTATTAATGAAACTGTACTGTCTAAAATAAAAGTTATGACTGCTGTGTATTCACACTAAAATCAACAGGCTACTGGTCTGCGCTTCACTATAATGCAAATGTCACACAGCTTTGCCACACAGATTTTGAGATTTTCGATCCGATACCGATATTTTCAAGCCCAGTATCGTCGATATCGATACCAATACCGATACCTGTAAACTAAAACGACCTTTTAAATTATTAAACGAATGTAATCAGTAATTATGCTCACTTAATATTAGATTTTAAAGCCATGTTTTTTTTTTTTTTACATTTCACAGGCCTTTTTTTGTTTACACTGTCAGAAATGAGATATCATAAAATTGTATTTTAGCCCTGTACTGGGGCAGTAACCTCAAAACCTCAGTACCTTTGAGGGTACCTACTACCTCATGAAAAATAAACATGGTGTTACATACAGTAAGTGTACTAAAATGTATTATTATTATTATTATTACCATGGTAAATTTGTGGTTACTACAGTTTTACTACAAATACTGTGGTAAACTGTGGTTACTGTAATAAAACCATGGTTAATTTTTTTTTTAAAGGCTGCCAGAATGCTGTACTCCTAAAGATGAAACTTTAGCATATTTTTTTTTTTGACAGATTTATTAACAGCAATTACAGAACATAACAGAATCCATTTGAACTTTTAACAACAGTTTAAATTTACTTACACAAATTAGCCTATTTAAAATAAATATGTACACAAAAGTTTGGGGTTAGTAAGATTATGTAATATTTTTTAAATAAGTCTCATGCTCACCAAGGCTGCACTTATTTGAACAAAAACAGCAATATTGTGAAATATAACCATTAAAATAAATGTTTTCTATTTTAATGTAGGCCTATTTTAAAAATGTAATTTAAAATGCATCTGTGATCAAAGCTGTATTTTCAGCATCATTATTCCAGTCTTCAGTGTCACATAATCCTTCAGAAATAAATCTAATATAATTTGCTGCTAAGGAAACATTTCTGATTATTATTGCTGCTTCATATTTGTGTATAAATCGTGATGCATTTTTTCAGAATTAATTTTATATATAGTAATAATGATATGTAATGTAATGTAATAAGGTGACAATGGTTTCTTAGGATCTACTGATGCTTCTGATGCTTTTGGGAAACGCAGCTCTATTTGAACAAAGGTTCTGACTGAGCCATGCGTCAGCAGCGAACGCTGTCTGTGATTGATTGGTCCTGTCTTTCAGCTTTTGCATGCGTTCCGATCATAGGGTTCCAATGAGCAGGAGAAATAGCTCTATCCAACACTATTATTCGCTAATATAGTCTATTTTTCCATTTAGAAGCTTATTTTATGCACAGAGTTTCTTGATAAATAAAATGTTTTTTTTTTTTTAAATGCACTTTAGAATCGATATTTTTATGTGAGGATCGATCCTTTCGATACAACACCAGTATCGATACTTTAGGATCGATCCGCCCATCCCTAACTCCCTCCCACACGTGGAAATCAAACATTCAAGCTGTTTATCCATTTTCTACCCCTGAATGTAAAAAGGAAAAAATAAGGCAAATTCTTATCTTTTCATGTTTTTGAAAAAAAACGAAAAAATGGTGCCGTTTTCTCATGTTTCTGTTTTCAATATTAAATCAAAAAACAAATGAACGCAACATACACGGACCGTTTTGCATTCTAATGAATAATTATTTTACTTGTAAATATCTCATTGTAGCCTATGCCTTTATTAAAGAAAAATACATGATCTGATCAATTTTCATTGCGGCACTAAATTTATTTATTTATTTTTATTGCGCTCTTGAATTCTGTGAAGAAACACATGAGCTCCTTGAGAAAAAAGTTTTTTTTTTTATTCTCTTTTATTTTGAATGCTTATCAGGTATGAAATGGACACCTGCTCTGTCATGAGAAGCTGTAGTCTTGCAATTCCTCTTCAGAAAAGCCTCTCTGTTCCCTCTGCTGCTCTTCTCCCACTCGCGTGTGTGCAGGTTAGCTCTGGCTGAACAGTGAGAAGCAGTGGCGTTGAATGAGCGTGCATAAGTGTGTGGGCAGAATGCTCCCATCAGCCCTTATTAGATGATGATCTGAGGCCAGTGCTGAGCAGCGCCGCCCGACCGCAGGAAATTACTCAAACACTTACAGACACGCAATTAATGCAGTCAACAGATGACACCAGCGTGCAGGGCAGTCAGAATGAAAAGTGACGTGCAAATTAATAGATGAGAGGCAAAACGATAACAAAAATAGAAGCGATGGGAAGTACAGCGTACAGAGAATGATGAAATGAAGTTAACTGCTGAGAAAAGAAGACATTTGTTGCATGATTCTGTGGGACTGATGTTAGCGAGGATCAAAGATGCATCCTGCACACAAACGTACATACTTTATATAGCACAGTTTATTGTGTGCAAATTCAGATTTAGCCCCACAATTTGTTTTGTGTTGGCTTGGGCCCACATGGGATCTGCACAGGTTATTCTTTCTTATGTTGTAAGACTTCTGCTAAACAGATTTGCTAAAATGTGTTGAAAACTGAAAGCATTATCAAATTAGTTAAGTTTGTGGTCAGTAAGATTTGTATTTAAATTTTTTTGAAAGAAACTATTACTTTTATTAAGCAAGAAAGCAATAAGTTGATCAAAAGTGACAGTCAAGACATTTTAAGTGTTGCAAAAGTATTCTATTTCAAATAAATGCTGTTCTTTTTTATTTTTTATTTATCAAAGAACACTGAAAAATAAAATGCATCAAGGTTTCCACAAAAATATCGGCAGCACAACTGTTTCCAACATTGATAATAATCAGAAATATTTCTTGAGCAGCAAATCAGTATTGAATTAGATTTCTGTATTAGAATGATTTCTGAAGGATCATGTGACACTGAAAACTAGAGTAATGATGCTGAAAATTCAACTTTGATCACAGAAATAAATTAAATTTTAACATAGATTTGCTTAGACACAGCTATTTTAATTTGTAATATTTTACAATTGTACTTTTTCTGTATTTTGATCAAATAAATGCAGCCTTGGTGAACAGAAGACTTAAAAAAAAAAAAAAAAAAAACATTATAAAGTCATAATTATTCCAAACTTTTGAATGGTACGTGTAGTTAACAAAGAAATGTGCAAGGATCCGGTGGTTTGCAGAACTTGTGATTAATGAGGCTCAACGGCCCCAATTCTCGGTCATTTTCATTAAATGAAAATATGTGGCCATAATAATCACCTAAAAAATGGTCAAGAAACAAAGTCATACACCATTTTGAATGGCATGAGTATGATAAATAATGACAGAATATTCATTTGTAGGTGAACTATCCCTTTAATTCCTGCATTGCTCCTCTGTGCCTTACCTGAACTGAAGAATATGACAATGAGTGCAGCACGGTGCGTTAACGGAGGAGACAGGGAGAGAGAAAGAGAGAGGGATGGATTCAAGATGGAAGACAAATGAGTGTGATAGGGTTTGAGTATTCATTAGAGGGGCTGTAGAGGACATTTAGAGTTAATAAATCAGATGAGAGGGTATGTAATTACTGACGGCAATCACACATACAGCATCGAGCCATGACTGCCATCTTACCATCACTCACTCCCTGACAGCCTGTCGTCGCAATGACAAACGTGCGCTAACACATTACAGGCACGCTGAGCGCTAGAACAAAACCCGTCTCAACTGAGGAAATTGATTAAATTGAATTAAGTGGTTATTTATAAACAGCAGGCTGATATGCACACACTGTTCACAATGCTTTATGTGTAATATGTTTTAGATGGCTAACAGGCCTCCTTCAGTGTCTGCTGCTGGGTGTTGATGTTTACTGTTAGTCTTAAAGAATAGTTCACCCACAAATGAAAATATCTCTCATTCTCATTCTGACGGCACCCATTCACTGCAGAGCATCCATTGTTGAGACACTGATGCAGTGACACATTTCTCCAAATCTAATGAAGAAGCAAACTCATCTACATCTTGGATAACCCGAGGGTCAGTACATTTTCAGAAAATTTTTGGGTGAATTACTCCTTTAAGTTAAGATACAGATGCTTTAAATTAGGTGTTCGTTGGTGTTAAGATGATCAAATACTTCAGTTGTCCATTTACTGCTATGTTTTGCACACAGTGCACATACATTTCATTAGAAGCAGAGTCTGCATGACTGTGCTTGTGCAAGTTTTTCCACGTTTTCTAGCCTTACACACATATTTGCATTTTATTTTTCAGGTTCCAGCAGTCTAATGATTCATTGTAGGAAACTGTGTGTGTGTGTGTGTGTGTGTGTGTGTGTGATGTACCTGTCTCTGCAGATGTTCACCTGACCTCAGTACTATTTTGAAATGTGACTAATCATACTAAAGTCTTCCACAAACACACATTGGCAAACAAATACACGCAATTACTTTATTCCATTTTATGCTCACGTTTTACAGAAAATCACACTGTTCATTGAAATCTCCAGTTCATCCATATGTGATGTGTGTGTCTGAGTGTTATTTTTCAAATTGTAAATAAAATAATAAAATAATGTTTAAAAAATGCTGTTTACAGAAAGTATTTGCCTGTGAATCATTAAAATATTTCCTGGTTTAAATTCCCACAGTTAAAGGAACAAATGGTGAAAATAAAATTCCCCAAGTTAAACAAATGCTGAAATGGAAAAAGAATACAAAACAATGTCCAGATGTTTGGATGTCTCATTTGGTTCAATTACCAGGAAGTGGAAATCAAACCACCTACACTGCTTAGAAATCACATTCACCTAGAATTCTCTACTATAAGACTTGAGAGAAAAGCCACAGAGAAGCCAACGATATAGAATAAATCCAGAGTTTAGCAGCTGACAGTAAAGGTGGAAAATAGAGCTTTGCATAAAAGATGCCATTACTCAAATACAACCATATAAAAGCAGAAGGCATGACAGTGACCATTCCAGTGAGGTTGGATGTGGTTAGACAGACAATGATGCACAAATGCCAAAAAAGCTGACATGCCAAGTTATATGCTACTCAAAATGTAAGGCAGTTAAACTACAGTCAAAGGTATCCAGGTAATAAACATCCGTTTTAGTTAATAGCTCAGTGCTCATACCTCAAAAAACACTGTCTCTACAGAGAAGTATTCTAGTGCTGACATTGTGCTGGAGGACTGACAACAGAGGCAAGAATGAATGAGAGAAATACTGCATGAGAACAAACAGGTGGATGTCCCATAATGACCCAGACAAACATCTGATCTATGTCCACTTGAGAGTCTATAACTATAAAATAGTTGTGCACAAGTATCAGCTAAACTATAGCAAATTCCTGGAAGAATGAGCCAAAATAGCCTAGTACATGCATACCTAGAAAAACAGCACAGGGACTTAATACTGCAGCATACTGTACAATGTCATATATAAATAATTGTTTTGAGGTTCAGTGTACTGTACGGATGTAGAATGTTAACTGTTTGACAGAATAACTAACCTTTTGTTTGACTTTGGCATTTCATTTATGTATTCACTGTATTTTTACTTTATTTTAGCAGTCCTACTCTAATTCCACTCCTGCTGATAGGTACGCTGGCATTGCGTGGCATTATAAATACAGAATTACAACAAAATTTAAAATCACAATCAAATATACTATATATTAATATACTAATATACTATACAATATACTAATAATCTAATATACTATACAAATATACTAATACAAATTCACCACTAAAACAACCTTGTACGAACCAACATTCAAACTAAAACTTTCCATATTTAAAACTTTTAATTTGATGTAGCTTATCCCTCTCCTTGAGTATTCAAAAGACCTATGACTACAGAGAGTCTTAAAACAAAGTTATGTAACAACTTTGCCTAGTATTATAATAATGTTTCTCATTTACCCTTGGAAAAAAAAGTATGTATTAAAATATGGAGGAGCTCTTTTTTGATTATCTTGCATACCATTTTTAGTGTGCTGCTCTGTTTTCAGGTAACCAACCAAGATTTCTAAAATGGGATACTTAAACGTGACTTTTAGACCTAAATAATATAGATTCTGTTTTACCTAAATGCAATAACAGTTTATTTACAGAGAGCCATTCTCTTACTGCGCACCTCACCTAATATCACTTGTGTTCCCTATTAGTCGATCAGCCCGAGTCACGTCGGTGACCGACGAATTGGGATCTCGCTTAGAGAGACCAATCCACTACGAGTGTATCTAAACGAGCCAATGCACATTGGCATGCGATTATTGCATCCAGCTCCCGCTGATCACAGCGTGAGTATAAGTAGGCAGCAGGTGTAGCGCATATTCAGCTTTTTGCTTCGGAGCCGAGCGGTTCATCGTTCTGCTCCTGGCAAAGCCTATCGACTACGGTGTCTGACAGTCAAGGATGCTCTCCGAAGGTCTCCTGTGCTGGTGTCACGGCGCTTCAGCGGCGGTGGTTCCTTCCTTTCAAGTGGATTGCACACATCGGTTTGCACTACCCCCTGATTGTGTTGCAAGTGGCCATCTCCCCTGTGCGCTTCAGCACACTAAAAGAGTAATTTCTCTGAAAGAGCATTCACGGGTGGAACGTCTTTTTAAAAAAGCCCTTCCATCCGTGCATTTCTGGATGCGGTCGTTACCTGGCGCAGGGTGATGGTCACGATCACTGCCTCTCATGTCTGGGTGTTAATCACGCTGAGGCGGCTTTCGTGGACGAGTCATGCTCCTACTGCGGGAAAATGGCTGTCGCGGAGTTGCGGACCAGACTCCGTTTCCTGCAAATGGGCGGGGTGCCCGTGCCTCTGCCTAGATCTAGGGCTCCACCTGGCAGCAGTCGGGGGAGCGCTACTTCTGACAGTAACCGGACTGGTCTTATGGTGACGGTGAGGAATTCCCCTCCTAGGAACCAACCTCCGAGGGCTCCTCCTTCCACCGGCACTTCGCAGCCTGTGGAGCTGCCGAGAGAACAGGCTGGACCCTCTCATGGGGTACCAATTGTATCCTTTGGTGCTCCCCCCGACGATCGGATGTCGATCGCTGCATCGGAGGGTGAGTCAGACCTTTCTGGAGGTGATGATTCGGCACCGCTGCCACCTTCTGGGCAGCCGGCGATGCCGGATTCGGATCCGGAAATAGTGGCTATGCTTGCCCGGGCCACTGAGAGGGTCGGCTCGAGTGGAAACCTCCACCGCGTCCCGAACCCTCAAGGTTGGATGACTGGTTTCTTGGGGTGCCTCGCGCTGGTTCTCAGGGCCCCACCCCGGTACCTTTCTTCCCGGAGGTGCATGATGAGCTCACGGAATCATGGACGGCACCTTTCACTGCCCGAAACCGATCCGGTGGCTCGTCCTCCCTCACCACCCTCGACGGTGGGGCAGCGCCATCTTTTGGAAATTGAACTTAATGCCTTAATTAAAAAAATTGGGAAAAATCCTACCTTTAAGCACACCAACTTTCTTTGTGAATGAATAATGTATCGTAAATAAATAAATGTTCTTCCTTAAAATACAGGGTGCATAAGTTTGGGCACCCCTATGTTAAATTCCCATAGAGGCAGGCAGATTTTTATTTTTAAAGGCCAGTTACTTCATGGATCCAGGATACTATGCATCCTGATAAAGTTCCCTTGGCTTTTGGAATTAAAATAGCCCCACATCATCACATAGCATTCACCATACCTAGAGATTGGCATGGAGTACTTTCCATAAGATCACCGCTCAATGCAAATAAAACCAGCTATTAGGCTAACTGAAATAAAACCATGCCAATCTCTAGGTATGGTGAAGGCTATGTGATGATGTGGGGCTATTTTAATTCCAAAAGCCAAGGGAACTTTATCAAGCATGAGTTTAGTAAAAAGCTTATGATGATTAACTCAAATGCCTTGGACGCATCAATAAACCCAATAAACATTGTAGAGCCCTGCCTTCTATAGGATTCGACAGCTTCTTTCAAAGCATAAATACATAGATCAGTACTATGCTGAGACTTAAAGCCAAATTGATTTTCTGTGGTACAAATGAGCCCACTCAATCTATCTAGTAGCATCTTTTCTAACACCTTTGAAAGAATGCTAGCTAGAGCGATGGGTCTATAGTTGTCAAGACTCCCTATTTTCCCTGCCTTGTCCTTAATGACGGGCACTATAATGTAACGGTCAACATGGTGTCTGGCAGTATACCATGAGTCAACAGCCCTGTAAAACAAATGGATAAAAGGGCTGCCACTCTGGGGCTGGCTAACTTGAGATGCTCCGCAGTGATGTTATCATTGCCACTGGCTTTGTTATCAGCTAGTTGCTCTATAGCATTATAGACCTCATTGGGAGTAAATTACATCCTCATTTAACTCACCCACACAATAGGGCTCACTTTTAATACAATTAAACAATTAAACAATAAAATTATATATATAACCCTAATTAAACACAGCTGATCCAGCTGATATCTATACTGTGTAGGGCTGTGGCCCTCCAGGAGCTGTTTGACACCCTTGGCTTATTCCATTTTTGCGTCCCTCCCACTGTTAAAAAGTAACTAAGTAATTTTTACTCTGAGTAAATTTTAAATGCGCTACTTTTTACTTTTACTTGAGTAGATTTTTAGACTAATGTATATTAGTCCTAGTTGGATCCCATATGTGTGAAGTCCACGGTATAGCCTTCGAGCCTGTGTTTCCCCGGCAGATGTTCTGCCATTGTCCAAGAGGCTACAATCTCCTCTAATCTTCCATATGCACCTAAACGGTTGTTCATATCCATAAGTGCTTCTGAACCTCCTTTGGGAAGGGTGGGCTTCCGCAGCGTCCGGTTCCAAGTGGAACGGGTTCGACTGAATGTCTCGGTTACGTATGTAACCCTCGTTCCCTGAAGGAGGGAACGGAGACGTCACGTCCCGTCGCCACGGCTGCTGTACCACCGTTGAGCGGCCAGGTCACCGGCTCGGCTCCTCAGTGAAAACCTGAATATGCACTGCACCTGCTGCCTACTTATACTCACGCTGTGATCAGCGGTAGCTGGATGCAATAATTGCATGGAAATGTGCATTGGCTCGTTTAAATACACTCGTAGTGGATTGGTCTCTCTAAGCGAGATCCCAATTCGTCGGTCACCAACGTGACGTCTCCGTTCCCTCCTTCAGGGAACGTCTCGGTTACGTATGTAACCCTCGTTCCCTGATGGAGGGAACGGAGACGTTATGTCGTGACGACATTAGGGGATTTACTTGGAAGCCCCAATCATCTCTGACTTAAGAGAAAATGCCAATGAATATTGGCTAGTGGATTTTGCATACCTGAGCCACTCCCCGTGCATACGGGTATAAAAGGGCGACAGGTGCATCCACTCATCAGGTTTTCCGCTGAGGAGCCGAGAACGTGTCCCTGGCAACCAGCGATGATTCAGGATTGTGGCATGGGGACATAACGTCTCCGTTCCCTTCATCAGGGAACGAGGGTTACGTACGTAACCGAGACGTTCCCTATATGTCGGTCACTACGAGTTATGTCGTGACGACATTAGGGGTCCTATGGAAAGCGTCACAACCTGAACCCCGTCATGACCTTGTGGCATGCAGATGTTGACAAGCTAGCGCGTGACAGACAAATGCCATGCGAAGGTCACAACCTTCCCATCGCCCCAGCGCAAATTCGCTAACCTGGGTGCCCGCAGGGACCACTGAGTACATAGCTGCTGGAGATAGCCAAGCCGCTGTTCCATACCCCAAGAATTCGGAAGGGATTTCGACCTTCCATGAAAGATGCTTCAAGTCTTTCCTGTTTGTTGTACAGCTTGGCAGTACTGACGGGGAAGCGAGCCTTCTGGAGAAGGGCGCTACGAAGCCACATCCTGCCCGAAGGGAGGTAACATGTGGAGACACTGATATGGACTGGCCCAGGCCTGGGGCAGTACTATATACGACTGGACCCTGGGGCAGATCCTACCTAGAAGTAGGTAGGAGGGCTGCCAGCAGGGCCTGACAGAGCTCTGTCAAAGGGAAGACACGGGTTTACCGTGAGGGAAACCGTACCGTGGACGAATACACGTGTGGGATTACCCGAAGGGAATCAGGCCATACGGACACCTAGCCGAGTACAGGGGCTGACCGGAGACCCGGGCGAGCTAGCACCAGTACTGGGCCTGGCGTCAGACTGCTCCGCCCAGTCTGACTGCCGGGGGTGCTGGAGGAACTCCACCAGGGTTCGCCGTACGGGGAACTGAGGAGAAAGCAGGCGCTCGTATCCCCTGGTGAGGGGGAATGGCGCAGCAAGCGTGACACCGGCTGCAAGCGTGACACCGTGACAGCTCTTCCCTCCACTTACCTGTTACCCAACACACGGGAAGAAACTGGCTCAACGCGGAGACTGTAAAATCTCGCGAAGGTGTTCGGTGTCGCCCAGCCCACAGCTCTACAGATGTCTGCCAGAGAGGCGCCGTGCGCCAGCACATAGGAGGAGGCAACACTCCGTGTAGAGTGAGCCCTCACCCCGAGGGGGCACGGTTCGCCTTGGGATTGGTACGCCAAGGCGATGGCATCCACTATCCAGTGGGCCAACCTCTGCTTGGAGACAGTCTTCCCTTTCTGCTGACCTCCGTGGCAGACAAAGAGCTGCTCAGAGCTTCTGAAGCTCCGGGTGCGTTCCACGTATATGCGTAGAGCTCTTACAGGACACAGCAACGCCAAGGCCGGGTCTGCCTCCTCCGAGGCCAGTGCTTGCAGGTTCACCACCTGACCACAGAAGGGCGTGGTGGGAACCTTAGGCACGTATCCAGGTCGGGGTCTCAGGACAACGTGAGAGTAGTCCGGCCCGAACACAAGGCACTCTTCGCTTACCGAAAATGCTTGGAGGTCCCCGACCCTTTTGATGGAAGTGAGCGCGGTCAGGAGCGCTGTCTTAAGAGACAGGAACTTCAGCTCAACTGAATCCAGCGGCTCGAAAGGATCCCTCTGAAGTCCAGCCAGGACGATAGAGAGATCCCAGGGGGGCACCAAGGGTGACCTAGGAGGATTTAATCTCCTGGCACCCCTCAGGAACCTCACGATGAGATCGTGCTTTCCCAGGCACCGGCCGTCCACTGCATCGTGATGGGCCGCAATAGCAGCCACATACACTTTCAAGGTGGAGGGCGACAGCCTGTGCTCCAACCTCTCTTGCAGGAAAGAAAGCACTACTCCAATCGTGCATCTTCGGGGGTCCTCTCGACGAGAGGAACACCAGTCTGCCAACAGACTCCACTTCAGTGCATAGGCTTGCCTAGTTGAAGGAGCTCTAGCCTGAGTGATGGGGTCCACCACAGCCTGTGGCAGGCCACTCAAGTCTGCCGCGTCCCGTCCAGGAGCCACACATGGAGGTTCCACAGGTCTGGACGCGGGTGCCATATGGTGCCGAGTCCCTGAGAAAGAAGGTTCTTCCTCAGAGGGATGCGCCAAGGAGGAACTGTCACTAGGAGAATGAGTTCCGGAAACCAGGTCCGGGTGGGCCAATGCGGCGCAACCAGCAGGACCTGCTCCTCGTCCTCCCTGACCTTGCACAGGGTCTGTGCGAGCAGGCTCACTGGGGGAAACGCATACCTGCGCAGAGCCCGAGGCCAGCTGTGTGCCAGTGCGTCCGTGCCGAGGGGAGGACTCGCGGGAAGCAAACAGGTCTACCGGAGCTTCCCCCAAATCAGCCGGATCATCTCGGGATGGAGTCGCCATTCTCCAGGGAACGTGAGCTGTCGTGAGAGCGCGTCGGCTGCACGATTGAGCTCCCCCGGAATGAGGATGGCGCGCAGCGATTTGAGCTGGCGAGCGAGCTGTGACATGCGGCGTGATCGTACACCTCCCTGATGGTCGATGTACGAGACGGCCGCAGTGCTGTCCGTACGGACCAACACGTGCTGGCCTACCACCAGCAGCCGGAACTGCCTTAAGGCCAGATGCACTGCCAGCAGCTCTAGGCAGTTGATGTGCCAAAGCAGACGAGGCCCCGTACAGAGCCCCGAGGCTGCCTGCCCGTTGCATGTAGCGCCCCAGCCCATGCTGGAGGCATCTGTTGTGACAACAGCATGCCAGGACACTTGTCCTAAGGGCAACCCTGCCCGTAGAAATGCAAGGTCCGACCAGGGGCTGAAAGAGCGGCGACACGACTGCGTGATGGTCACACGATGTGTGCCGCGGCGCCATGCCCATCTCGGGACCCGTGAGTGTAACCAGTGCTGAAGTGGTCTCATATGAAGCAATCCGAGCGGCGTGACTGCGGCTACGGATGCCATATCCTCAAAACTCGCAGATCCAGGATTGGCCGAAGGCCACCGCCTTTCTTGAGTACGATGAAGTAAGGGCTGTAAAACCCCTGCCTCATCTCGGCTGGAGGGACCGGCTCGATTGCATCCTTTGCCAGGAGGACAGCAATCTCCTCACGCAAGACAGGAGCGTTCTGAGCTACCACCGAGGTCTCGAGAACGCAGCTGTACTTGGGAGGTCGCCTGGCGAACTGAATCGCGTAGCCGAGTCGAATTGTGCGCGCGAGCCAACAAGACGGGCTGGGTAGCGCAAGCCACGCTTCCAGACGCCGTGCAAGGGGCTCCAACGGCACAACCGACGTACCTGCGGTGGTGCAGTGCAGGGGAGTAGGGCTGGATGGTACAGAAGGCAGCGCGTTCTGAAGCATCCTTACCGAACTCCCTGGTCCCAAAGGGGACTGGCTAGAGGTGCGTGGGGAGGCACTGCGTCCCCGAACCGCACTCTCTTGGCCGCAGGCAAGATGGGTCGCGGGCGAGAGTGAGGAGGCAACGCGTCGCACACTGTCAACCCGCGAACCTGATAACCCGGGGGAAAGGAAATTGCTCTCACTTGACAATGTTGGTACTGCAGGCCCTTGAGCCAGCGGCGGAACAGAATGAATGATCCTCCCCCAGCCCTCCTACAGGGGAAGGAGTGGCGCTGACCTCACCAGCTCCTGAGATGGAGCAGCTTTCCACATCTCCGGTTTTCCCATGTCAGGGCCTTTTTATCGCCTCCTTGGACGATATCGGGGCCAGCTGGAACACAGCACAGCAGAATCACCGGGGAGCCGCACTGAACAGCTGCTGCAGGAGGAGTGAAAGGTCCGTGGGGACTGGCCCGGCGGAAGGCTCTCACTGTAACCCTCAGATCGCCCCGAGCACTAGCCGATGCTTCTCTGCTCGTGGCAGAGAAGCCAGCGCGGGTAGTGACAGAGGGAGCCCCTCCCATCCCCGTGAGGAGAGAGAGGCGCGATCGCAGCGCTGCCATGGTTACACGCTCAATGAACGCATAAACCATCCACGAACGCAGCTTCAGCGTGCTGGAAGCCCAGACACTGAAGACAACGATCGTGGCTGTTGACGGAGGACAGGAAACGACCGCAACCAAGAGGACACGGCCGGAACAGCGTCTTTAAAAAGACGTGAACCGACCGTGATTTGCTCTTTTAGGAAATCTGCTCTTTCAGTTGAAGTGCCCAGGGGAATCGCTGCAGACAGGACACCGCTGTTCGCACCGTGACGCCAACCAGAACAGCTTCCAGACAGATGATGAATGGCTTTGTGGAGATCAAACGTTCATCCACTCGGCTCCGAAGCAAAAATCTGATGAGTGGATGCACCTGTCGCCCTTTTATACCCGTATGCACGGGGAGTGGCTCAGGTATGCAAAATCCACTAGCCAATATTCATTGGCGTTTTCTCTTAAGTCAGAGATGATTGGGGCTTCCAAGTACATCCCCTAATGTCGTCACGACATAACTCGTAGTGACCGACAGATAGGGAACGAGGGTTACATACGTAACCGAGACGTTCTGTCAACATCCTTGTCTGAAACCTGTAAAGCAGAATTATAAGCATATAAAAACTAGTTATAATCCCAAACAGCTTTCATGTCATTTATGTATAATAAGAACAAAAGGGGGCTAAGACATTTCCCAGAGGAACTCAATTATTAACAATTGTTTCCTCAGAAAGAATACCATCAATTTCTACCCTCTGAACTATCCAATTTAGATAAGAGTTCAACCAGGCTATCACCATACTCAATTAACCCATGACACTTCAATGATCTAACAGTATTGAATGAATCACTTCGAGATCCAAGAGTACCCTACCACACATTCTTCCTTTATTATTCTGCTTCATTATAAAATCAACCTTCGTGTCAGATGGCACTATACCCTTTGAAGAAAGATTAAAGATAAATGTAACAGTTGGAACTATAATATCTGCAGCATCTCTTAAAAATCTAGCTGGAATAACATCCAGTGCAGTAGATTTAGACAATAGATTGTAAAAAAACAAACAAACAAAAAACAAAGATGGATGACGTGTCTCTATTTCCTTTCATTGTAGAAAAGCAAAGCCAAAATATCCCAGGTATTGCTGCTGTCATCTTGCATCAATGACGTCTTTTAAATTCTTTTAGACGTCTTTTAGTCTTTTAGACGTTTTGATCATGAGCTGGAGTCATGGTACCAAAGTCCCTCCCAAACTCCCGCAGACCCAATCACAAGCTTAAAATTAGGTTTTGAATAAAATCTCTTACCAAAATCATTCATATAAATTCTTCTTATCCACTAAGGTATTTTCATTTAATGAATAGAATAGAATTAAATACTTCAAATTCTATCTCACCATCAATATCTAATCCTAATTTTGATACAATAAATTTGATTTTGCCAACTGACTGGAACATATTCAGCACTTTCCAGCACTTTCCACAGAGATTTGAGATCTTCCTTATTTATTTGTAGTTTTTCCTAGATAAAATCTCTTTTTGCCTCCTTTATACTGCTCTGACCTAAATGTCCAAGTGCTTTAATTTTTTCATAGTCTTCCTGATCCTTAGTTCTCATATAAATCGAAAATGCCTTGTTGCTGTTTTTTAATATTTCATATACTTTCTGATTCATCCAAGGACTGGATCTTTGCTTATCTCTCACTTGTCTAAAGGGGGCAGTTCTATCAATTTCTTTAAGAAATAAAACTTTATATTTTGTCCAAGCATAATCAACTATTCAGCATGTCTTTCTCTTCAGTTGACCTTTAAATACTTACAACTTGAAAACTTGGGAACAGACATCCTGGTGCAGGCAAGCCGACTTGTTTGCCTTTGAGAAGTCAACCCACTATCCCCTCTGGTTCATGCTCACATCTCCAGCTCCATTGAGGCTGGACACCATGGTGCATACGAGGTGATCTATGAACCTTGGCTGGAGATGAGGGGCACCAAATCATAGATGACTGCTTAGGCCAATGGCATAAATCCTCTCAGCTTTTGTCGGCATTGGTATTAACATTTCCGCAGTGTCAACGCCATGCCAAAGGTTTGAACTTAAAAGAGAACGTCAGGTTACATAAGTGGCCTGGTTCCCTAAAACGGGAATGGGATGCTGCGTCATGTTGCCAAACTTTGGGGATGCCAGACACATTTTCCTTCAGGCAACTGGAAGTTGGAGATTCTTTGACGAAGGTGCCCTTTTAAGGTCTATGGCAGTGCTTCTCAAAGTCCGGACTCCGGTCCGGATCCGGACCCGGAGGGAATTCAATCCGGACCCGCTTCTATTTCATATTTCAAGAACACTAATTATATTTCCTACTTTGATAAACGCACGTTAAACTTGTAAATCATTTGTTTATTTATTCTTATTTTTTTATGTCTTTTGGAGAAGGTCCGAAATTGCAGGCGAGATATTGAAACTTTTCCTTCATGACATTTGTTGTCATCATGACATCCAGTGAGCGTATGACGTTTGACATAATCGGGCGACATTTCACCGCTAATATTTTTATTTTTTTGTTTTGTTTTGCTATCACTTATATTATGGCAATTTGTCTTATAGCAGTGCCCAGTGTATACATTTATTTGTGGCGGCTTGTCACAATATCAAAACTGACCGCTACAAATAGATTTTACAAAAGGCTTATACTTCGTTGAATAAACTGAGCACTGCGCGTTTCAAAAATAAAATGCTGCGCGGGTGTTTTTATATGAATGTATCTTTTAAAAGAACCGTCCGTTTTCTTCAGAAAAGCTTTGATGTCAGTTTTCATTTGGTCTTTCCTGTAATGGCTGATAAAGTAGCGCTTATTTGATTACAGTCGTTACCGGGGAAACAGCTATAACAGCTATATCTCTCCTGCTGGCAGAGAATCAACTTGCATTTGCTAGTCTGCGGGAAACACTGGTGTCTGTCAGCAAACATAAACAAAAAAGCATGCTTCAGAACTGTTTTGAGAAGGTGCTTAAGTTTTGAGCCATGTATTATTACTATGAATTAGGCTACTACTACTACTATCTTGTGCCCTGCAATAACCATTTACGCAAACTCTCTTTTGATATAAAGGGAAAAAAAGAGAAAATCGGCTCAAAAAATCAGCATCATGTATCGGCCATTGGCTGCCCTGATTTCTAAATATCGGCATTGGCCAGAGAAAAAACATTATAGGTCGACTTCTACTGCTGACACTTAAATTAATTGTTTTGCCACTTTTGCACTTGTTATTAAAGTATTTTGAATGCAAAGGGAACCTTTTTTTTTAAATTAGTGTTTATTTGTTATATGTTATGTATGTTTATTAAAAACACATTTTGTAATAACCAATTGTTCCGGACCTTTGACACTGATGAAAATTCAGATTTGGACCTTTGAATGTAGACTTTGAGAACCCCTGGTCTATGGTCTACATGCCACGCTACATCACCTGACTTCACATCAGCCAAACAAGATTTTCACTCATGCTTCAGACACTGTTCAAGCAGAAGCATTCCTACAGCCTCAATGCCATGACACAGTGTCTCGTTCCCTTCTCAGTGAACCGGGTTACATACATAACCTGAGATATTGCATGTGCAGCTTTTCCCTTTCACTCCCACTACACTCCCAAAACAAGTCTTCTCTAGCAAGACTAGAAAAGTAAGGTTTGTTTTTGTTTTATTATTCATTATCACATCCAAATCATGGACTGACAGCATAAGTCTGGAGAAACAGGTGTTCTGTTCATTAATTCTCAGCTTTGAGGAATGTTACATTATTGTGATACTCAACTAAACTAATTATGCTACATTTTACTTTGCATGGAAAATAGTGCGATAGTTATTTATGCAATTGAAAGTTGTCTTGGCTTTGAGATCGTGCACACTCTCTCTCTCTCTCTCTCTCTCTCTCAGACACACACCCACATTTTTTTCTTTCTGTTGAAATCACTGTGTATCATTCAAATTTAGCCTATAAACACTTGATAAGAAAAAAAAAATTGGGCTTTGTATATGTATCATACATATAATTAATTTAATTTAATTTTTTAATGGCTTGTCAGTTAACTGATTTTAACCAATCAATTATGGCAGTTAATCAGCATCTCCTTCTGTTCTATTTCATTCTGTCATCTATAGCACAACTGTACATACAATTATTTATTTTTCAAATTATTTTTCACTATTATTTTACTTTTTTCAATTTTTATTTATATTTACATATGTGTTTTTATTCTCATCTTATTTTTATTGTCTGTGTGTCGTTGTTGTCTCTGTGAACTGGAAGCTTATGACACTAAAACAAATTCCTTGTATGCGCAAGCATGCTTGGCAATACAAGCTCTTTCTGATTCTGATTCTAAAAGACTTTGGCAAGATGTACATCCCTATATTTTAATGTCATTTTTAGATTGTCAAATCAAAATAATGTTGGATTCAGCATGATATCAGAAAAAATAAAATGGCAATAGAAAATGGAAAAACAACACATTCACTCCCAAGTGTTTACCCTTCTGGCTTTTCAGTTATTAAACATTTTCTCGAGTTTGTTCATCTGAACTGAAATTTATTGAAGCCTCTGAGAATAATCTTTGACAGGAGAGATGTGACGTAAAGAGAATATACTGTCATCTGTGTCTGTGTGTGTGTGTGTGTGTGTGTGTGTAGGAGGTCTTAGGCCAGCGCACATAGTCAGATAAGGCAATGCACATCTGTATTTGAGTTGTGTCATATCTGACAGGTTGTGGGTTATGGTTTTTATAGCTCTTCTTTTCTCTGTCACATGCTGCAGGGATGCTTGTTTGTCTCTTATGAAATCTTTGGCCTTTACTGGTGGGAACCTCTGCGGTAAATGAACACCTGAGGGCAACCTCTGATGCGGTTGCCTTCAACACTGACCACACACACACACACACAGAGAGTGAGAGAGACATGTTCACGTCTAAATGAGGACGCACTATTTCCAAGGGACTTCTGTTGTTGTTGTTTTATTATTAAGCTAATTATAAATACTACAGACAAACAAAGCAATGTGTTTCATATAAATTCCTCTACTCTTTTGTTTCCCCCTCAAGTTGCAATTAAACATGCTGCTTTGCAACTGTACCTTTAAGACTTGTGTAAAAGACGTGTAATGACTGGCTAATATCTTCACTTGTGAAATGAGCAGCAGAAGTTTAATTTGAGGAAATGTTCTGGATAAACTGGAGAGGAATTTGTCTACTATACATCTAACCTGTTCTCAGTCCCAAGGCATCTGATACGGCCTCATGTCAAGAGCTCTGCACGTTACTGGACAGATGGCAAAAACTGTTTAACAACACAGTCAGTAACTGCTTTTATAGAGGAAGCTTTGAAGTCAGTATACTGACACAAGGGGCATTGGCGATTAATGTTTGGGAATCATTTTGTCATCATATAATGGTTTGTTGGTGTGTGATTTTGAAACTCAATGGCCAATTTTAGTTACACACACACACACACACACACACACACACACACACACACACACACACATCCGATTCATCAGATTTGGAGAAATTAATCATCCCATCAGTGTCTCAGCAATGGATCCTCTGCAGTGAATGGGTGCCGTCAGAATGAGAGTCCAAACAGCTGATAAAAATATCCCAATAATCCACAAGTAATCCACACCACTCCAGTCCATCAGTTAATGTATTGTGAGCCAAAAGCTGTGAGCTTGTAAGACACAAATCCATCATTAAAACATGTTTAACTTCAAACCATCGCTTAAATAAGAGTCCATAAGTTCACCTCCAGTGAAAAAGTCCATCTCCTGTTGTCTCTCACATCAAAATCCACCCACATATTTGTTTAGAACGTTTTGGACTGTTTTGCTTGTAAAGTTGTTTGAGTCATGAGGAGCACTTGTGGATTATTGTGATGTTTTTATCAGCTGTTTGGACTCTCATTCTGACGGCACCCATTCACTGCAGAGCATCCATTGCTGAGACACTGATGCAGAGACACATTTCTACAAATGTTGAAACTTATCTAAATCTTGAATGGCCTGAGTATGCACTTTTCTTAAATATAAATGTAGAATAAATATGCACTTATGAAAGTATATCAAATAAGGACTTATGAGTTTATTAATAACTACAAACCAACATTTGGTCTTAAAATAGCAAGCTCTGAGTGACAGCTGAATTCATGCTAAATGTGTTGCTTGCAGGTATATTATCCTGCTTTTCTGTTTATCTGTTTAATTTGATGTATCATTTGTTATGATTGTCCTGTTTTGTCAACAGAAATGGGTATATATAGTGTTAATTATTACCCCAGCTCTTTCTTCAAGGTTGCTCTGGATATTGTCATTATTCAGAAGTAGCTGGTGACTGAATGCTGCAGCTGACCAATCAGAATGAAGTCCTCCAGCTGTGTGATTAACCCTGTGCGGGATTGTTGAGTAGTTTGAAGTGTACACTCACACTTGTTTGACTGATGTGGCCTTGCATTACTGCCTTCTTTCACAGTTCAGTGAGATGATTGTGTATTCAGATGTGCCTCAACTCGCGCGTACCTCTGGACACGACAAAGCATCATTGTGCTACTGAATGAGCGTCCAGGGCAGTGGCAGTGCTGTGAGAGACGGTAACGTGAGCCTGTTATCTGCCGCAGATGAAAGAGCGTGCGATGCGAACTCTATTGTTGTTTTCTGTGTGTGTGTTTCTCGTGGGGCGGTGTTACCTAAAAAGGTAACAGGAATGAATAGAGACTTCAGTCTAGCTTTTTTCCCCCGTTTCTCATGTTTTCTTTTTATCCAGGTCAGCTCTTCAGGTAAGCTGGAATGTCACTGCGCCCTGAAGCTTTCTGAAGGCCGCAGAGAACCTGACAGGGATGGTGTTTAACATGTTACACCGTGGTATACACACTTACACGCATGTGTGTGTGTGTGTATACGTGTGCCTCAGGTCTACTACTGCTGAATAAAAGAGTGGGGAGTCATGGGAATCAAGTTTTACTTTTCTTTCTCAGATCTTCTTTTTCATTTTTGTTCTCCTGCTAAAAAACTAATCTATTATGAGAGTCTACTACGAACATTATCACAGGGTAAATTGACTTACCCAGGAAGTTTAACACTGTGGCTTTGTGTGACTTTCAAATCATTGATCTGTTTAAGCATCACAGCCAGCTTGACAAACGCTGTATGCATTAAAAGTATAGTATAAAAGTGTGCTTGTTTATTCAGTGATGCTCAGTCGGTACCTTTAAGGGTGTGTAAAACCCTTGTAGTAATGGAACATATGCTTATTATATTATATGCTTATTGGGGACTGATTGCACAGACACTATATTGGAAGAGAGCTGAACTGGATGATGATATTACTGAATCATCAATTAATTGACTTTAACTGAAAAATGTCAAACTTGTAAGATGTGAATGACAGTCTATTGAAGAGACAAAATAATAAACATTAGTATCATGTAACTACAATTTTGGTGTTTTCGTGTTTGACGGTAATCAAAGCAGCTGCTCTGAAAATCATCCTGCAGAAATACAGTTCACAATAAGCTGATAATTATTTTATTTATTTATTTATTTTTGTGAAAGGGATAGCTTGAAGTTGTTGTCAAATAGCTGACATGGGCACATCTTTGACTGCTCATCACTATTATTGAGTTATAAGGTCCTTCAGGCTGTGCTATATTGTATGTAATTACCACTAAAGGATGTACTTTAGAGAAACTACAGCACATCCATATTGCTTTTATAAAATAGTTGCCACATTTTATTTTAATAATACAAATCATTTTCATTAAAATATTATTTCTAATCAAATTACTAAAGTACAGTTCCTCAACTATTAGCTTTTGTAAAATAATAAATAAAAATAATTAATTTATTAATTTATAACAACTGAAGTTATAAAAATGATCCTGTTCAAAGTAGAATTTAACAGTGGCATTTAATATAATTCAGGATTAATTGTGTAAGTTCAGTTATTGTTTTGTGTTCATTGAATTTTGTTTTTGATGTTTCTGAATTAAGTTTATTTTATTGATAATTGATTGTTTGGTTTTGCTCACCTAAGCTACATTTATTTGTTTAAAACAATAACAATTGAATTATTATAAATTATTATTTCAACTTCAAATATCTGTTTTCTGTGTGAATATGTGTTAAACTGTAATTTATTTCTGTGATGTGCAGCTGTATTTTCAGCATCATTACTGCAGTCTTCAGTGTCACATGATCTTCAGAAATCATTCTAATATACTGATTTACTGCTCAACAAACATTTCTGATTATTATCAATGTTGAACACAGTTGTGCTGCTTCATATTTTTGAGGAAACTGTGATCCATTTTAATTTTCAGGTTGATGAATAGCACCACTATTTTGATGAATAGGAAGTTCTAAAGAACAGCATTTATTTTAAATTGAAATCTTTTTGAAATGATAAATGTCTTTACTGTTACTTTGAATTAATTTAATGTGTCCTTGGTGAATTAATAAAAAAACAAAAAAAACAAATCTGGATTCAAAAATGATTCATTCAATAAATCTTGCTGACTTAAAATTTCTGAACATTTTAAAGATTGTATCTCTCTCTTTGAAAATGTTACAGATTCTGTCTGAGATAAAGTGTGTACAGTATATAAATTGAAGTATATATTTGCCAGAATATTAATACACTGTTCCTTGTTCTCCTCTCACACGGGTCTTCCAGATCGCTTATGTGATCCTGAAAGCTGCAAACTCACCTCGGCCCGGAAACTGGATTCTAGAACGTTCTCTGGACGGAGAAACATACATGCCGTGGCAGTATTATGCCACTACAGACACAGAATGCATCACACGCTTCAACATCGTCCCCAGAAGAGGCCTGCCGTCCCACATGCATGATGATGAAGTCATCTGTACTTCCTTCTACTCTAAAATCCATCCTCTGGAGAACGGCGAGGTGAGAAACACCTTCACTCACAGGGCAACAAAATTAAGAAGTGCAATGAAAAGGCTTTAATGCCATTTTTAGATGATTATGACATGAATGGCCTATTCTGAAGAAATTATAACTTGCACTATAATGAATTATCAATTCATTGAAAATTTTAAACAAGGTATCATAATTTAGATTTTGATGGCCATTTTACTCCCTCTCTGACTTCCTATATGCATGGCTAACCTCACATCTGACCCTGCATTATCCCAATCATTACATGACTGAATACTAAATAAATATACACTGCAAAAATGCTTTTCTTACTTAGATTTTTGTCTTGTTTCCAGCAAAAATATCTAAAAAATCTTAAATCAGACAAGTAAAATGATTGTCTTGTTTTCAGAAAAAAAAAAACATGTAAAAATTAAGTGAGTTTTTGCTTGAAAAACGCAAAATAATCTGCCAATGGGGTGAGCAACAATCTTATTTCAAACAAAAAACAAGAATATATTGCTTACCCCATTGGAAGATTTTGCGTGATTCAAGCAAAAAACTCACTTAATTTTGACATGTTTTTTTCTGAAAAAAAGACAATCATTTTACTTTTCTAGAAAACAAGTAAAGCAGCAGCAGGTTTCATGTGTGTATGTGTGTTTGCTGAAAGTCAATTTACAGCTGTCAGATCATAGGATTATATTGAACAGCAATGTGTGATGGTGTTTGTGTGTGTGTGTGTGTGTGTGTGTGTGTGTGTGTGTGTGTGTGTGTGTGTGTGTGTGTGTGTTTGTGCCATACTAATGAGGGAGGTGGGTGGGGAGATCAAGCCTGGACTCAAATGTCGCTCTATCTCCTTTAAAAACAGACAGCATAAACTCACACAGCACTAATTAGCACACATCATTAACCCAAGAAAAACAGCCCAGTACTGCACACATATGCACGCATCACTTTCTTGAGCTGCACTAGCATTGCATTGCACTGTGACTGAATGTTGCTTATTTGTTTATATGCAATTAACCCTCTGGTAGTCTTTGATCATTTTAGACTGAAAAAAAAATCCAGTTTAAATTCTTAAACATTTTTACTTTATCAGAATGATACAAAACTTGGTGACTTTTTGGCACTTGCTATATGCAGACATGGGGGGGAAAAAAGCATGGACATGATTAGAAAAAATTTAACATTTGTGATCTTCACTGTCAAAAATACCCAAAATAGAAAATGAATGGGAAATACAAAAGATTCAAAAATACAAAACATTGTAGTTACAAATGAGCAAAGTAGTATTTGGTAATGTCTTTATATATATCCGAATGCAAAACATAATAAAAGTAAATAATTACGTCTGAAAATATTTTTATAAGCAATTAGGCAATACATAGCCCTGTCTACAGGCATCTAGTGGTTAAACCATAGTATTACATATTATTGTATATATATTCATCACATATTTTCAATTTAAATACATTTGTCATATTTTTTAACTTAACTATATTATTGCATAACTGTTTTAGTTCATATAAACAAAAATGCAGCTACATTTTAAGGTGAATATTGTATATTGCAATTTAATACCTCAGAGTGTCACAAGTGTGAGGAAAACCAGAGGGTTAATTGTATTATTTTTGGTCAGCAATATTGTTCAAATATTCAGATAATGCACTACATTTTGAAATATTCCCCTCACCCCCCCAAATAAAAAATAGGATCAAGCATGATTGAATAAATTATTCAATGACTCACTCATAAAGACAGTCATGTGTCGCAGTTCCTCACTTCTCATTTTCTTTCAGATTCACACCTCCTAATAAACGGCCGCACCAGTGCGGATGATCCATCGCCCACATTACTCAACTTCACCTCGGCATGCTATATCCGCCTGCGGTTTCAAAGGATCCGCACCCTAAACGCTGACCTCATGACCCTTGCCCTCAATGACCCCCGAGACATCGACCCCATCGTCACCAGACGGGTGAGTGCCTCAGGTGGAGATGGAAAGACAAGAGCGCCAGTGTGGTGCTAGCGTGAGAGAGGGAATGTGTTGTCATCGCTCAGTGCCATTCATACGCCATCTGTGTGTGTGGATGGTTGGAGCTAATGCCGCCCGCCTTATCCATTACCAGCCTCTCCTCCTCAGACAGATGGGTTTTAATTAAAATCATACAGTAATTAACAAATCAGCCCTCTCTTTCCCTCAAAGATGCCATATCACACGCCTCCACCCGCCCACTTCCTCCTACAAACTCATTAACTAGCTGATTGACCTGTTTCCATCAAAGAGTAGTTTCATTGAAATGCAGGATTACGTTTCTCACGTGCATTGAGCAATTTGGATAAATTAACCCAAAGTATTTATTTCAAAGAGTCATTTTGCAATCTGAGAGGCTTAAGTTACATTGGTCGCATATGATTTTGAGGCTAATTTAAAGGTCATGTGTGTCATTCTCATATCAAAGTGTATTGTTCTGAGTTTGGTAAGTTGACTTACCCAGGAAGTTTAACACTGTGGCTTTGTGTGACTTTCAAATCATTGATCTGTTTAAGCATCACAACCAGCTTGACAAACGCTGTATGCATTAAAAGTATAGTATAAAAGTGTGCTTGTTTATTCAGTGATGCTCAGTCGGTACCTTTAAGGGTGTGTAAAACCCTTGTAGTAATGGAACATATGCTTATTATATTATATGCTTATTGGGGACGCTTGACTGATTGCACAGACACTATATTGGAAGAGAGCTGAACTGGATGATGATATTACTGAATCATCAATTAATTGACTTTAACTGAAAAATGTCAAACTTGGAAAATGTGAATGACAGTCTATTGAAGAGACAAAATAATAAAC
The DNA here is from genome assembly GCF_936440315.1 of Barbus barbus. Classification (NCBI taxonomy): domain Eukaryota; kingdom Metazoa; phylum Chordata; class Actinopteri; order Cypriniformes; family Cyprinidae; genus Barbus; species Barbus barbus. The sequence goes on from NC_136742.1 coordinate 1,961,845, forward strand.
ATTAGTATCATGTAACTACAATTTTGTATTTACGTTGCATCAAGTTTAAAAATCGGAAGTACATTTGGGTACTTTCATGTGTCAAAATCCTAAGTTGTTAGTTAAAGGAATAAACATAAAAAGCACACAGTAAAAAAAAATATTTAATTGCAGTCAGGGGCATAACCTATTGCAGGCAATAGTAACAATAGCTGAAAGTTAAATAATTTAACCAAAGTCAAGGTCAAAGTGCCCACCAAGGGTGAACACTAATCACCATAATAGTGACAACAGACTTCAACAACTTTTGCACACGTGCTATTTGTTGAGGTCTTACCGGGATCCTACCAGCATCCAAATGACAACATATGCTGGTCCACCAGCACACCAGTGTCCCGTGATGGTGACCAGCAGCCAGTGACTGAAGCTGGTACCACTGTGCAAAGCATACCTTATGCTGGTGACCAGCAATACTGGGTTTTTCAGCATGGTAACAATTCACATCTAGATAAATTCCTTATTTTGATTCATATATTTAAAAATATGTTGTCCGCTTTAGGGGGAAAAGTGGTTCCCAAACTCCTACTTTCGTCGTGTGAGGGGTTATGTGAACTTGTAGCTGAAAAGCAGAGATGTTCATAAAGTTTAACGTATAGATACTTTGCTTCCAAGATGCTACCCAGTGCTTCATCAGAACCAGACCACAAAAGGTCTGCCAAGTGGAAAACATAAAATAAATAAATAAACCATCAGCAAACGTGCTTCTGTAAATATTTTAAAGGAAATAGACAACAGTTAGTAACTTATGTATTACAGTAGAGTTTGAGGTTAATGTGATTGCATTGCTTTTGTTTTTCAGTATTACTACTCCATTAAGGATATATCAGTAGGAGGCATGTGCATCTGTTATGGTCACGCTAAGGCCTGCCCGCTCAACCCAATCAACAAGGTTTGTCATCTGAAGCTAAAGAATCTTTATCCTCAAATGTTATCACTGTAATTAGGGTTATTACTTGAGCTTTATCATTAAGTTGTTAATTAGAGACTAATCACATTTGGCCTTTATAAAGCATGCACTCACAACAGTTGTAAAAAAATCAAAAATGAAATAGTTGCATTGTGTCTTATATGATCAAAATGCTGTATTTTGTTTTACATATATTTTGTGTCTGTGTAATAGGTGTGTAATAGCCACTACCTCTATCACCAAAACATCTATCATGATACATCAAAACAAGTTTTTTTTGCTTTTTCTTTACAGCACCACAAAATGTCTAGCACATTTTCAGATAACTTTATGAAAATAATTTAAAGACAGGGCAAAAATTGGATAACAATACACAATTTGACACAATTTCAGTAGATGAATAGGTTTCATTTGAACTATCCCTTTAAACTTTGAGCACATACCAGCCATGAACATATCAATACACAAAGGTTGCAGACACTTGGAGGAAATTAAAGGAATGAAGAAGGATGAATGCATTTGATTTATTTATTTAAATAGGACTTAATATGACTCTCCTAACCTCAGCTTATTAATACATTCATCAAAATCATACGTTTTACTATTTTCTAGTTTACTATTTTCTGACGATTAGTGCATGCACTGAAAGACTGTAAGGGAAGTGTAACCAAATTCATTAAATTAATTTACAATATGTACACATTCGTTCTTCATCGTATGGCTAATATGCTGAAAATATGTTGTTTGCATTTCTGTAAATGACTGTTGGTTCTTTAACATTTCTTTCGTAACAGTTTAAAAAAAGTAAAATATCAAAGGTTAAGCTGCTTACTTACTCTTTCATCTCAATTTTCGGTGATTAAAAAGAAAGTTTAATGTTGAAATTCATGCTCTACTTAAGTGCCCATTAATGGTAGCGCTTGCCTTTTTTGATTTGATTGTCCATCTCAGTCATTATGACATTGACAAGTGCTGCAAGACCACTGATCCGCTCAGTACCAAAATACAGCTAATATTAGGCAATTGTTTCACCATTTTTATTATGCACATTGTTGTAAGCCTCAGTGGTGCTTAGGCACTTAGTCTGTTCTGCATTATGTTTGTCATCTCAGATTGAGTTTTAATTGCGAAGGCATTCTCAAAACATTTCTGAATGGCACACAGTTGGTTTAATTGACTGTTTGGTTTTGACAACAGAAATTCAGCTGTGAGTGTGAACACAACACTTGTGGAGAGAGCTGTGACCGCTGTTGCCCTGGTTACAACCAGAAACCCTGGATGGCGGGAACCTTCCTCACATGCCACGTCTGTGAAAGTAAGAGGTCTCAACAATGTCCCACAGAACTGAGCATGCTGCTTTACTAACCAATTTTATCCTATTTAGGTGTGGTCTATAAACATCAGTTCATGTTATATGACATCTGAGTGATTATATTTATATCATAGTCACACTATGTAACAGATAAAGTTCCCCTGTAGTGAAAATCAAGTTTGTTATGCTGTTTATTTGTCTATGTGGTGTTTTTAATTTGCTTTTAGACAAGCCAAGCACCAATCCATTTATCAACACCGTTGCTGAGTATTTTCTCCTTAAAAATGTAGTTTCCCTAAGGCTGACCCAGAAACACAGTTTGAAACAGCCCTTTTGTTGCTACGTCACAAAATTCAACAACCAATCATGTCAAGGGATAGATTCTAGTGAGAGGCAGCTAGGTTGATCCAGTAAAATTGATAGAGATCGCATGCAAAATATACCAATAGGATTACCAGTGCAAAATTAGAATAAAAAAAAAACACGAAACAGTGGTTTAACGTGAATTTAGAACTGCTAATTTGAATAATAACCCGCGGCAACAGTGTAAAAGTAGCCCGGAGTCAGACCCACCTCTCCCGCATCGGCGTCCACTCTGCTCTTCGCATGCATTGCTCGCGGGTGCGAATTGGAATCACAAACTTGGCTGCATTCGAGTCTTCAAGGTAGTTTGAGGAAAAAACATCGCCAAGTAAGTAACTTTAACAAATGTTACAGTATCCACTCTAGCTGTCCACTAGAAAATACATAGTTTTATCAGTCATTATGCTACCCATGGATCAGGAGGCCCTGGCTGGTGTGACTGAGTGGAGGCGGTGCTAATTTACATATTCATAGATCCGCGTATAGTAAATGAGGCAAGGGTGTAGAGTTCCATTCAAGCTGTTTTAAGGCATGAGAAAATTATTTTCACAAGAAAAAAACATTTCAATATGTAATTTTCACGATCAAACATGAGTTTTAAGGGATACAATTTTTGACTACAGGGGGACTTTACTGCATCTTAATATGAATTACGCGTTTGGGCCTTTCAGTCTGATTGGTTTATTGGCATTTCAATATTGGCTGATATAACTGTTCAACAGTACTGGGACTCTCCACTGTTTGTATTACTTTGCTTGCCTGTGTAAATTCTTCATCAAATGTAGAACCTGTTCAGACAATATGTGATTTCAGATACACTGAGTGTCTTTATAAACACTGAGTCATTGAATTATTCACTCAACCAATTGATTAAAAAGCATAAATTTTCCAGGAATTAACCAGATGACTGTCTTAATGAGCGGATCACTGAATTGTTTGTTAAATGAGTTGTTCAAAAATACAGAATTGTTCAGGAACAAAATGCCCCTGTGTCTTTATGTGGAACTGTTTTTATTGGCGAAGCAAAAACACACAAAGTAACTGGCAATGCTGAGTCTAAAATTTAAGTTACACAATATTAACTAGATTATATAACTACTGTATTAAAGCTATATCACTCAATCTAGTCGCCTTCTTGTTACTCCATTTTTACTTCTTGTTACTCCATTCTGGAACGACCCAAGCTGCAGTGGCCAGCTTTAATGGGGCATTCTTGGATCAGGAACAGAGATTTAGACATCTCTTTTTGGACTACAAGGGTGGTTACCTCATTTACTATACGCGGATTTACTATACGCAGACTAGCAATGGAAGATCCTGAATTCATTGTGCTGTTGTTTGTAGTATCAGCACACCTGTTATTACCTGTGTCTGAATCATAGTTGTGCCAGTATTCAGATCAACTCTTCCTTATGTGGTATTGCCATATTATCAGTGCCATGTGTCAGGAGCTGCTTGTAAAGCTGCACTGCTTCCCTTATTGTTGTATAATCATGTGATGTCTTTATTTGCCAGAGTGTAACTGTCATGACAAATCAGAAGAATGCTATTACAACAAGACCGTGGCCGATGCTAAGCCGAGTTTGAATATTCATGGTGAATATGAGGGAGGCGGAGTCTGCCTTGGTTGCGCTTAAAAATACAGGAGGAATTAACTGTCAGTCATGTGTAGATGGCTACTACAGACCAAGTGAGGTGAGTATTGTGGCGGGAGGAGCCAACGACAGACACAGTGGGTGTGGCGTCAAGGGGGCTTCTGGGGGATTCGGCGGCCCGGCATCCTGGCCCGTCAGCCGCCTAACGGGTGCGGCAGTCCACCTCGACGCTCCCTTCCTGGACCCACGAAGACACCAGCGTGCATGCACGGGGAAGAGACCGGTCTCCCGAGGAGAGGCGCGCTTGGCGTTTAAACGGCGGCGGTGATGAGGCTCTATTCACATCAGGTGTGCCTCATCACACGCCGCCAGCCCTGGCTGTTTCAGCGCCCCTCCTCTCTCACACACCCACTCCCGTCGGGAGCCTGGTGAAGGGCGGCGAATACGGGACGGGGTGGTGATGATGGACAGGGGGGAGGCAGCCGACTCGTCACAGTATCTTTATATATATATATATATATATATATATATATATACATTTACATTTACACCAAAGGCATGCGTCTTATCCACTGCGCTATCACCACCCCCCTGTATATATATATATATATATATATATATATATATATATATATATATATATATATGTGGGTCAATGCCCATGGGCCAACTTTATTTTTTAAGGCTGAGTTCAGTGAAGGGAGAATCAAATGTCTTTTGTTGTGTAACTGAGCCTAATGTGAATATTTTCCCAGGTGAGTCCACATGAGCCCTGGCCTTGCAGACCCTGCTCATGTGACCTGAGGGGTTCACTGCACACTTCATGTGTCCCAGACGAGAGTCAGGCCACCGCAGGTACAACACAACACAACACAAGACAGCACAACGCCCTGTTTACACCTGCTAAGTGATTTTGGTGATCGGATCACTGAAATAGCATGTGGAGGTCACTAGAAGCAGATGACCACATTGCACTGTAGTATAAACACGTCATCCTTCCTGAATGCATCACATGGATTTTAGATTTTCTTTGCATGCATTGCACAATTTATAAATAGGCATTTGAAACTTCCACCTTTTTAAAAACGGCTTTGTGTTTTTAAAGCATGTTTTATTTTGCATTGATAGTATTGATGTTTCTGTGTGTGTTTGAGTGAAAGTGTTCTGTGTGTGTGTGTTGAGCAGGAGCTCAGGCTGTAATGGTGTGTTCTCTTGTCTCTGTAGGTTTGGCAGTGGGCTCGTGCATCTGTAAGCAGGGATACGCAGGTGAGAAGTGTGACAGGTGTGCGTTTGGATACACATGATTCTCTCTGTGTGAGCGATGCAACTGCAGCAGTGATGGCAGCATTAACCAGGATCCCTGCCAGCCACCCTGTGTGTGTAAGGTACGACACATGTTACCACATTAACACTGGCCTCCCTCTGCTTATACAGCCATCATGCACTTACTGCTACAACAATGCCACAATATAGGCACAGACTCTATGACCTTATTTGATTATTTGATGTTTACTTGGAATGGATATGTGCACTTATTATATTATTATTATTATTATCCTTTTTTTTTTCATTTGTGCCTGTGGTAGCCCATGTGGTCAAAAGTTCAAAATTGCACTTATGTAAAACCTTATCTCATCTCATCAACTTTTTCATCATGTGTTCTAGATATGTGCTCTTTTTTCCCCATTTTAAAGAAGCATTTCTTACAGTAATTATCTTACAAAATTTGCCTCACAAAATGTATTGATTAGATTTGAGATTTTCTGAGAAATGGCTTCATGGAGGTCAGTGTGATTCCTCGGGTGTGTAGGTTGGGGTCATGATGTTTAGATATTTATGGATGCCAATCTGTGTTTCTGAAATCTGCTGTTTACAGGATGCTTTTAGAGTTTATCCCGCATCGGCCAATTACAAAGAGTGGTTTCTAGAGCAACCGTGCAGGATGAACTTTGACACTGGTTAGGTTAATTATTGAGATGCAGAAGATCATGCATACACAGCTTGTGGTAAGTACAGAGAACCTGCAGCATTAATGATTTAACAAGCAACTCATCCTAAAGTCCAGCACAGAGATAAATACACTCGCTGATCAATCACCTCAGTGACAAGGATCTTCATTTAGCTGACAAACGCCATATATTTGATTCTCCTGAACTGCTGCATTGAGCAGTCAGATATATGTAAGAAATCTGAAGTATATTTTTACAGACTGCCGAAAGCTACAGAAAAGAGACGCAAATTATCCTGCAATTCAAATAAACAGATGGACTGCAGGCAGCGAAACAGGGATTTGCATTTATCATTTTATGTTAATATGCTGAATTTTGCAGTAAAATCATACCGTATATATTGTATTGTAATATATATCGTATTGACAACTCATCAATTAAATATTTACCATCTTATGTTCTGCATAACTGGATGTTTTTAAATAAACACTGATACAAGCGATATAAGTTTTTGGGCTGGACGATATGATGATATATATAACATTGATATAAGTGATCACCCGGATTTAATACAACCTACTTTGTATTTACAAAATGCGTTCACAGGCAAATTTGCTTTATGTACGGCATCGAAATTAGGCACATATTAATGTCAGGAAACATGATTCCTGGCTGTATATCAATATCCATGGGCCACTGGGTCTTTGGTAAGTTGTAAGGAACAGTATATCGATTCCAACAACCTTTAGTTTAAACTGTTTATATTTTGTTTTGCTCTCGTTTTTGCAGCTTCCCTATTAAATCCAGTCATACAGCAGCTCTTTTGCCACTCAGTCTGGCTGAGGGGGTGTGTTCAGATGGCAAAGTGACGTCAGTGCATACCCTCTATACCACCATAGTACCCTTTCTGAGAGCATTCACACAGTTTTTTGCTGTATGTAGACTCTTATGCTGGCATTAGCAAACCTAGCATGTCTAGTAACGCATTTCATTACCAAACTCTTTAGATTTAAATGACGTAAATATAGTTAAATGACAACATTTTGGATATGGCCTGTTTGGCCCCTTGATAGTCATTTGGATGGCTTCACAGTTTCTCACATTTAGTGATCCCTAAGTCTTTAAGGCACTGTTTACAGACCTAAGACAGGTTAGATGCAGTATTGAATTTAAAGTGGGTGACAATGAGGCTGTGAGGCACAGACTTACAGTCACAACCTACAATTTTGATGGACTTTTTGTCTGAATTATTATTTTTTTTTTTTCCAGAAAGACGTATTTTCAGCTGAACTATTGTTATGTTGTTTAACAAAAGTACAATCCATTAACTCTTTCCCCGCCAGCGTTTTGGAAATAGTTGCCAGTCACCGCCAGCGTTTTTGCAGATTTTCACTAAAATTTCAAGTTCAAGTTCAAGTTCAAGTTGAGCTTTATTGTCATTCCGCTACATGTGGGGACATGCAGTGGAACGAAATGTCGTGCCTCGCAGGACCAAGGTGCTACATAAATACAGACATTACAACAATGAAGTAAAAAAAAAAAAAAAAAAAAAAAAACACTATAAACCTATACACTACTAACAGATTTAACTAAGTATACTATATATATATAAGTATTTACCCTATACAAACTAAAAAGGATAAAAAATACAACTATACGAATGCTTCACATAAATATTACCCTATACAAACTAAAAAATAGAAGATAAAAAATACAAACTATACGAATGCTTCACAAATACTGTACATGTGCAAAGAGAGACATTTGAGTCAGCAGCTGGTTGGGGAACAGTGCAGGATTTCACTGATTTCATGGCCCCCAGAATATTTTGTTGTATGAATATTTGAACAAGCAATACATCAAAATAAAGATCAGACCCTCTACTTCCAAACTAAAAAAATATGTTTTATTCTAGCTTCAAGCATTGCTTTTTTGTTTTTTTTAACACTTGAAGGAAGGCAGGTTTCTTAAAAAAAAAACAAGCTACATTTTGGCCAAAAAACTGAGAAAATACCATTTTTATCAAATACTACATCTGGATTATATTCAGTAATATTATCAAAGCAAAGATGCAGTAGATGGCTTCCATCAGTATCCCAAAATTGCACAGGCCTTTACCACTTTCTGGATTGATATTTCACTCTGTAACCAGTGTCGGGGAAAGTTACTTTTAAAAGTAATGCATTACAATATTGCGTTACTCCCTAAAAAAGTAACTAATTACGTTACTTAGCTACTTTTTATGGAAAGTAATGCGTTACGTTACTTTTGTATTACTTTTGTGTTACTTGTTAAATATGAGCAGGGCTTGATTATTTTTAATACAAGAAATTATATTTATAGCAAATGTAAAAGCCCTTTCACACCAAAAAGTGTAATGAATAAACCTCAGGCTGAAGGAAAAGTAAATTCACGTCTGTACAGTAGAACGCAGGAGGTTGGTTGAACTGGATCATCAAAGGTCAGCAGCAAAGACATTGGCTAATAAAATGGGATTAGATACATTTGTGTTGTTTAACATATTTAATTATTGCAGGTAGGGATGCACGATATTATAGGACTGATATCGGAATCGGACGATAATTGCTTCAAATGTAAATATCGGCATGGGCCCGATATGAAATATTATGCCGATATGTCTTGCCGATAAGAGGAATACATTAACTCACATGTGCTCAGGGTGTGCTAGAGATTAGATCATGTCAGCAGTGTGGCTCATTCTTGAAGCAAAGTTTTGAAGCAAAGTCATTCTGTGCAGTGCTGCTTCAAGTCGAACACGCCTAGAGTAAACCGTAAAAGCACGTGCAGCGGCAGCAGTGACATCCTCCCCCGGGTCCTAACGCTCGCTCGATAAAGAGTTTTAATCTGTAGGGGGAGCTGTTGGTCTACTTCTAATTAAATTAAAAGTAAAATAGCCTACACAAATAACATTTAGACTGTATTTCTGATTAAATATAGCAGTAATTAATGGCATTAAATAATGAGTATGTTTTGATTTAAAGGTCAGAAGCTATAGCTTACATGAAAAAAAAATCACATGACACTTGTAAATTAAATTATTTTATATATACCGATTTATTCATTAATGTGTTATATGTTTTATTTTTTAAACAAATCATGAGCTCTAAAAGATTTTCAGAATTTGTACAACTCTTGCTTTAGACCATCTACAAATGTTAAATCTAAAAATAAAGTGTTAGGGTGAACACTGCATCTTTCTCGGGGGGGGGGGGGGGGGGGGGGGGAATATAACTATTGACTTATAGTTATTTTCAAAGCTTCAATGCAATGTCAAAAAACCTTTATTATTGTTTAATTCTAACAAATAAGTTCTTGTTAAAAACGAACCAAAATGAAAAATATTTTGCTTATCGGATATCGGCAAAAATCCAATATCGTGCATTTCACTGTTTTAATTCATTTTGATGAATACTAAATCTGTTTTTTGCGATTGGGATGAATTAATGCACATTCTCATTTAGTCAATAAATGGGAAAAAAGTAACTCAGATAATTTCTTGTAAATTAAAAAGTAATGCGTTACTTTACTAGTTACTTGAAAAAAGTCATATTATTACGTAACTCACACTACTTGTAATGTGTTACCCCCAACACTGTCTGTAACATTAGGCAATTTCGGTTAGTGTTGATGATCGCATTATATTTCATATGCATATACTTACATATGAGATCGCTCGTTTCAGCGTCTTCCTGGTCTGTGTTTTTGATCGGCACATTCAGGAGATGCTAATAGCGCCCCCTAGCGTATAACAGTGAAAACACAGAAACCCGGAAAATTCCATGTTTGGCTAGGAAAGAGTTAAACGCTTCAGTCCCTCACAGCCTCGTTTTCATTCTAGTCAAAAATTAAATCTGGCACAAAGGTCTGTGGCAGCATTAGCTTTCTACAGACTACTCATCCTGAATAAGACAACCAATTAAGCAAGAAGGCACTGAACCAGAAAGGCCACCGCTCAGGTTGTGAGGAATCTCACACAATCTTGTGGTAAAATGTCCTCAATAAATGGAAATTAAAACAGTCTTCTACATGTACGAACTATTTGTTCAGTGAATGCTGTCACAACCAGGACTGAGAGGAAATGGTTTGAAAGGCACATTTTGCAAAACGGCATGGAGGAGACAAGCTAGGACATGTGCCGTCTTATGTGATGAGGATACTTAAAGACTGACAGATGATTGAACCATCATCTTATATTGAACAATGCAGGTCCAAAAAGGACAATGTGCTTCAACAAAAAAACACCATGAAGGATCTAAAGGACTTGTTTTAGTAAGATGAGGCCTTTACATCTGGTCTTAGTTTAACTTTGAGAGGTGAGATAAACTGATCAAGGAACTATGAAGTCTGGAGATCAATTACTGTTTACAACAGTCTTGTAAGATGGTGCAGGGGAGCTAGATGAATATACATCTGAATCTCAAGAAACATACCTTCAGAAGTCTGGCTGAAAGAGAAAGTCAGCTTTACACATGAGACCTCAGGAACAAGCTGGAGGCCTGACAACTTCAGCCACATGGTGCTGGAGATGTGCACCACACAGAGTCAGAAATTATGTTTTATTAACAAGGTTCGGGAGGAGCGCGTCAGATACTTAGCCTAATTAACACAGGAGGTTCCCACTCCAGTTAAACAATGTCCGGCTATAAATACAGCTGACATACCTCTGTTCACTCAACGGATAATCAGCATTCGGTTTGCACCTTTTACCACGACATCTCAGACACAACGCGTCCCGTCCAAACAACGAGACATATACTGAGGATTTTTCGGATCTTCGGGCCAATCTGCCGGCCCCATGATCGTTTTTTTTCCGCCAGACACGGCCGCTGAGCTTCAGTGCTTTGCCGCGGCCGCGGCCGCTGCTTTCTGCTCGACGCCGAGGCTACCTCGCCTCTACTGGCGTCGCTTCCATCCTCTTATCATTCGGACGCAAATATCCGTGCCAACAATCCCTCCAATCGGAAAGTGGTTCGTATTTAAGCCTGTGGCAAACGCTGATTAATTCCGGCGCAACATCTTCGCGAGAGTAAACAAATCGGATTTACACTATCTACTCTTCACCGCGCAAACCAGCCTCACTCATAAATCCACTCCAGCCGACAAGGCGGCCAATAGATCGAGAAAGGTCTGAACTCGCCTCGCTCGACACCACCGTCGTCTCCACGAGCGTCGGGTCGCAACAGCAGGCCTTCAACGAGCCTGGGCCGTGCCCCCAGTTCTCACCGCAACAAAGACCCACTCGCTTCCCGCTTCGGCTCAGCCTTCACCGCGGCTCTCCCGGCCGCAGCGCCGTATGCAGCCGGATCTTTAGCTTCTGCTTCCAGCATGCGCGAGGCAGCTACCGCTAGCGGCGCAACCACCAGTGTTGCCAAATAATTCTCAGGTAAAATCGCTAAAGGCAAGTAATTTGTTGATCAAGTGTTAAAAGACGTCGCGACATCATGTTAATGTCACTATAACTGTGACACCCTAAAGTACGTGCACATTTTGGGTATCGTGATTTTTGTAAGAAAAGGTTATTTTCCATATACTGTGTCGTATCTTACATATATTCTATGTCAAATGTATTGGGAAGCTGAAAACCGCTGTCTATTGTTGAGTGAGATCGGGACTTTTATTTTGAAAATGAGGACTCTTACAGGGCAGTAGTGTTGTGCTTGCGCCGGCGCTCTCACAATTTCTGGAGATGATGTGCGACACAGACGCACTTGCTTCGGTCTCCTCAATTTCTCCTGTTTCTACAGGACTTTCTGATCTGTCAACACGGCCTTTTGTGCGGGGTGCGTAACATAACCATGACACAAGTGCTCAGGATACAGACTGGAATTACTCAAACTTTCCTTATTTTTCACCAGCTTTTTTTACCTATAATTAATTTACACATTGCATTTCAATAAATGGACATAAGATGGATAAGATTAATTTGTTTTATGGTTAAAACCAACAGTGGAAAAGAGAGAATTTCTCACAGTGGACCAACAGTAAATGATTAACAATCATAGGTACAAACCAAAAATTAAGGCAACAAGCACAACTGCATCTTAATTCATACGTGAAGCGTGTACTGCTAGGCACCTCTCCCACAGAGTAAGTTACCAGCCGATGTGCCACCTGGCTGGCTAGCGTTTACACACATAACCGCAATAAAAAAAAATTAAAATTTTTTAAAAAAAAAAAACATTGCTTTACCAAATAATTTTTAAATCACATTTGTTGCTTGGTAAACAAGTTACTAGGCTAGTGCAACAAATGGCTAAATCGGCAACACTGCAGGCTACCTGGACATTCCAGCATGTCCAGCTAAAAGTCTCAAACCACTTTTGTGGCTACTCCCGCAGGAGCCCTATCCGTATTTCCCCACTGCCGCTGCAGTGACTGCTCCCGCAGGAGCCTTTTCTATTTTCCTCCACTGCCGTAGCAGTGACTGCTCCCACAGGAGCCCTATCTGTATTTCCCCACTGCCGCTGCAGTGACTGCTCCCGCAGGAGCCTTTTCTATTTTTCTCCACTGCCGCAGCAGTGACTGCTCCCGCAGGAGCCCTATCTGTATTTCCCCACTGCCGCTGCAGTGACTGCTCCCGCAGGAGCCTTTTCTATTTTTCCCCACTGCCGCTGCAGTGACTGCTCCCACAGGAGCCCTATCTATATTTGCCCACTGCCGCTGCAGTGACTGCTCCCGCAGGAGCCTTTTCTATTTTTCCCCACTGCCGCTGCAGTGACTGCTCCCGCAGGAGCCCTATCTGTATTTCTCCACTGCCGCTGCAGTGACTACTGCCGCAGGAGCCTTTTCTATATTTGTCCACTGCCGCTGCAGTGACCGCTCCCGCAGGAGCCTTTTCTATAGAAACTAATAACCACCTTTTATTTTGTTTTTTCAGTGGCCTTCAGCTCACGAAGCAGACACTAGCGTGAGGCTACTTCCGCTAGCAGAGCAGGCTTCTCAAATTATTCAGGACTCTCTTCCCATGGCTTATAGCTATGGCCGGTGAAGCAAGCACCATATAACGCTTGAGGCTGCCTCTAATGGAAATTTGGGCCCCCGCTTCTCTTCCTCTCAGCTCTTTATTTCATTTAAAGTCACAATATCCTCTTTTACAGCAACATCACTGCGCGTCCCACCAAATGCTGTTACCTCGGAGCCACCGCTAGTGGCTTACAACATCCGAGTACGGATCCAGGCAGGTGCGGCCATAGACCCCTCATCCAAGGCCATCACTAACAAGCAATTCGGTAACAGATGCATTGCAGGCCACAATAGGCCATAATCGTTTTTGAGTATGAAAAGTAAGTAACTTATGGTTCCGTTGAACTAACTTAATAAAATATCAAACAACATCATCAAACATGCATACGCATTTCATCAAAGCCTACAGAGGACTCAAATAGCCAGACAATCGTCTAATTGTCACTGCGTGATCTAATCCCCATTCGGCTAAACAACTCTTAATTCAAATGTCCACTTAATCTTTAATATTGGCCATTTCCTTATGACAGAATGCTGTAACAATCATAAGTCATTGAACGTGGACATCAAAAATCGCCCTTTTTTTTTTTTTTTTTTTTCTGAGTTTTTCATTACGTTCAGCTGTTTCACCGTTATAATCTGTTCAGCTTTTCCTCTATAGGCGGAGCAATTAAACAAGGGTTCATGATCAGCCTTTTCAATGATCACCTTCTCAGCATTAGCCCATCGGTGTGGCTGCTAGGAAAATTTCCGGGGTAAGAAATGCATTCTAATCAATCTATCAGCTCCGCATAACTCCCCGTTTCAAGCATAAACGCCTCGATTTCCTCTCGATGATTCTCTCGCAATAGTAGGACATTGATCAGGCAATCCATTTGATAAAATCATGGGTCAGTGCCTGGCTGTCAAAAGTTGACATCACCTCCGCTTCCAAAGCCATGCCTATCCATCCAAGGCATTTATTTGGGCTACGCAAGCACAGGAAGTCCTATTTTGTCGTATGCTTAACTTCGAACGCAAGTAGCACCAAGATTTGACGTCATCAGAAGTAGCTTATTGGATTGTCTACATTTGCGCAAGTAATCCTCATAGCGTCTCCCCTTTTAGTCGACTCAAATTATCCTGAGTATCGAACTCTCCGTCAGATGCTCCAAGAGCGCTCCCGTTGGAGCATATACGTTTCTGTCAACTACCGGCAAGGCTCACCTCCAACGCTTTGATTATTGAATTCCTATCAAATGCCGGCAAGAGCCTCCCGGCCGAGCGCTTAGCCGTCCAATGCTGCGAGTATTGATCTCCCATCGAACGTGGCCAGAACCTTCAGAATATGTTTGTCTTTTAACAACCGGCGACGCCTACCCGCTCGTGCCATGAGTATTGAACTCCCGTCAAACGCTACAACCGCCTCTCGGTCAAGCAACCCGTGCCCTTTAGTCGGTCTACCGGCGAGGCTCAACCATCCGACGCAGTGAGTATTGATCTCCCGTCGGATGCCGTAAGAACCTCCCGGCCAGACAACCCTAAACTTTTCCATCCCACAGTCGGCGAGGCTTACCCGTCCGACGCCGCGAGTCTTGCTCTCCAGTCGGACGTCAGCGAGAGCCTCCCGACCACACAACTTTACCCTTCCGTCCTACGTTTTGGCGAGGCTTGCCCATCCAACGCCGCGAGTATTGATCTCCCGTCAAATGCCGGCGAGAGCCTCCCGGTCGAGCAACCTTGCTTCTCCGGCCGACTACCAGCTAATCTTATCCATCCGATGCCGCGAGTATTGAACTCCCGTCGAATGCATCAAGAACGTTCCGAAGATGGTTTTCTTTCAACTAACGGTGAGGCTTACCTATCCGACGCCATGAGTATTGACCTCCTGTCGGATGCTGGCTCGAGCCTCTCGGTCGAGCAAACCCGTCCGGCGCCGCGAGTATCGAACCCCCATCAAACGCTTCAACAGCCGTCCAGTCAAGCAGTCTTGGCTTTTCAGTCAGCCTACGAGCGAGGCTTAACCATCCGATGCAGCGAGTATTGATCTCCCATCGGATGCCGCGAGAGCCTCCCGACCACATAAACTTTGCCCTTCGCTCGGCGACGTATTCCCGACCGACGCCGCGAGTCTCGATCTCCCGTCAAATACGACAAGAGCTTTCAGAATAAGTTTCTCTTGCAATACCGGTGACGTTTGGCCTACTTGCGCCGTGAGAATCAAACCACCGTCAAAAATTCTAAAGCAGCTTTCCGGCCAAGCAATCTTGGCCTTCAGTCTGTCACCGGTGAGGCTTAACCATTCTGACGCAGTGAGTATTGATCTCCCATCGGATGCCGCGAGAGCCTCCCGGTCAGACAAACCCTACCTTTTCCATCCTAGGGCTGGCGAGGTTTACCCGTCCGACACAGTGAGTCTTGATCTCCCGTCGGACGACGGCGAGAGCTTCCCAGCTAGACTAAACTACTCTATCCTTTGACGGTCGGCGAGACTTACCCGTTCGACACAGCGAGTCTTGATCTCCCGTCGGCGAGAGTCTCCCGGCCGCCCTACTTAACCTTCCGTCCGACGGTCAGCGAGGCCCAGCCGTTCGATGCCAAGGGTCTCGTCCCGCCAGCCGAACGCTGTCCGAACCTCTCAGCCAAAACCTCACACCTTTTACCCCGCCTGGCGAGGCTTACCCGTTCGATGTCTCGAGTCTTGATCTCCCCATCGGATGCTGCGAGAGCCCTCCCAGTACCGGTTTTCCTTTTCTCCCTACCTGCCCGGCGAGACTTACCCGTCTGACACAGCGAGTCTTGATCTCACGTCAGACGTCGGTGAGAGTTCTCCCGGCTGGGCTCCTATACTCGACGCCCGCAAGCGAGGCTCATCCATCCGATGCCGTGAGTCTTGACCTCCCGTCGGATGTCGTGAGAGCGTCCTTGCCGGGCGTCCCAAACTCTTTTTATCTTGTCAGGCCGATAGGACCCACTCGTCCGACATCCGGAGTCTTGATCTCCAGTCGGAGGCTTCATGGGCTCTCTCGGTCAGCTACCTGCCCTCCGTCCTCTGATTAGCAGGGGCTAACGGCCAGCAGGGCCCGCACGCCGACTCTGTGAGCTGCTCCACTCAAGGCAACGCGGGCCCCACCGGTCAGGGCCACAACGACGCTGCTCCTCCTCCTCCATCGGCCAGTAGGGCTCACCCGTTCCAACCCATTGAGCACACTGTCAAGCATTGGTTCGAGCCCTCCCGACCAAGCACCAACCACGCAATCCACCAGCGGCCGGTCGAGCCTACCCATCCTATGCCAAACCGCTCCCACGGAGCACGCAAATTTGGCCTATCATACAAGCGATTCTCAAAACTATCTCCCGCCAGACCTCAGTGCGTATTTGGGGGGTTCTTAGTCTGGCGGCTGTCTATTACAATTGCTTTTTGGGGGGTACTCTGGGTTCGGGCCATGCCTGAGCCCGGAGCCCTTCCCCAGGACAGCACGCCAACTACGCATTACTATACACGTCAAATACGCATTACCTTACTCGTGCTAAATATATGTAAATGTGAACTCGTGAAATGATGTTTTATTAACAAGGTTCGGGAGGAGCGCGTCAGATACTTAGCCTAATTAACACAGGAGGTTCCCACTCCAGTTAATCAATGTCCGGCTATAAATACAGCTGACATACCTCTGTTCACTCAACGGATAATCAGCATCCCTCCTCCACCCCTTCTCCACTCAAAGAAGGTATCACTAGAGTTCTCACCACACTATGGGGGGGGTACTCTGGGTTCGGGCCATTCCTGAGCCCGGAGCCCTTCCCCAGGACAGCATGCCAACTACGCATTACTATACACGCCAAATACGCATTACCTTACTCGTGCTAAATATATGTAAGTGTGAACTCGTGAATACAGGAACATTCAGCTGAACATATATATGCTGTAAGAAAATTTCCTTCATCCCTGAAACACAACACAGTGCAATGCATAATTCAAATACAGGTAAAACACCAGTGAAAACACAATACAGAAAATGCCTTCATATTAGCACGGTACATTAGTCCCTATTTTACAGACTTTTTTAGAGTCTGCTGGACAAGGGAGTCAGCGATAAAGGTGCTTAAAAGGTTCTTCACAGCAATGCCATAGAAGAACTATTTTTGGTTCCACAAAGAACTGTTCAGTCATTAAAGAACCATCTCTTTCTTACCTTTTTATAATCTGAGTTCTTCAGATTTTAAAGGTTCCTTATGGAACCATTTAAACAAAAAAGTTATTATATGGCATCGTGAAGCACTTTTATTTTTAAGAGTGTGGTTGGTTTTCCAAAGTCCAATCCTTCAGTGGGAAAGCAGTCCACATGGACAGTAAATCAGACACAAAACACCAGAACAGCCTCTTCTTCCTGTGAAGACAGCAGGTGGGAATCCTGATTGATTTCAATCTCATCATTCCAGCAGTAGAGAGGGGAGTGAGTCTTTTTCAAAAAAACATGCAACAGACCCAGTGATTCATTCTTTCCAAAGTAGGTGGACGTTTGCATTAGGGATCTAACAACCAGACAGTAGTTCCAAGAAATCAACAACAGCCATTGATTTTCTATTTCTGGGTCAAAACACACAATATAAGGTTAAAGTGTTTCTCTGGCACCTCCAAATTCAGCATAAGAGTGCAACGCTTCATTTGAAAGCTGCAGTACAGTTAGCTGCTCTGATCTGATCTCTCAGTATCAGACACACATCTGATGTCGCCTCTGTTCTGTGTAAATGAAATACTGCTTGAGAGCTGCTTTACACTTTGATGTTACCCTGACAACTAACTTGTGTCTTTTTTTTTCCTCGGCTGCCGAATAGTTGCAGTCTGGACCCCCCCCCCCCCCCCCCCCCCCCCCCCCCAAAAAAGAGCTTAAAGTCTTTCAATGCACAAAACACACTGAGAAAATAGAAAAAATGAGCCACTTCAGTTTTAATGCAGAACTACAGATGATGGAGAAGGGTTTCACAGGATTTCTCTCAGCGCTCCAGATGGATGGATGAACAGATGAAGAGTGAGCGGAGGTGAAGCGTGTTTGGCGTTGCCCAGATGAAGAGGCTGTGATGGTCAGATTATAGAGACAAACGTTCAGCTCTGTTCAGTAATGCTTGGGCTCAGGCAGAGCGCCAGTGTAAATGGGACATTAAGAAACATCAGTAAATGACACCCACAGACGGCATGGACTCGCTCCAGGTGCTGCAGCCTGATGCCAAAATTTGCCAATAGCTGTAATATAAAGAAATAAATGAAAGTGTCAGAAACACTGTCTGGTGACTGGAATGGAAGAGTTCATCTGAGAGAGTTCCTCATACTGTAGTTAGTACTGGATTCACACAGCAGGGTCGATTGATGATCAGAATTTAAGAACTGACTTCCTTGAAGATCATGAGTGTGAATCTGAATTGAGCTGGACACAACACTGTTGAATTCAGTTTAAAATAACACTGAGTTACATTTAAAAAATTCTACACAGAGCAATTTCACTAGTTCATCACAAGTTGCATAACATATTTTCCATATTGGAATAAATAAACACAATTAAGTATCATTGTGTGTATAATCTTATGGATATAAGATAATAAACAGGTAAGATTTTAAAATGCTTTCTTCAGATCAGGTTGTTTTTAAGATCAGGTTTTTTTTAAATATATTAATATTGTTATTCAGAAAGGATGCATTAAATTGATCAAAAGTGACAGTAAATACATTTATAATGTTACAAAATATTTATATTTCAAATAAATGCTGTTCTTTTGAACTTTATATTCATCTGTATATCCTGAAAAATAAACATTTATCACGGTTTCTACAAAAAATATTGGGCAGCACAACTGTTTCGAGCATTGATAATAATCAGAAATGTTTCTTGAGCAGCAAATCAGTATATTAGAATGATTTCTGGAAGAGTAATGATGCTGAAATTCAGCTTTGATCACAGCAATCAATTGCATTTTAACAGATATTCACAGCTATTTTAAATTGAAATAATATTACAGTTTTTACTGTATTTTTAATCAAATAAATGCAGCCTTGGTGAGCAGAAGAGATTTCATAAAAAAAAATCTTACTGATGTACATATAGGCAAACTTATTTCTAGTTACAGCAGTAATTCTGAATGGTGCACAATCCCAGTTACACACACAGATATGAAGAGGTCCTGCAGCTATTGAAATAAATTAAATAGAAGAATAATGACTTGTCCTTCACTGTAGAGGTTTGTGCACCTGTGTGTGTGTTTAAGTAACACACTTCCCATGAGTTAGTGCTGCTTTAACAGTGTTTAATAGTGCATGCAGCCCAGTTTCACTCAACAGTCTCTCTATCTCTCTCTCTCTGCAGGAGCATGTGGAGGGACAGAATTGTGACCACTGTAAACAGGGATTCTATAATCTCCGTGGAGACCATCTCCGTGGATGCGATAAGTGCTACTGTTCTGGTCTAGCCAGCCTGTGTGCTGAATTCCACTGGGACTACAGTAATGTAGGAGACAAGCCGTTTCATTACCAGTGTGTGTTTGTGTGTGTGTGTGTGTGTGTGTGTGAGAGAGAGAGAGAGGGGTGGGGGTCTCGTTTCTCATTAGTTACACTATCTTAAATCTTTCCTTGGCTTGTGGGATTCAGTCTTATTAAGCAGTAATGGCTGTTCTTACACACACATGCTCACACAGACGAGTCACATGGACAATTTCCAGTTTAATGAGTGAACAATGTTGCTGGTCATCATGTTTAGAAGTGAACTGTCATGAGTGCAGTCTTTACACATACACACAAAGGGGACAGAAGTTAGGAAGGGTGAAAGTTTAATACTGTATAGGGCCCTTTTTGCATCAATTTGTGTGTGTGTGAGAGAGAGAGATGCTACCAGCATCTGTCTTTACAATTAAGCTGACCTTGAGTTGTCTTTTCAGAGCTCCACTAGCTTTAATTCGGCCGTGTGTGTGTGTGTGTGTGTGTATTCTGCAGCTTTGATGTACAGGCAGATCTTAATGACTTTAAATGTACTTATTAAGTGGTCAAATATTGATGAAACTGTCTAACACAAAGTCTTACTCAAAAATATAATAACTAAACTACAATGAAAAAAGGCCTGACATTTGGTGCAGTACTGATAGTATTGCACATAATGTTATTTATTTCCACCAGTTCTGCAATTATAATGCTGGGAATTCCTATTCAATATAACAGGTTGATTGAGTAAATGAATGCACACAGATGAACAGATCAGATCAATCTTTCTTTCAGAATGTAATTTCACTAACAACGCCAGTGAATCCAGTTATACTCAGTAAAAGGGCCGATAGCACACCAAAAAAAATGTGTAGTGTTTTTGCACTTTATTTTTAGTTTTGTTTATTTTATTTTTTATTGTAAGTTAAAATAAATGTTTTTTTTTTTTTTAATGCACTGCCTTGCACTATAGTACAATGAATCTGCCCGAAACACCATCTACAGTAGCATCTGAGTTTTAAGTTAATGCACAGAATGGTGCTTCGCAGGAAGTCAGAGGCTACTGTCACATATTTGGCTACCAACATTCTTCAGAATACCTTCCTTTGTGTTCAGCAGAAGGAAGAAACACTGACAGCACAGGTTTGAAACAAGTGTAGGGTGAGAGAAAGATGAGCGAATTTAAATTTTTGGGTGAACTGTCCCTTTAAAAACGTTCTCTTTAAAATGAGATCACACTGTGCAAATAAGATTTGAAATAAAATGACAATGACGTGAAATCAATAACTGCTGAATGTATTCAGAAACAGATGCAGATCTTTTATTTGTATATTTTTTGTCTTACAGTACATTTAAATAGTCACAAATAAAAATAGACTATGTCATCTGTCAAGCTTACCTGAGAACAGTATAAATAAACAAAAATAGTGACACTTCACAGAAAAGAAACACAAAGGCATCAGTCTCCCTGTTTCATAAGAACTTTACATAAATGCATGCCATTTTACAAGAGGAGTACCTCTGATCCATACATAATCTGAAAGTTCCTCTAAACAGCCTCTTCAATCATAGACTAGATCACAGACAGATCAAATTTTACAAAATTATCCAGAAAATGAGCAAGAATAAGGAAGGCAGATGTTTGATAGATAACACATTACCACAGAATAAGCTTCTCTTAGTCTGGAACGATTTTTTAACACTGAAGTCTTCCCATTAACAGGTGAAATTCTGAAAGTTTACTGTGAAAGATTATTTGGTTTAATGAAAAATGATCAGCACAAAATACTAATTTATTAAAACAATTTAATAAAAACTAGTTACCAGCATTTTAAAATAATTTTGAGTCTAGATCAGTTGGAAGGGATTTTTTTCTTTAAATAATAATGGATTGATTTTTTCATTACAGTAATGTGAAAAAATGTGTGTACATTACTTTACTTTACTTTACTTTTGTCATTTAGCAGACGCTTTTGTCCAAAGCGACTTACAAATAAGAAAAAGTAACTAAAACTAAAAAGTTACAACTCTATAAATACTATCTACCTACATATTTAAGAAAATAAAGAAATTAAATAAAATTGACACATGCATATAACAACTTTTCAATAATAAACATATCAATGAAAAAATTTAATAAAATTACATTATCCTGTAGTGTGACAAAAGAGTAGCCTTTATTTCTTAAAAAATGCACGTATAATAATTATTTAAGAATTAGAACAATGTTGTTTAAAATAGTTCCTGATAAGTTACAACATACACACAGCATTTCCATCAATAGTGTAATAGAACAGAACAGACTTCATTTACCTAAAAATACATAATACTGTTTATAGAAATTGTGTGCTTTACAGGTTAAATCAGTATATGAATCAATACAATATACCTCTTTAATATTCCTGATATTAAATCAATACATGCTGATACCAACTATAAATTCTTTAACTATTATGAAATAACTATTGGCAGAGTTGTTGTACAGAAGGGACTCTTTAATAGACCATACAATGAACTGTTTCTTCTCCCACAAACAGTGACAAAACTTCAGTTCCCCTTCAGGAACCTAGCTCAATCAGAGCAAACGGCGGCTCGACATTGAGATGACGTTCTCGCCCACATGAAAGACCTGGGGTTAAGACTAAACGCCAAGAAAAGTGTGCTTTCTCCATTACAGAGGACCACTTATCATGGGGTGGTGTGGGATTCGACCACGATGCAGGCACGTCTGTCCCCTGCTCGTAACGAGTCGATCCTCACAGTCAAGAGAGTGAAAGAAGGCCAGTCACTCACTGTCAAGCAGTTTCAGAGACTACTGGGTCTGAGGGCAGCTGCGTCCAACGTGATACCTTTTGGCCTGCTGTACATGAGACCCCTACAGTGGTGGCTCAAGACCAATCCTGCAATCCAGAGCTCCCTCTACGAGGAAACTGTACGCCCTGAAGTGGAAGCTCTTCACTTCATGGTGAGCAGGTTGCCAGCTCGACCCAGCTAACTGCCCGATTGGTACAGTTCTGGAGTTCGTGCAGGCCTGTCTCTCCGCAGGGTTAACCCACTCCACAATTGAGGTGTATGTGGCGGCCATTTCGGCCTACCACGTTCCTGTCAGTGGTCAGTCAGTGGGTAGACACCCGCTAGTTACACGTTTCCTCCGCGGAGGCCGCCGGTACGTTCACGTGTCCCCACGTGGGACCTGGCTGTGGTACTAGAGGCTCTTTGCAAGCAGGCCCTTTCAGTTGCCCCTGCCTATCTTGACTTTGCGCCCGGTATGGCCAAAGTTTTTTCTCTACCCCCGAGCAGGGTATATACCTAAAGTTCCCTCTGTGATGCCACAGCCCGTCGTACTTCAGGCCTTCTGTCCTCCTCCCTTCAGGGAGTTCGACCAGCAGAAGCTTGGATAGTGGATGCTATTGATATTGCTTATGAGTCCTCTCAGCTCCCCTCGCCGATGGGAGCCAGAGCTCACTCAACCCGAGGTGTGGTGGCCTCCAAGGACTCCTAGCAGGTGTGTCTATGCAGGACATCTGCAACGCTGCTGGGTGGTCCACGCCCCTCACTTTTGTAAGGTTTTATGACCTCGACATTCGAGCCGCTCCGGGCTCTTCTGTCCTCTCGTCCTAGTACACACTAGGCAGGGACTTGTCAGTTTGGCGGCGTGGGTATCTCATTTCCAGAGCGTTTCAGACGCAGCTCGAGTTCCTGAAGGGGAATGTCTCAGGTTACGCATGTAACCATGGTTCCCCCAAGGGGATGAGACGCTGCGTCTTGGGGCCATTCCTCCGGCATCCCAGCTAGCGCTTGCTTCATTCTTAGAAGCTGAAGCCGGCTCCACCTCACGTGCTTTTAAAGGTTCCTAGTTGTGACGTCAACCGCCCGTGACGCCTCGCCCTTCCATTGGACTGATTGTAGAGATAATTCAGAGCACGGTCACGCTGAAGGCGTTCCCAAAGCGTTTCAGACGCAGCGTCTCGTTCCCTTTGGGGGAACCATGGTTACATGCGTAACCTGAGACATTTTTAGGTTATTTGACTGAACATGAAATAATATTTAGAATGTTGCACATTAGAGAAAGGATACAGGCAAAAATACAGATGATCATTTACATTTAGTCATTTAGCAGATGCTTTTATCCAAAGTGACTTATTACAAATGATGACAATAGAAGCAATCATAATAAAAGAACACCGAAACACTGCTAAGCAGAACTGCAATAAATTGCAAGGAATTAATTTGTTCTTGTGCAAATCTGACTGCTCCAATAATGGAGATTGAATGATTATGAGGTTTATGATGTCAAATATGATTATAATGCTAAAGAAGAGCTGCTGGACCTTCTGCTGAATTGATAATATGCACTTAAATGTTTCTTCATTTATCTATATCTTTTATTTAACTTTGTCTTTTGTCATTTGCCCCGCAGCACGGTCTCAGAGATCAGAATGTCCTGGTGTGTTTGTTTGCAGGTGACGGCTATGTCTGGATGGTATCTGACAGGAGCGGATGGGGAGGGGCTTGTGTGGGCGGTGCCCAGCAGATAGACAGCCCACCAGCTCACCGTCAGCCAATCGGACACACAGACTCACCTGACAGCACCGTACTACTGGAGCACCCCGTCTGCTTACCTGCGCAAGAAAGTGAGTGCTTGTGTGTGT
This sequence comes from Barbus barbus, assembly GCF_936440315.1. Lineage (NCBI taxonomy): Eukaryota > Metazoa > Chordata > Actinopteri > Cypriniformes > Cyprinidae > Barbus > Barbus barbus. The sequence goes on from NC_136742.1 coordinate 1,986,091, forward strand.
GTGTGTGTGCGTGTGTGCACGCACATTTTTGTGACAAATGAGGACATAAATTTGTATAGTGACACAGGTATGACAGGTATTACAAGGTGAAGGTGACTTATGAGGACATTGCCCCATGTCTCCACTTTTCAAAACGCTTATAAATCATACAGAGTGAGTTTTGTGGGGGGAAAGTAGAAATGCACAGTCTTCTGTGAGAGCTAAGTTTAGGTGTAGGGTTGATGTAGGGCAATAGCACATACAGTTTGTACAGTATTAAAAACATTATGCCTATGGGATGTCCCCACTTTTCACAAAAACAAACGTGTGTGTGAGTGTGTGTGTATGTTAATCTGAGCCGGCACACTGTGCTGATGTATAATGTGCTGTAATGATGCCGTCACATTACCACAATACAGACATCATTTATCATCATTATGTTACAGGCTTATTTAGCCTTTCATTTGTCCTTGATTTAACTTCAGTGTCTGCAAGGGGAGAACCACAGCCGGGGACTTTAAACACAAGCATAATGGGAGTATGAAAAATTTAATCAGAGGAGTGTACAGAACCGAATTGTCTGAGACTCGCCTTCATTTAATTTCAGACAGTGTTTATTGCCTATATCATATCATATTACTAATAATATAATAAGTATGTATCAGTAACAATATAACGAGTGAGCGGAAAGACTCTACATGTTATTTTTGGCACACAGGTCAATGTGTGAATATCATTTTGTCCATATTGAAATATAAGCCACTATGAAAGTAGTATGCAGTATGTTTTTCTCTTTTAATTGGAAAAAGCAACGTCGACTGTGATATTAAGACAAAAAAAAAAATTTAATCAGTATTTTTGTAGTAGTCCCAATAAATTGTTTTGGATTAAATTTTATTTTTCTCCTCCACCTAAATATCCGTAACACTTTATTTTGATAGTCCACTTTAGACATTCTACTAACAGTAAGTAACTATGCAACTACATGTCTACTAGTAGTCATTAGAGTATTAGTAAACTGTCTGCTTAATATCTGCTAACACTTTATTTGTATGGGTCCACAGCATACTGTCTATGAGAAACTTTGCAAGTATACATCAACTTATTCTACTAACCCTAAACCTACCCTACTGAGAGTTAGTAGACATGTAGTTGCAAAGCTACTTATAGTTAGTAGAATGCCTAAAGTGGACTATCAAAATAAAGTGTAACCAAAATCTCATTTAGTTTTGATGTACAGCATGGGTGGAGACAAAAATAATTGAACGGTCCTTCAGTCACATGACAGAGCACTAGTTAAAGCTTTTGTCACGGAACGCTAAGAGGAGCGCCGTGGAAAAGACGAGGTCAGGGTCCAGGTGCAGGTAAGGTGCTTTTAATATCAAACAAAAAGGCCAACACGGCGCAAAAAACTAAAACAGAAAACGGGATACACCAAAGGCAACTATAACACAATGCCTGTATCCCTTGAGTCGAATCCACACTAACACAATAACACTTAATTTAGCCAGGCAGAGTAGCGGGAGTGTGGTGCATAAATAGTCCGTGACAATTGGGAACAGCTGTGGGTGTAATGAGTGGGACAGGTGTGTGTGATGTGACAGGTGTATGTATTTACATGAGATGAGGAAGGGAGGAAGGGAGATGGTGACCTCTGGTGGCGACAGGGAGAAGCGCAGGGCCCGGACTCATGACATGACCCCTCCTTCAAGGAACGGCTTCCAGACGTTCCACAGAACCCCCCAAAAGTCCAGAGGGAGGTGGAACAGGGGGAGGGATGGCGGGCCAGGCCCGTGTAGTGGAAGGGAACCTGGGTTCTGAGGCAGCGCCGGCAGAATGGAGACCCAGGGCAGAACCAGCGGCCACCACAGAGGTGTGTGTGGAGCTGCCACCCTGGAGCGGACAATGGTGGGCTCCACCGCTTCGGGGGGCACATCAGGGTGTGGAACCTCAGCGGACCCCTCCGCCTCAAGGGAACTGTGAGCGGACACCGCCACTTCGAGAAGGCATGAAGTGAGCTCCACGGCCTCGGGAGCCTCGTGAGCGAACACCGCTCTCTCGGGGGTTTTGTGAGCGAACACCGCTCTCTCGGGAGGAACGTGGGCGGGCACCGCTCTCTCGGGGGCTTCGTGGGCGGGCACCGCTCTCTCGGGGGCTTCGTGAGCGAACACCGCTCTCTCGGGGGCTTCGTGAGCGAGCACCGCTCTCTCGGGAGCCTCGTGAGTGAGCACAGCTGTCTCGGGGGCTTCATGAGGGAGCACAGCTGTCTCCGGAGGAACGTGGGCGGGCACCGCTCTCTCAGGAGGAACGTGGGCGGGCACCGCTGTCTCGGGAGCCTCGTGAGTGAACACTGCCGCCCCCCGGATCGCCGCCTCGGGAGAACTGTGAACGGGCTCCGCAGCTAACTCCAACCTGAAGGCTGAGCCGCTCACCTGCAGAGCCAGGTTGATGTAGTCCTCCAGCGACTCCCCGGGGTCCCAATATGGTACCAGGGACTTGAAGGGCTCAGCCAGGCCTCCGTAGAAAAAGACCATGAGGCAGGTCTTCTCCATATCCACCCGCTGAGCTACTCCAATGAAATCCCTGGCATACTCCTCCATGCTCCGGTCTCCCTGGCGGATATTGAGCAACCTCCCTGCTGGACCCATGATTGCTGGCTAAATTCTGTCACGGAATGCTAAGAGGAGCGCCGTGGAAAAGACGAGGTCAGGGTCCAGGTGCAGGTAAGGTGCTTTTAATATCAAACAAAAAGGCCAACACGACGCAAAAAACTAAAACAGAAAACGGGATACACCAAAGGCAACTATAACACAATGCCTGTATCCCTTGAGTCGAATCCACACCAACACAATAACACTTAATTTAGCCCGGCAGAGTAGCGGGAGTGTGGTGCATAAATAGTCCGTGGCAATTGGGAACAGCTGTGGGTGTAATGAGTGGGACAGGTGTGTGTGATGTGACAGGTGTATGTATTTACATGAGATGAGTCCGGGAGGAAGGGAGATGGTGACCTCTGGTGGCGAAAGGGAGAAGCGCAGGGCCCGGACTCATGACAGCTTTAAGCTCAAAGATTCCTCTCAATCAGTTCAGTTGACTGTATGTAAATATACACTTCAGCCAGCACTCGTTTGCTCTTTGTTTTCTTAAAGGGGTCATGAGACGTTGCTTAAAATAACATTATTTGGTGTAATGCAATGTGTTTATGCAGTTTAAGGATAAAAAAACATTATTTTCCACATACTGTATATTATTGTTTGCTCCTCTCTGGCCCGCCTTTCTGAAATGCCCTGATTTTTACAAAGCTCATCGTTCTGAGAAGCGAGGCATGCTCTGATTGGCCAGCTATCCAGTGTGTTGTGATTGGCCGAATACCTCAAGCATGAGACGAAAATGTTACGCCCCCTTACTGTATTGTGATGGCGTTTCCCGGCGAGATGACACATAAACAATAAATCCCATTATAAATGAGGCATTTGTTGCATCCAGTGGGGACATAATTACTGGTTATAATGACTTATACTGTCTTTTTACGCATCGCGTTGCATCACACCTCGTAAACATAACCATGTCTGCATTTGTGATCGGAGAAACACAAACAACAAGCACTACTCTAAACTGCTCAAAACTCACGTTTGAATCGTCAGTGGCAAATTCTTTAAATATGAAAGCATACTTACAGGCTGTGAGTCAGAAGCGCCAGACTGTCCTTGTGACAGTCTGGGTAAGTTGTGGCGCAATGGATAAGACACATGCCTTTGGTGTGAGAGACCTGGGTTCGAATCCACTGTGAGACAACAATGTGTCCCTGAGCAAGACACTTAACCCCTAGTTGCTCCAGAGGCGTGCGACCTCTGACATATATAGCAGCTGTAAGTCGCTTTGGATAAAAGCGTCAGCTAAATTAATAATGTAATGTGACGTTGGAATTGCCCCACTTTTTTGAAACAGCCTTTGTGCAAGCTAGCATTGTAGGCTACTCTTCCAGATTCAGGAAATAGTCCTCCGTAAAATGCGTTGCACACACTCTAATATTTGGGTTGAACTGTTCTGGAACAGTGTTGTTTCAACTTAACTATTGATTTCTAGTTGTGTCCTCTTTTGGAAGCCCAAACAAAGTAGTTTCGCTTTCACAAGGAAATACAGCATCTCCGGGACATGGCTCAGGCGGCAGCAACAATACTACAGCCAGAATAATAGCTCCGCCTTCTTTAATTGCATATACATTTGGGCGGTGTTTTGCAAATCTCCCCACATCGTAGACATGTGGTTCGTGTTCGTGTTTTAGGGCGGCGTGGTCGAGTCTTTAATAAAGAATATCTCTTTGGTTTTCAGACTTAAGTTTTTGCAACTTCAGGGATCTTATCTATGCACAAACAGCTTGTAACACTCCAAAGAGAAAGGAAAACTTGAAATCGCATCATACGACACCTTTAAATATCATGAGGCTGTTGTACTGACTGAGAAACCGCTTCAAATGATTCGATGAGAGAGCGGTCCGAACTGCATCATGAACCCATCCAGATCATTTTTCAAACGTGTTCGGCCAATTCACTGAGGCTACTCTTCCAAAACTAGTGTCGTGTCGTGTAAATAAGTGGCTGTTTACACTGAAAGTGTTTTTGTGTGTGGTTTTTCTTTTGGATGTAAGCATGTACAGATGGATGTGCTGAGGCCTTTAAAAAAAGCATCTGAAGATGCACCTCTTCCCTAAGAGCTCAACTAATCCACAGTCATAACGTAACATGAAATTTTTATAACTCCTACTTATATAACTTGTGTACTAATCTTGTTTATTCTTGATATGCATGTTTACTCAAGACTTAATCTATGAAAGACAAATTAAGATTTTTAATGAAACTGTTCATCAGCTATTCATCACGTAAAGTGATTGTATCTATTCACAAGACTTGGACTAACCTGCTCAATTCATATAGATTTGTTTTATGATGCATTTATGACCGTTTAGAATCTTTTAAGTTTTGATTGCGTTGTGGATTTCAATGCAGGGACAGATACCTCACAGATTTTGTTAAAATATCTTAATGAGTGTTTCAAATATCAACTAAAGCAATAACATTCACATTAAAAGACTGATAATGTGCATTTAGATAGGGCTGAACACACACACAAGACAGTGAATGAGATGAATATGCATGTGATTGTCCTGCGTATTCAGATGTGTGATGTGGGAATAAACCCTGAGCTGTTAAAGTGGGTCACCAATGTGCTTTGACCTCTGAACTCTCTCCACTGCTAATGATGCCATTACTCTGAGTTTAAAGGCACTGTCAGCATTCATCTAAAAGGCTTTTCATATTCTCGTAGATTAGGCTGTATATTTAATTGACTTTTAAAGTTTTAAGTGAAGGATTCATCCTTTTTGAATTCGCTGACCATAAAAAAACTGTTTCTTAGTGAATCTCCTGATGCCTGTCAAGAACATGTAGTAAATTGTATAGCTCAAAAGGGAATTGTATATAAATAATTACAATGAATTATGATTAATTACAATTATTTATATCGGCTGACAGTAATAACTGTAGCAGAATTAAATTGCCATCAACTAATCTGTTCATCCAGCGAACATTAAGTGTAAGTTCATATTAACTCTAAGAAAGTATATTTTCTTGGCCACAGAAAATACTTTCCTAAGTATTAATACATTAGAGCATGTAGTAAGGATCAAAAATCGTAAAGGGACATTAATTTGCAAGGCAGAATCAGAAACTCGTGTAATTTATGCACAAGAGTTGTATTAACTAAACACTAACGCAAACTAGTCTAACAAATGAAACCATCAGGAAACCAGAGAATGAAGCTATGAAAAGAATTAGTTAACCACCTGAATAAAACCATCAGCGCCATTTATAACGGGGTCTATAGCTTATACTAAACCTCTGTTTTGTTTAGTTAAGTGTATGATACTTGCAATGCCTTTGGTCGTTGAACGAGTGTCCGGATGCAGTCTCGGATGAAAGTTCTGATGATTTGAAGGTTTGGTGGTGTTGGAAGGGTGATGAACTCCAAAAGATGTTATTCTGGCTCGGTGGTAATTGGGAGTTTCTTCCCAGGTAGAAAGGGAAAAAGAGCTAAGAAAGAGATCTGCTGAGATCCGAGGATCCTTGGTTGAAAGGAAAGTCAAGGCCGCAAGGCCTGGCACAAAAACGTAAGGGGTCCAGAGGAGTTCTAGCTCACATCCTCCTCATCCTCTTAGGATCTAACAGAACTGCAGACTGCAGGGGCGTCACTGATGTTAGAGCTTTATCTGCAGAGGTCACACCTCTGGGGTGTCAAATAGCCAATGGAGTCGACTCTTTGTCTCTGAACATGGTAATTTGCATAGGTAATTCGGCTAGGTTAATGCACAAACTACTAAAGATTCTTAGGCAAATTGATAAAGACTAAACATGGTACAGCTAAAGTGATATTAACTAGTGATCTATCGTAAGCATGCATAAAACAGTATACAATACACAAAAATATATACAAGAACAGTAATAATATACACAATGACCTGAAGATATGCGTGTTCATTCAAAGAAAGGTTTTTCTTTGAATTAATTAGAGAAGAGTCCATTTTTATGGCATAATGTATTTTTCCTAAGGGTAAATTAAGTGAGTTGTTCTGCCCGCATTCCTTTGAACAATAAAACAAGTGTTAACAGATGGGTTGCCATGCAGATGCATTTCGGGTGAAGGGTCTACAGATCCTCATAGTTGGCCCTTTGGTTAGGTGAGGGGGCATAAGAGATTATTTGTTAAATATAACAAATAATTTTGTGTCTGATTGGTCAAAATGCTACAAACATGACTTGGTCAACAATTACAGTTTTCTTAATGAAATGAAAGCCTATTTTTAGAATCAATAGGATTATTTGTACTGTGACATTAGTTTCATTAAAATAAAGCACATTGTCCACCAAATCCACTTTACCATATATGGCAAAATAAAACTAATATTTAAATAAATATTTTTCCCTCTGCTTTTGCAGTGTAATATGAATAGAAGACATTTTCTGCCACAGAATTAAAATAAATAAATAAAAGGTAGTTTTTAGCCTTTTTCTCGCAATTGCAAGTTTATTTTTCACAATTCTGATGTTTTTTTTTTTCAGAATTGCAGGTTTATATTTCACAGTTCTGAGTTTACATCTTGCAATTTTGAATCTATATCTTGCAATTCTGAATTGCAAGAAAAAGTTCAGAATTGTGAGATAAAAGGATGCAATCATCTTTATTTTTTTTCTTGTTGCAGAAATAACAATAGACACTTCTTCATGAGATTCACTGATTTATATTTGCAGTAATACACACAGTTTCAAAAGACTAATCACTTTTGAGGATGTTTTTATGGCTTTTGAGTCAGACATTGTGTATTTGTTTTTACACTGGAACATTTAATGCTTTCCCTAAAAAAGAACATTACAGTAGATTTAGATTGACACGCATTTTACACACATTTGCAATCATTTTTATTGGGTATGTGACATAAAAGTTTTTAAATGCTGGATCCTATGAGTTTCTACAGATTCACTCTTTCTACCGAGTAGCTGCATATTTGACAGGGTGTCTGGTAATAGTTTATCTCTATGGCAACAGCCTCCTTCGGTAAGATGACGTTAAATAAGAGACCTGCTCATACTTCCACAGAGACTTTCAGACATTTTTACATTAATAGTTTAAAGTACGCATTACCTGGAAATTGTGGGTCTTTACCACGCTCGCTCACGGATTTCACACGTGGACTGGTGTTTCACATGGTGTGATGGAGATTATGTGCAATCATGATTATGTGCAATTTGATACCCCTTCCTAAAAAAAGGGAACTTTTACATAAAATATTCCCAAAATCACTTCTTTCTTTTTTTTTCCCCGTGGACATGCCACAAAACCAATTTTCAAATGATTTCCATGCGATTAAATGAGAACACACAAGGAGTTGTTAATAAAAGTTTGAGTGTTTTACATAACCTGCAAAAGTATCGGTAACACTTTCTATGAAGCCCGTATTTATAGTACATTATAAAGGTATTATAAGTCATTATAATGAATGCATAATGCATTATAAATAACTTTATAATATGTTGCATCATCTCATGAATATTCGTAAGAACAGTTTTAATGTATATTAATAGTTACTTATGTCAGAGAGTCACCACAGTCACTGCAGTCTCCATCAACGACACTCACCAATCCCCTGATTTCTGATCACCGCCACCTGTGAGCACTAATCTGCAGCACTATATCCCTGCACTCCTCCCGTTCACTCACTGTCTGGTCTGAAACATTCTATGTTGACTAACCTGACCCACTTACCTTTTGTCTACCTACCAGTTGCTCCTGTGTTTCTATGCCAGTTCTCCATCGCTCCTGTGCTCCACCGTCGCCACACTCCGCTGTTCCCTCTGGGTCCCCTGGATAAAGAAACAAGGACATTAACACTCAGATAAGCCCCAAGAGACTTTCCCATTCCCCGCCTGCTTACCCGGACTTACTGCTCATCTCCTTCCCCTCTGCTGCTTTTCAATAAACCTGTTGTTTGTATTGCACTTACCTCTGTGTCCCGTGTCTATCTGCTGACAGAAGACCAGACCAGAACCAACGACCGGAGATGGAGTTCCCGAACCCTCCCCGCCGCAGATCCCCTCGAAGAGCTGGTCAGCACTCTTCGAAGAGCTCTCTCTCTGGTCACACACCCTCAGCCTGCCTCTGCCAGTCCCATGGCCCCCAGCCGTTTTTTACTCCAAGTTTCAGTCTACATAGAGATGCAATCCCATAAATTTTCCAGCGAATGGGCTAAAGTTGCTGTAGTGGCGGACCACTCTTAGCTGGGACGTATTGCTTAGCTTCTTTGACAAGCTATCCAACACAGAGAAACTTAAATTGTACCTTTTTTGAGGTGGATGAGATGGGATTCCAGCAGATAGGTAAACAGGGCAGGTAAGCAGAGCAAGGCAGGCAGCAGGCAGGTAAGTAGGTTGGTAGTAACAGACAAAGCATGGACTCCAGTAATCCAACAAACGATTGGTAAGTGGTTGAAAAATGGTGGTCAAAAAAGGCACAACTTAATATCAAAAATAATGTCCAAATAGTGTTCAATAGTGATTCAATAGCATTTCAATAGCGTTGTAAAGAACTGTATGCTCAATACGTTCCAACAGCTTCCTTGTTCTTTTGTTTTTAGAAAGGTGAGAGGCGGCCATCTTTAACTTCAAACATTCTCACCAACCATCAAACTAAAAGTCCCTACAAAATAAAGGACCCTAAATCTTACAAAATATACCAGTGCTCCAATAGCACAAAAATTTAGATTAGATTAAACTCAAAATGGCTTCTACAGTTGCCTTCCTGATCTCCCTGCTAACCGGATGAGCATTGCTCTGGGCACGAGCCATCTGGAACTCTCAGACCACTATAATTAACTCTTTCGATGCTTTCTCTTCCCACTTCAAGGAGGTCTTCGGCCTATCTACCGACTCGCTCTCCATTGCCGACCAACTCATCCGCCTCCGCCAAGGAGATTCTTCAGCCAGTGACTATACTCTGCAGTTCCGGACTCTGGCGGCCTCGTGTGGATGGAACGAGGCAGCACTACTCACTGCTCACCGTCAGGGCTTGAATCTACAGATCAGAGCCCAGATGGCGATCTATGATGCCACTGTCGGTCTGTAGAGATTTATGCAGAAGGCCGTTAAGATCTCCCAACATCACACGGCTTGTCAGCCAGACATAACCGCTCATTCTCCGTCCTCACCAGCTGCCTGTCCTCCGGTACCAGAACCTATGCAAATGGATACTAAATGCCTCTCGCGCACTGAGCGTGCTTGACGTCTCGCCACGGGGCTATGCCTCTACTACGGAGTTCTGGGGCACTTCATTCGGGGGGGGCCCTCCAATTGGAGCCTGCTATCTCTACCTTACCACTGCTAACAGTACAACTGCTCACCCCATGTCATTTAATTTCAGTACCTGCCCTCGTGGACTCGGGATCCTCAGGCAATTTCATCTCACAAGCCCTCACAAGCTTGATTTACCCCGCCAGAGACAAGCCGAGCTGAAGATCGAGACCATACAGGGAAAGCATACATACCTCTACCCATTCCACGTCACCCCTGGTCCCACGTCGGAGTCGACTTCGTCACAGATCTCCCAAAGTCAGAAGGTTATACCTGCATACTGTAAGCAATAATCAGCAGCACTATATCCCTGCATCCCTCCCGTTCACTCACTGTCTGGTTTAAAACATTCTATGTTGACTAACCTGACCCACTTACCTTTTGTCTGCCTACCAGTTGCTCCTGTGTTCCTATCCCCATTCTCCATCGCTCCTGTGCTCCACCGTCTCCACGCTCCGCTGTTCTCTCTGGATCCCCTGGATAAAGAAACAAGGACATTAACACTCACATAAGCCCCAAGTGACTTTCCCATTCCCCGCGTGCTTACCCAAACTTTCTGCTCATCTCATTCCTCTCTGCTGCTTTTCAATAAACCTGTTTGTATTGCACTTACCTCTGTGTCCCGTGTCTATCTGCTGACAACTTGACACACAATGAACACGATCCATCCACTTAAGTTACAATGGATTATATTTCTCATAGTTATAATGTATTATAAGTCTCATATCTTGCCACGTTACTTATGTCACTTTACTTAAAGCAGACAAAGACCACTTATAAGTAATAATAATGGAAAAAAAATCAGCCATCAGTTCAGATGAATGTGTAATATAATATATATATAAATAAATAGGATAGAAGTATCGCTTTTTATTTTAGTTTATTCATTTATATATTTATTATTGAAATGTTGTTATATGTATGTGTCAATTTTATCTAATTTCTTTATTTTCTTAAATATGTGGGTATATAGTATTTATAGAGTTGTAACTTTTAGTTTTAGTTACTTTTTCTTATTTGTAAGTCGCTTTGGACAAAGGCGTCTGCTAAATGACAAAAGTAAAAAGTAAGTAAAAGTAAATATAATATCAGTTTGATTATTTTGATGGCACCCTTTAGACAGCTGTTGATAAGTAACTCTGCAACTACATGTCAACTAGCAGTCATGAGAGTATTAGTAGTGTGTCTGCTGAATATACTGTATGCTAACACTTTATTTTGATGGTTCCTCAACAGAAAAGTTGAATATAGGATACTTTGCAAGTATGTGAACGTTCTACCTACCCTGCCTAAGTCTACTAATACAATTAGTTTTATATATATATATAAACATTGGACTCAAGAGATGTAGTAAGGTACTGTGCAGATATTAAATAAACAATGTCAAGCTACTATAATGTATTATCATTTTTGTTATGATAATTCATGAGATTTTATAACACATTAAAAGTTTTTTTTATAATGCATTCAATATAATGCCTTAAGAATACACTTATATTGCATTATCAATACGTGCTTCATATTTTGGTCCTGGATTGATCAGTGCATCATTCCAGTTGTGTTATACTGAAGCAATACCACACAATCAAGAGCTGTCAAACCGAATATCAGCTGTCAATCAGCCGTAGGTAATGTTGATATCCAGACCAGACTGTGAGTGTGATATTTCTTGTATCTTGATATTATATTGAGTAACATGCAATTTAGTCACAATATTGCCAGTTATTTTATATTGTTTGATCCACCGATTAAAAAATGTCCAGAGACACAGCGGAACAAAGATCTCACACATTAGCAGTGTTTTGTTCCTGAATGATTCTGTTTTCAAACCAATTGGTTGAGTGAGTGATTCAAAGATCTCATTCAAAAAGACATTCACCTCTTTCCTCCTGAATCTGAAGGAAACATTTGAATGAACGATTCAGACAATGACTGATTCATAAATTCAGTGTATTTGGAAACAATGCTTGGCTAATTAAATTTGAGCACTAGATCTATTGTATAATCTTTTTCTTTCTCTGTCTTTAGTGCTTTTCACAATACACATTGTTTCTAAGCAGCTTTACAAAGAACTATATGGATTCCCAAGAATTGATTAGTTTCAGTTAATGGAGGAAACATTGTAGTGCCTCCTATCCAATAAATCATAATAAGCTCTGTGGTTTATTAATTTTGATGTGAAACAAAGTCTCAGTTTTCAAATTTTGTAAATTTTAGTATAATTTTTGAACAATAAATATTGTCTTGGTGCTGTTTAATGTCAAGTCAAGTCAAATTGAGCTTTATTGTCATTCCGCTACATGTGGGGACATACAGTGGAACGAAATGTCGTGCCTCGCAGGACCACGGTGCTACATAAATACAGACATACAACAATGAAGTAAAAAACACTATAAACCTATACACAACTAACCTACTGACAGATTTTAACTATAAGTATACTATATATAAATATTTACCCTATACAGACTAAAAAAAATAAAAGATAAAAAATACAAACTATACGAATTCGTCACATAAATATTTACCCTATACAAACTAAAGAAATAAAAGATAAAATATACAAACTATATGAATGCTTCACATAAATACTGTACATGTGCAAAGAGAAACATTTTGAGTCAAGCAGCTGTTTGGGGGAACATTGCAGGATGATTTGTAGTGCATGAGCATGTAAACATACATATATTGCTGAGTCTTTTTTGGGATTGTGTACACGCAGCAGTGTGTGTAAAGTGTCTAGTGCACATAGAGGAGAGTGTGTTACTACAGGTGGTTTGTACAGGCCCACTCACCTGTGTGTAGCACACTTCGAATTGCACAAAAAAGTTCCATACACTTTTTTCTTTGGTCTGGTAAGGTTTGGGGTGGGGGGTGGTCCATGTTTCAGGAGGTAGGGGTTTGCATGGGGTTTCAGAGGGGGGCGGGGTGGTTTGAGTTCAGGGCTCTCACAGCCTGGGAGAAAAAGCTGTTGAGCAGTCTGGCAGAGTGGGCTCTGATGCTCTGGTACCGTCTTCCTGATGGTAGGAGCTGGAAGAGACTGTGGGAGGGATGGGTGGATTCCTTCAGGATGCTGTTGGTTTTGCTGGAGCATCGTGTAAGGAAAATGTCCAGGATGGAGGGGAGAGGGGCACCTATGATCTTTGCCACTGTGTTCACTGTCCACTGGAGGGTCTTGCGGTCAGCAGCACTGCAGTTCCCGTACCAGACACCGTGCTGACTCTCTCCACAGTCGAGCTGTCGATGGTCAGTGGGGGGGTGGTCAACGGAGTTTCTCCTGAAGTCCATCACAACCTCCTTTGTCTTCTCCACATTGAGGGACAGATTGTTAGTGCCACACCATTCAGCCAGCTGTGCCACTTCCTCTCTGTAGTGCGTTTCATCCTTGTTGGTGATGAGACCTACCACTGTTGTGTCATCAGCAAACTTGATGATGTGGTTGGAGCTGAACTTGGCAGTGCAGTCGTGGGTCAGCAGTGTGAAGAGCAGCGGGCTGAGCACACAGCCTTGTGGGGCACCTGTGCTCAGTGTGGTAGTGCTTGAGGTGTTGTGGCCGACATGGACTGACTGAGGTCTTCCGGTTAGAAAGTCCAGGATCCAATTACAAAGGGAATTGTTAAGGCCCAGCAGGTTTAGCTTATTTATGAGCTGTTGTGGGATTATTGTGTTGAATGCTGAGCTGAAGTCAATGAACAGCATTCTAACATAGGAGTCTTTATTTTCTAGGTGGGTAAGAGCCAGGTGGAGGGTGGAGGAAATTGCATTGTCCGTAGAGCGGTTTGGACGGTATGCAAACTGGAGCGGTTTTGATGTTGTGCATGACTAACCTCTCAAAGAACTTCATCATGATTGGAGTCAGTGCTATGGGACGGTAGTCATTTAGACAGGACACAGGTGATTTATTTGGTACCGGTATGATTGTTGTGGATTTGAGACACGTGGGGACGACTGCCTGGCTCAGCGAGGTGTTGAAGATATCTGTAAGCACATCTGTCAGCTGTGCAGCACAGTCTCTCAGAACACGGCCAGGTATGTTGTCAGGACCCGCAGCCTTGCGTGGGTTAATCCTAGATAGGGTCTTCCTTACGTCGGCTGGAGACAGACAGAGCGCCCGGTCGTTGGGGGAGGTGTGGGCAGTTTTTGTGCTGGTGTGTCATTCTGCATTTCAAACTGTGAATAAAAGTGGTTGAGTGCATCGGGGAGGGATGTGTCATCATCACAGGCCTGTGGCGGGTGCTTGTAGTCAGTGATGGTCTGAATGGCTTGCCACAGGCTCCGTGTGTCTCTGCTGTCTGTGAAGTGATTGTTGATTTTTTGAGCATGACCGTTTTGCATTTTTAATGCCACAGGACAAATTGGCTCTTGCTGTTTTGAGGGCTGCTTTATCTTCTGATCTGAATGCTTCATCTCTGGTCTTTAGCAGCCCACGAACCTCTGCTGTCATCCATGGCTTCTGGTTTGCACGAGCAGTGATGGTCTTGGTGACTGTCACATCATCATTGCACTTTTTGATGTAAGCAGTCACAGTTTCAGTGTACTCGTGCAGGTCTGTGTGGTTGTTGTAGGTGGCTGCCTCTTTAAACATGTTCCAGTCTGTGCACTGAAAGCAGTCCAGTAGTGTTGAGGTAGCATCATCTGGCCAAATTGTGATGAGTTTTTGAACAGGTTTGGCAAGTTTGAGAAGTGGTCTGTATGCTGTGATTAGCATAACAGTGATGTGGTCCGAGTACCCAAGGTGGGGGCGTGGTACAGCCTTGTAAGCGTTCTTTACTGTTGTGTAAACAAAGTCCAGTGTGTTGTTTCCCTTTGTTGCAAAGTTCACATGTTGGTAGAACTTTGGCAAAACTGTCTTTAAGTTTGTGTGGTTGAAGTCACCTGCTATGATGAAAAAGCCATTGGGGTTATTTGTGTAGTGTAGTGTGTAGTGTCAGATTGCTGTAGCGCATCAGTTTGAGAGCGACAGCGCGAAGCACAAGTGAACACATCTCCTCTGCTTTAATACATGTTTCTGCATGAAATAAACATGAATGAACATCAGAAGGTATGTTAAAAGAAAGACTACAACTTACTGAAATCTGTATCCTGTCTCATGTAATCGCTCAGCCAGTGTTTCTACCACAGAAAGATGTTGATATAGCAACTTGTAAACAATGTGTCGCATTTACCTCAGAAAAAAAAACATATTAGGTGACCATTAACTCGTTAGTCAGCTAGAAAAATGAACTCTGGTGAGGAGCATTTTGCTAAATGTATGCATCATATAACATTTATTCCCATTTTGGTCTCCAATGTTTAATTTATGTTTGAATAAATCTGTCAGGTTTTAATGACAGCCACAAATTTTTAAAATTTAATTAGAGTAGAACTATATGTACAAAAATTGTAAAGTTATTATTATAACTTTATTATTATAAAAAACTTAACTGAGTGTAATTTAAGTGTGCGTATATAAATCAGGCAATTTTCACCTTCCATATTATAGTAATGTAATACCAACTGACTCTCATGTATATTTTACAGCAGTAGTTGAGAGATTTTTTTTTTTTTGAGAGAGAGATTGTATCCTGTAGTACACTCTTAAAAATAAATGTGCTTAAAATTTTGGAATTGATGCACTGGCTCCTGGTTAGATTCCGTAATGATTTTAAAGTTATCATGTTATCTTACAAGGCACTGCACGGTCTGGCTTCTTAGTATGTGGCTGAGCTTTTAATTCCCTATACACCTAGTCGCAATTTGCGATCTTCTCAGAGTGGTCTTTTAGTCGTTCTTAAAACACGGCTGCATTCTGGGGGCGATCGGGCATTTTCATCTTACGCCCCCAAATTGTGGAATTCTCTCCCAGCTGACATTAGGGAAGCAAATTTGTTGGGCATTTTTAAATCTCGTCTTAAAACTTTTTATTTTCGTCTTTAACTGATTGTTATTTTGTGTTACCTTGGATTGTTGTTTTTGCTTGTGTTGTAAAGCGCTTTGAGAAAGTACTCTTTTAAAGGCGCTATATTAAATAAAATGTATTATTATTATTAAAAGGTTATTCACTGCAGTATCATAGAAGAACTATTTTTGGCTCCACAAAGAACAATTTAGTCAAAGGCTTACCTTTTTATAATCCGAGGAACCGTCTTTTACCACAAAGAACCTTTTGTGACACAGAAAGGTTCTTCAGATATTAAAGGTTCTTTATGGAACCATTTAGACAAAAAAGATTCTTCTATGGCATTGTGAAGCACTTTTATTTTACGAGCGTAAGTGATTTTTTAAAAGCACTTGAGGTGGTGTAATATTGTGAAAATTGTCTCTGATCACGTACACATCAGCAGCATCAGGGACAGAATGATGTCACTACAATCAGACAAACATCTTACAAACATGTTAGAAATCAGAATTTGTAAAGAACGTCTAGTCTCAACATACTTAGCGGTCACTGGCGTTCAACACATAGTTTGAGTTAGACTGTGTGTATTTATGTGCTGCTCCTCTGATTGCATCCTTTCTAAAAGAAAGGACAGAGACACTCAGAAAGTCTTCAGGTTTTGTGGAGATTCACACAGAGGTCAGTCTTTGGTTTGGTAGCTACATAGCATTTGATCACTGGATTTACAAAAATCATTTCAGGTTTAAGAAGTGTTTCAACATTGCATCAAGTAGTGATGAACATATTCATTTTTATTTGAATTATCGGTTATCAGAAGTTCTGTGCTGCACTAACACTACATGTGTACCACGCCCGAGCCCAACTAAACCGTTCTCTGGCCCACCTCTTCCAACCGAGTTAAGGATGGCTCGGCATGGAGCGATCACACTAGTCAAACGAACCGGGCTTTGGGGGTCAGACGTGCTCGCACAAGATTGCCTAGTTTGAGTACACCCTTATTCTCCCACATCCCGCACACATGAGTCTCTGCCCGCTCTCGCCCATCAAGTGTTGTCCAGCACCGCACTCTGCTGCGTTGGGTCCTGTGATTGTGCAGGTCTGTACTCGGAAGGTGCCTGTTATAATGTTATGATCGAGGATCTGGACTCTGAGCATAGCTTGTTTTTCTATAACAGGTATTTTAACTGCTACTATGTAAAAGGAATACTGCTGTAAAAAAGCACCTTATTTGTTTAAAGTGTTCACAAACCAAATGTTATTGCACTTTTGTTCATATAGCAGTACTTTTAAATGAGAAAAGCGTGCAACACACTACTTTTGAATTCATTATTGAATTTTGTTGCATAACAATGGGATTAATCGTAGAAAGAATCATGCAATTAATCGCGATTAAAAATTTGAATTGTTACCCAGCACTAATTATAATGGTTAATGCGTTTCATGTTGTTGATAACAACAAACAGAATATATTTTCTTACTTTTTGTATTTTTATGTCAATATCGTACAAGACTATCCTATTTAAATCAATGTGATAAACGAGATCAAAATAATCTAAAAGTATTCTGATTATGTTACCTAAAATGTGATGTGTAATGGATAACATAACTACCTACAATTTTTGTCATAATTTGGAATTGCAGTTTGTAAGTAATCTACCCAGCTCTGTGCATATATATATATGACCCTGCAGCACAAAAGCAGTCATCAGTAGCACAGGTATATTTGTAGCAATAGCCAACAAATACATTGTATGTCTCAAAATTATCAACTTTTCTTTTATGCCAAAAATCATTAGGTCATTAATCATTAAATAAAGATCATCTATCTTATGTGCGCTGTTTTATCAGTACTTTCACTTTCAAAATCGATCACGCTCAACAAGGAGGAGGGAGGATGGAAAGTGGTGGGGCACAGTAACTCGTTTGGGGGGGCACAGCAACTCGTTTGGGGGGGCATGGCCCGCGAGTGCCCCCCCTTGGCGCCGGCCCTGTATAAATAAAAATTTACCCTTATGACTAGTTTTGTGGTCCAGGGTCACATATGTGTATTACTTGCATTACAGTAATGAGAATTTGGGAGAAATTGCACTTAATAAGCCTGAAAATAACGTTATGATCTTAATGGTCTTTAAATAAGGCTTCATATTGTGTAAGCCAAACATAATTTCTTATTGTTACTATTGATTTTGGCGTGAAATATGGCATTTGTTGGGCGATTTGCCCAAAAGTCATTTCAGTGTGTGCTGGACAGCCGCAGTGCTGAAAAATCAATAGTTTTTCACGTGTTGGTCAGGAGACAAATGTCTCTCGTCTTTCCTTTAGACATGAGCAGGCAGAACATATAAAAGTGGGATGATGTTTGGTTTGGATGTGAATGCCGTGAGGAGATGTGCTCTGACCTCCACTCACAGGCCGCTGCAGTAAAACCCAAGCCAAACTTGGGAGATGTGAAGTGTAGGAGTATGTATGCTTGTGTGTGTGTGAGTGTGTGTATAAAAAGCCAGCACTGGATGCAAGAAGCAAACGGTGAAGTGTAGCCCCCCCCCCGGAGCTGGAGTTCCTCCTCCAGTCTGCCCTGCAGCGTAACGTTATTCAATAACAGGCAGAGAATGCGCTCGGCTTTGCTCAGAGAGGCAGGGATATGTGTGTGTGTGTGTGTGTGGCTTCATCAATAATCACTGCGTGTTGAACTTGTTTTTGACTTCTTCTTGAAAGCAGACACGGTTGCTGACCCTCGCTGCTGTTTGTGTGTGTTTGCGTCTGCAGCTCTTGGCGTATGGAGGCCGGCTGGAGTACTCGCTCTCTTATGACACAGAGAGCAGAGATGACCCAGTTCACATCATCAGCGCTCCTGGTGTCATCATAGAGGTACGTCTGCACAATCACATACACCTTCACACTGAGTTGGTTAGGATCAAGGCAAATTAATGGTTTCTTTCAACTCTGTGCTGTTGTGATTCATCGTGAAACATGCAGTAAACTCTCTCAACCTTTAGGCCTTGAAACTAAACTCAATTTTTCTCCCCAACAATTTAACTGAAAACTGTTTTTTGAACTCGTCCTACAGCTTTTACATGACCTCCTTTCAAGAAGTCCATAAGCAGATTGTTTTATTTTCTAAATGGTTTTCCTGCAGACAGATTTGGCTGTGAAGAGACCAGTCAGAAAGTGAAGCTGTGCCTTGACAATTTACTCATTCATTTAATTTAATTATTTTTAAAATCGGGGTAATACACATTATTATTATTTTTTTTTTAAATGTTAAATTAAATTAAATAAATCCCTGGAAATGTTCACAATTTTAATTTGACCTTATTTATACCTATTTGTTTGTTTGTAACCACTATGATTTTTATATATTTTAATTCTATTGGGGGTCTGTTCCAGTCATGAGTTCTTTTAAAGGCAAATGATAACTGACTAAAAGTACTTTTTCTATTGTTCTTGTGTTTCTTCCTCATATCTGATTTATGCACTCCTTAATATGAAGCAAAATTAGAATTGTAAGAATCTTAAAAACAACAACAACAAAAATCAGCAAATTTTATCATGTGTTCAGCTTGAAAAAATAATACATAACTGAAATACCACAAAAATTGAAACTGTTTGGCTTTTTATCTAATTTATAAGAGCTTGTTTCAACAGTCTCAAGATCAGACTTGCATGTTTATTTATGCAATATGTATATGCGGCAGAATCATAGCTTTCATGAATAACATCACAGCCTCTTAAGTTAAGCTGTTTCTAATGAAACTAAAATTGTCTAAATTTAATTTCATTCTAATAACCACTTTCTTCACCTTTCAAAGAAAGCTGGGTGTCAATTATTATTCCTAAATATTTAAATGAATTTCTGTCTTTGGACGTACTTCTGCTTTAACATCAAACTTTACCCTTTCTGTAACAAAAAACAAAAAAAACATGCTTACAGTTTTCTTGACATTCAGATGGAAACATGATTTGGTAAGCCAATGAGTTCCTTATTGAAGTGAACATTAATAGGAGACTTTAGGATTGTCCTGAGGGTCACGGTAAACTTTATGGGACAGAGTTGTAAAGTAGGGTTAAACTGCTGATAACCTCAGAAAAGTTTTGCTGTCCTTGTGTTCTTTGGATTGTGAATAACTTATGGTATACCTGCAGCTGCTTGGCCACCTAATTGCTGCTTGCAGCTATATTTTTAATTTAACTTGTAAAAAAAAAAAAAAAAAAAAAATGTAAAGAACATTAAGAAATGTTGCTGTTTGCTGATGCTGTTTGCCTAAACAGTCAATCATTGTACAGTAACCTTGAGTAGAAAGTGACTCACTGAACTCACCCCACTGTTTTTTTTTTTCTCGTGTTTTTGTAGGCAGCCACTCCTCCCCAAACCATGGAGGAACTCCTGAAGCAACTCACAGAGGTCAACCTGCGACAGCAACAGATTGTGGAACATCTTGCCAGCCGGCAGAGCCAGGTTGACCTCGAGCTCGCGGAGCTCCGTTCGGCCGCCCGCCAGCGTCTTCCGTTACCTGACCCACGGAAACAAGCCACCCAGCTCATCCCCAAGATGACAGCTCATGATGATGTGGAGTCCTTCCTGGAGCTGTTTGAGAACACCGCAAAGGTTGAGCAGTGGGAGCCTGACGAGTGGGCGAGTGCGCTGGCGCCGTTGCTCACGGGGGAAGCTCAAAGAGCATACTGCAGCCTGTCCGCTGACGCGGCGGAAGACTACGAGACTGTGAAGCGAGAGATCTTAGCATGGGTGGGGCTCTCGCCCGTCTGTGCCGCCCAACAGTTCTTCGACTGGGCATACCAGCCCCGACGGCCGGCACGGACCCAAGCTGCCGAGCTCGCGCGACTCGCCCACCGTTGGCTCATGGAAGGAGCCCCGACAGCGGCCCAGGTAACGGAGCGTGTAGTCATCGATCGCCTCCTGCGCGCCCTGCCCCGCGCATACCGTCTTGTTTATAAGCAGGAAGTTGACCCCGGCGGAGAAAAACTACGCCACCGTGGAGAAAGAGGCTCTGGCGATCAAATGGGCCGTCCTGGAGCTGCGGTATTACCTGCTCGGAAGGAAGTTCACCCTGGTCACGGACCACTCGCCAC
Source organism: Barbus barbus (assembly GCF_936440315.1). NCBI lineage: Eukaryota > Metazoa > Chordata > Actinopteri > Cypriniformes > Cyprinidae > Barbus > Barbus barbus. The sequence goes on from NC_136742.1 coordinate 2,006,932, forward strand.
TCCAATGGATGGCCAGGGCAAAGGACACCAACGCCCGGGTGACACGATGGTTCCTCGCGCTCCAGGACTTCTGCTTTGACATCCGCCATCGAGCCGGAGCCTCTCACGCCAATGCGGACGGTTTGTCACGGATTTGGTCAGCTTATGCAGGTCTGTCAGGGGTCACTCCCCACCCACCCCCAGTTTCCCCCATGGTCTTACCTTTTCTGTCCGCCAGGCCCAGGACAACGCTTAGGGGGGGGGGGAGTGTGACGAGCGTCCCGGTCTCTCATCAGCGTTGCCCTGGAAACATATCAGGAACACCTGCTCCCGCTCGTCAGGACCGAAGCGGACGCACCTGTTCTGGATTAGCCCACGGCCAGATAAGCCATGCGAGGCCAGGAGACAGGGGAAGTCTTCTCCAGCTTGGAGAGATTCTGATGGGCATTCTTTCTTCTCTTTACAGAGACGAGCGTGTAGGCGACCCAGTCAGGCCACAGCACTGCGACGGTCCACCACGAGGAGGAACCCCACAGAGAGCCCCCAGAGCACCGCAGCGCACCTGTTCACCTATCACCGATTGTTTGACTAATAAATCACTAAGTTTGACTAAGTATTACACTGCACTCTCCTTGTCGTGTACTTCTTCCACCCTGCGACAATATATTAAAATGTGAGGAATTACTGTAATATGCCAAAAGTTTATAAAATTAATGCATTTTTGTGCATAACATATCCTAATATAAAAGAAGGCAATATTTCATTTAGGCTTTGGATGCTTTGAAACGCAGCACATGAGAGAGTCCAAGCTGCAGGGTTTGTACTGTACCTGTGTGTTAGAGGCTAAATGACCTCACCTTTACCCAGAGATCCCTTCACTGATCCACCGTGTGTCTCAGAGCTCAGCGTGCCGTCTCGGTTTCGTCCAGAATTGGTCAGAATCATAGTGTAGATGTGAAGCTGTTTATGTGTGTTTGTTTGTGAGTGCGTGTTTGTGGTGTTGCGCAGCTGTTTGCGTGAGCTTTTTCACGATCTCGCAGGAGTGTTTATGTCTGCACGTGTGTGTGTGTAAAAACATGCTCCAGTCTTCATTCACATACCTGTTAGTGTAATTTGTGTCTGCTTAGCTCAGCTGACGCATGACATATTCTCCTTTATTTAGTCTCAGCAGAAAAGCACTCTCCTAATATTTGGTTTATTCAGTTTTTTGGCAGAATTTTCTTTTTAGTTTCAGCCACATCTAAATCAGGGTTATTGAGCTCCGGTCCTGCAGAGTACAACTTCAACCAACGACTCAAATTATCATGACAGGATTATTATAGTTAACTATAACTGAAACCATAAAAAATATTTATTTGACATAAAAAACATACCTGAAATAATAATAATAAAAAAGATAAAAGAAAAGAAAACAAAAGAAAACAAAACAAAACAAAAAATAAATAAATAAATAAATTATTTCAGCTAGATGCCAGGGCAACATTTCTCATTTTATTTAGTTGAACTTAGAATGCTAAAATAAGCTAAATAAACAAAAACTAATAAAGAAATTTCATGAAAAATATATAGACATTTTAAAAATCTAATAATATGACTAAAAGCTCATAATTACTAAAATTAAAGTGAAAACAGAGAATATAGAAATAAAATATAATTCAAAATATTAACAAATCCACAATAGTATATTAATGATACTGACTCTGGTTCAAATATTAATTATAATTCTAAATATAAATAGTAAATATATATATATAATAAACATATGGTGTCCAGCAGGAAAACAAAAATAAATAAATATAAAATACAATAAAAAGTTATCCATATTTTTGTATAGCTGTTTATGCTGTTTTTCAGCAATTGTCTCACTTGTGTCTATTTTTTTTTTTAAACATAAAAAAAAACTCCATTAGGTCTCCTGAGCACTGAAAGAGCAACCAATTTTCCTCCGGGAAATCCTGTCTTGTTATTTTACTGCATGCAATAAACCTGTCTGTGTGTGTGAGAGAGAGAGAGAGAGAGAGAGAGAGAGAGAGAGAGACTGACACACACTTTAAGTTTCTGTGCTGACATTGTGATAATCTTTCGTCCTTTGTAGATCTGAAAGCTGTTAGTGTGTGTGTTTGCGTGTGTGTGTGTGCTGCTGTGCTCATGTGTATGACAGGTAATTATTGTTCGTTAAGCCCTGTTTTGCATGTGCATACCTCATTAACTCTGTGCAAATAGAGAGTCCAGCTCCCATAAATCCTCAATCTTCTAGCGGTGTGTGTGTGCGTGTGTGTTTGTGCATGTGCATGTCAATAAAGCCTGATTTTTCCAGAAGTCTGTGTGGTGGTGGTAAATAAACTAGCCGAATGAATCGCATCCCATAATGCTCAAGGATGAGTCTGCTCACAATGTCAGAGCGGAGATATATGGGTTACCTATTATTGCATCAATGCATGCACACACAAAACACACACACACACACTCGCACAATTCTTCACAATTTATTAAACATAATTACCTGAAAATATTCCTCCTTCCATCAAAACAATCTCTCTCATCCTTTATGTGCACATCACATGCCTCTTTATAAATCACTTTATTCTCCACACACACACACACAAATACACTTAACTGAGTACCTAAATGAAGACAAGTTACTTTGTACTGTTTTTATGTAAAGATATTTATATTGACTAACCAAATAAATAAATAAAATTAACTGTAAAAAAATACTTTTTAGAAAAAGCATAATACTATATATATATATATATATATATATATATATATAAGAGTTCAGATGCAAAAACCTCCAAGTCCGTCTGAGATTTTATCAGTGGCCTGTGTTTAGGTTCAGTAATTTCACTTCACTGGCAGAGAAAAGGTTATTAGTCAGTTATTGAATGTTTTTTTTTTTTAAATGTCCAATGTTATTTTCATAGGCGCCTGATAAAAATGCTAATTTAAAATGAAAAACCTCAGACAGACTTAAATATATAAATCATTATATTATTAATTGTTTTTGCAAATGGAGATGAGGTTTTATATTAGTTTATATGTGGGGTCAGATTTAACAAACTAAACCCACACTTACACAGTCACTTTGAGAACATACCAAAGACGTCTTGTATTTAAAGCTGATGATAATTATTATACTACATGTCTTGGAAGAGAGGTTTTGTTATTAGCTCAGTTATGGGGACAAATTGTAAAGCTAAGTGTATAGCTCAGTAAAGACGCACACATAAATGCTGCTGTTTCCGTAGCCAGTGTGTAATTTACTGAACGACAGCAGATTGATGTGATGACGGACAGGAGGAAGGCTTGATGTGTTTCTCTCTCTTCAGGGTGGTGGGCTGAGGTTGATTGACAGCAGCTCCGGGGTCGCGTGTATCCGTTCTCCACAGCTGAGCACAGGATAGATCTCCTGCCAGAGAGCTTTCAGCATCACGCCTCAGGACTGACTGTCAGTACGAAAGACTTCCACAGCGTCCTCAACAATATCCAGCGTCTGCTGCTCCGGGCCTCCTACGCTCAGGAACACAGCGCCATCTACAGGTGCACTGCAGTGCTGCAGACACACACACACACACAGAGAGAGATGCACACAAACACACGTTTTTGTGAATTGTGGGGAATTTCCATTGACTTCTATTACTTTTATTGTGACCATACCGTATTTTCTATTCCCTAACCCTAAACCTACCCCTTACAGAAAACCTGTTTGCATTCTTACACTTTTAGACAAACATCATTTACTATTTTTAATTGCTTTTTTCCCTCGTGGGGACCACACAATGTCAAAAAATTCAGGTTTTACTGTCTTTGTCCACACACACACATACACTCTCAAACCACAGGTCAGCATTTAGTGGACTGTGATCCAGAGCCAGAGCATAAATTGGTCCCATCTAGAAATCAAATCATTTATCATAAATTGGAATTCTGAACATTTTCTTGATTTGTCTGTAGACTGTGAAGGCAACACAGAAGCTGCTGCAACATGCATTTATTTAAATGTATATATACACTGGTGGCCAAAATGATTAGAACACTAGTATTTTCAGCAGCTAAAAATGGTTTGAAGTCAGTTATTTCTATCTTTTGCTGTAGTGTGTCAGTAGGAAACATCGGTTTACATTTCCAAACATTCATTTAGCCATTAATTGTAATAATCCAGTGAGATTTTTGTTTGTGCTCCACACAGAGATGTGATCTGATCATCATCCAGTCGGTCTGGAATGACATGAATTAACAGAACAAACTGAGACAGATTAAATCCAGAAGAACTGTCTCCAAGACGCTTCAAGAAAGCTCCCGAGAAACTCTGCTCAAGTGCATCGAGGGCAAAAGCTGCTTTAAACACAAAGGATGCTCACACCAAATGTTGATTTAGTTAATAGAAGTTAATTGATAAAGAAAACCTATTTATGACATTATTTTTGACAGCATCCTAATTTTACAGCATTTTTACACAATTAAGAGCCTAAATATTTTAACAGCACTGTAGCTTTGCAGGAGGTTTCTTGAAGCGTCTTGGAGACACTGTTCTTCTGGATTGAGTCTCAGTTTGTTCAGTTTCTTCATGTCATTCCAGACAGACTGATGATGATCAGATCAGATCTCTGTGAGGAGCACTACAATCTCACTGGATTATTACAGTTAATGGCTAAATGATTGTTTGGAAATGATTTATGCTAGTGCTGTAATAATTTTGGCCACCACTGTATATCTACACATAAATCACTATTTACCTTACACTATTTATGTGTCTGCTGCTTGTTTATTCTCATACACAGCTGACAGAAAACGAGATGCACACAGCTTGTCATGACAACAGCAAAGTTTAGGGTTTGATGTAGCATTTTATTTATTAGAGTCACAGACATCTGTTTTGATCAAATCCAATATTGCATCTGTTTTACCATATAAAAAAAAAAACAAAAAAAAACAGAGATTTGACGTTATTCACAAGGGTTTCAGCATCCATTCTTCATAACAGTAACTGAGCACTTTACTTTCAACAGGGCTTATGCATAAACAACTTCCATATTCTGCAAAAAAGGTCACATTGTTTCCGGTCTTCTGTAAGTGCTTTGTTCAATATGGATCTGTTTCACTAAAGATGCATTCAAAGGAGATACCAAAGATGATCATGACCAATCACATTTGCAGACTGATGTCTGAAAGTTTATTTATTTTACTTTTCTCTAACATTCAGATATTAAAACAGCAATGATAAGAACAACTAGCTAGGATAACTGGTTACCTTAAAAAGTGTATACTGTAGATATCGCCATCAGTTCACACTGCTGTTAACACGTTCTCCAACCAGCGGCTGGATGTGTGAGCCCTATTTTCCAGTTTGGTCAGGTGATGCTGGACATGTACACCATTGCCCACAGATCAAGGAAATCACAACCAAATGTGTCCTGTCCTCCACATACAGTTTAATTTTGTTTTGTTTTTTAAGCAAAACCTACAAAGATTCTCAGGGCCACAGTAACTATCATGCAAATGAGGGTGAGCATGGGAAAAGATCATTCTGTCTTTAATAACTCAGCCTTGTGTCATTTCAAATGACTTTCTATGGAACATAAAAGGAGACATTTTAACAAATTTTTAAACTAAATTTTTGAAATTGTGTTTTGGTTGCTCTTTTGCATGCATTTACAAAGAACAGGGACTGGATACCCTGAAACACCATAAAATCATCATAAACTTATTAACATTATTATTAAAGCAATTCATACACCTTTATTCTGAAAGGAGTAATATAATGCTTTGTATCTCAAACTGACCTAAAAGTATTCCTTCACTGATTGAGAGCCGTTGAGAGCACATTGTTGAGTCAAACTCAAGAACTGGATCAGTTCAGTTTGTGAACAAATCATTCAGACTGGTTTTGTGAACTGAACTGAAGTCAAAAGAACAAATCATCCATGACTTAATAATTTATTCTTTAATAAGCATGGTATGGGTGGATGTTAAGGTTTTCAATAATGTAAAGTCAAGATGTTTCTGACTTTTTCTGGGAAGGATCTGACTATAGACCATAACTATAGCTGACTATAGACCATAGATTGGTATAAGCATCAGGGCTGACAAAGGTAACACGTGCAATTAATTAAATGTTTAACACCGTTAATGTCAGGAAACCTCTTTATTAGGGTAAACGTACCTATTACGTAAGCTCACCAAAATCTAGCCTCATTATGAAACCTCTTTTTAAATGGATGTCTATAGTCTCTTAAGACTGGAGAACACTACATGATTTTCCACAGATTTCCAGTCTGGAGAAGATGATGCTTATAGTTATCAACGATCAGAGCCAGTCTGCAGATTTGAGTCGACAGAATGCATAGAAAATCCATTAACTTAACTTAAAATGACAACCATCAGTTAATATTTAAAGTCTGTTTATGATGTATTTACAGAGACGTTCAGTGTGGAAGAGCTTAAAGAGAGAACACTGAGCGCAATGGCAGCAGCAACCATTTTTAATAAATTTAATGTAATATTTATTAAAATGACAGGATTTTGCTAAATAAATAGTCTAGGTCATGTAATAAGTTCATACATATTTTAATACGAACAACTATTATTAACAATATCTTTGAAATTATACTTTTTCTTATTGATGTCACACTGAAGCTGTGATTTTAATAGTAGTGCACCCTTTAAGCTCTCCTTAAAATAATATGAAATCTTTCAAAATTACAGCACTGTAAAACCACAGACCAGCAATAAACTGTCCATTTATAATATTATGGATGTTAAAGTACAAGCCAGTAATGTCTGTGCAGTAATATGTTAGCGTAGCACACAATCTAATACAGCTAGTCAGCTAACTGTGTTCTGTAGCATCTGCGATGTGTTGCTAAAACTATCTTTTGGATCTAATGGAATTATTTCCCTCATCCAAGTTCCTGGTTATAATATGCAAGAGTCTGAACATTAATCTCTTAATTTTACAATAAGTAGTGAAATTTACCCAAAATAAAGACATAAACATCTAAAAAACACACATTTAAAGGGACCATCAAAATAAAGTGAAACAGAATAGGTTTGTGCAGCTGATATGAGTAAAGAGCCGCATGAATTCCCACAAACTGCTGGACCTAATTATTTCACCAGGCCTGATATTAACTTCATGCATTAACTCTTTAGCTACAACTGAATTATGCGATTAATGATGATTAAGCATTGTAATCAACTGACAGCCCTAATAGCTCTCTCTCTCTCTCTCTCTCTCTCTCTCTCTCTCTCTCTCTCTCTCTCTCTCTCTATATGTCTGTCTCAGGTTGGGCCGTGTAAGCATGAGTGTGGCTGCTGAAGGCTCTGGCAGCAGCGTTCAGGCCCGCGCTGTGGAGGTGTGCCAGTGTCCTCCCGGATATGACGGCACTTCCTGTGAGGTAAGCCAGAAAACAAAGCTACATACACTCTTAAAAATGAAGGTTCCAAAAGGGGGCTTTCACAGCGATGCCATAGAACAGCTGTTCTTAATCCTGGTCCTCGCAATTACTAGTAAAGTAATGCATTACTTTTTAATTTAGAAGGAAATATCTGAGTTACTTTTTCAAATAAGTAACTGCAGTTACTCTGTTTCTCATGTCTTGACTGACAGCTCTGGTGTTGCCATGTTGAGAGAAATCAGGAGTAAGTGCAGAGCATTGTGTGTGAACATGATCTTACTGTAGATTAACACTAAATATCATCATGTATTTACTCATCTCACCTGCACTAAAACACATTCAGTGTTGCTCAGAATCAATAAAAACAGTCACATGCAAACTCAGAATATTACAAACATGCAATAATTAAATGTTAAATAAGACAAATATAATTTATGTATTTAATCCCATTTTATAAACCAATGTTCTTGATACTGACCTTTGATGACCCGATTCAACCATACTAATAAGCAAAAATGACACAATTGTGTTTCATTTTTTGTTATTGCTGAATAGTGTTGAAGATGCCTAAATAGAGTCGTTAAAAGTAAAAAGCTAAGCATAGGATATTAACAAACTACACTGCGGTCACATGACTTGACCACCACTAAGCCTTAACAACTCTTTCTATTTTCGCTGAAGATTAGAATGGTTTTCAAGAGCATGATTATAAACACAACAAGGCTCTCGAGTTGATGAGTTTTCCTGTTCTTTGTGACGTTTAATGTCTCCAACAACCTCTGTAGTGCCATTTAGACACTTGTCATCAACCACCTTATTCAAGACAAGTAAAAGCTTTTTTTAAATCACAAGAGGTTATTACTGAAGTATTTTATGCTGTAGAATAAAACTTGAAAATATCTTGAGCTTGAGTTCATCACTGACCTCTTTCAGGCATTTAACAAAAAACCCTCTGACTTCAGTACAATGGAACCAGAAGCAGTACAATTTGACTCATTTCTGGGTTTTGGCCTCAAAAAATACATTAGCACTCTATTAGAATTTTGTATTTTTTCTGTTCATCCAAAATGAAAAAGGATAATTTCACAGATATAAATGGAGTGGAGTATACTGTACAGATTACTGCACTGTACACTGTACAGTATACTGTATACTGTACAGTATACTGTACTAGGGGAAGTCGTGGCCTAATGGTTAGAGAGTCGGACTCGTAATCGAAAGGTTGCGGGTTCGAGTCTCGGGCCGGCAGGGATTGTAGGTGGGGGGAGTGAATGTACAGCGCTCTCTCCACCCTCAATACCACGACTGAGGTGCCCTTGAGCAAGGCACCGAACCCCCAACTGCTCCCCGGGCGCTGCAGCATGGCTGCCCACTGCTCCGGGTGTGTGTGTGTGTGTGTGTGTGTGCGCGTGTGTGTGCATTTGTTCACTACTCACTGCTGTGTGTGTGCACTTGGATGGGTTAAACGCAGAGCACCAATTTCGAGTATGGGTCACCATACTTGACAATACGTCACAATTTTTACTTTATTACGCATTTATCTGCCGCTAACAGCCTCAAACAGGACTCTGTCTGTAAACTGGCAAATCCAGACACTGCTGTTGCCCAGAGGTGTTTATTGAAGCCTGTCTGTGTGTTTTAAACAGTGTCCCAGTGGGCCGATGCACTGACAGTCTGACACACCTGCTCTGTATTGTCAGGTGTTCCTCGTGCTCCTCCTGAGTCAAACCCTGATCAAACTGTATTAGCAGGGGGGATGAATTTCTAGCTTGTTTCAGGGCGTGTGTGTGTGTGTGTGTGTGTGCGTGTGTGTGTGTGTGTGCAGGGGTGGCTGACTGTGTTGAATCACTGGGATATGCTTTCTCTCGGCATAAGTGTCCCCTCTATTAAAGCTGCAGTGGTTATTGATTTCTGAGCGAGCAGATTTTTATGCTGATGTGAGCAGGTCCCACTGGCCAAGAAACAGAATGAGACTGTGTTCATCTCAACCGCAGGATAAACCCTCCAGTGACATCATCAAAACTCACAGCTCAAATCACACACACACACACACTTACTCAGCTAAATGAGGACACACCAGAGAAAAGCTAATTGTAATGACTACAGACTAAAAGCATAACAGAAAATATTTAATTTCTTTATTTTAAAATGTTTGTTTTATTTGCATATATATTTTCTATTGAGGCAGTCCACAATCAAGTCACACATCAAGCACACTTGAGTTTCCATTGAAAATATTTGATGATCTTTATGTACTGAATGTGCGTTGATTCATTTTTACACCATCAGTCAAGGTTTGGAATAATTAAGATGTTTTTTTTTGGGGGGGGGGGGGGGGGGGGGGGTATGTTTTTGACAGAAGTCTGTTCTGCTCACCAAGGCTACATTTGATCAAAAAATACAGTAAAAGCAGTTATATTGTGAAATATTATAGCAATTTAAAACAGCTGTTTTCTATGTGAATATGTGTTAAACTGTCATTTATTTCTGTGATCAAAGCTGAATCATAATAATATGCTAATAATATTTTAATATTGTAAATGTTACAAAATTATAAATATAAATTGTTTAAAAAAAAACTTACACACTTACCCCTAACTTTAGAATGGTAAAGCATCACAGTTTCCACAAAAATATTGTGCAGCACAAGTGTTTTCAACAGTGATAATAATCAGAAATGTTTGTTGAGCAGTAAATCAGTATATTATTATGATTTCTGAAGATCATGTGACACTGAAGACTGGAGTAATGATGCTGAAAATACAGCTGCAGATCACAGAAATCAATTACAGTTTAACAAATATTCATTTCCACATATATTCACTGTTATTTTCAATTGTAATGATATTTCACTGTTTTGCTGCATTTTTTGGTTAAATAAATGCAGCTTTGGTAAGTAGAAGAGACTTCTTTCAGAAATATAAAATAAAAAATAAAAAATCTTAAGTATTCCAAATTTTTGACTAGTTATGTTTAAAAGCCTAAATGCAAAGTGATCATGTCTCTGCATAGGACTGGAATTAAACTGCTTAAATCATATGGATTACATATAGACCTCAGAGCATTATTGCATGGACTTTGAGTAGATAAACAAACATGATGTGTGATTATTACAGTTTTTTAAACTGCTTACCCACATTTTCAAAACTTTTTTGCTTTTTTTGCACACAAATCCAAGAATTGCGCACGCAAAATGCCCCACATCTCTTGCATAATGAAGCACTGCATTTAAAATATCACAAACACATCTCAGAAGCAGCACCTTTGCCTTAATATTAATTCCTGTGTGTTACATAGAGAACTGTGTGTTGTGTTTTGCAAAAAGTGTTTTATGAAATTAAAAACAAAGTCAAAGGCTGAGAATTAGTGTCTGATTTGGTGTGTGCTTCTGCTGTTTGAGTGACAGCTTTCAGAAACTGTGTGACAAATTTAGATTTTGTGCGTAAGCAGTTGAAAAAAACTGTAAAAATATCTTCATTTGTATTTTGAAGATGAACAATAGTCATGCAGGGTCTAGAATAGGGATCTTCAAATCTGGACCATTCCTGCAGAGTTTAGCTCTAACCCTAATCAAACACACCTGAGCATGCTAATCAGAGTCTTCAAGATCATTATAAAGTCACAGGTAGGTAAGTTTTATCAGGGTTGTAGCTAAACTCTGCAGCAGATTGGACCTACAGGGAAAGATTTGAGGAACCCTGGTCTGGAAGGACAGGAGGGTGGGTATGATGACAGAATGTGTATTTTTATTTAAATATTCCTTGTGTGTCTCGGCTCAGTGTTGTGTTTGTCGGACTGATGAGGGTCGGCTCAGTGTTGGGAGGGACAGGCTGCTCTGAGAGTGACGGGGTCAGCAGGGTCACTGAAAGACAGCAGGAAAACAAGTGTGATGTTTATCGCTGTAGTCACTTCCAATATCCATTTCATATCCAGCATGTGTGTGTAAGATGTCTACTGTCAGCAGTTGTAGTGACTGCCCACCTAGACAGCACATTTAGGGATCGTCCCGATGCAAAGGTTGCTCTGAACTGCAGGTAGCACAGTTATTCTGCCTCATTAGATATCGTGTTTTGACCAAATATTAAGGCAGCATTGCATGAATTCTCAATGAATAAGCCACTCCAAAAATGCAGTGAGAGGTTCTGTTGACCATCATTTGAAACCTATACTTCATACAAAGGCTGATACTAATGAATGCCAGTTTTACAAATTTGATATTTTTACACATGACTATTCCTCACTAATTACTAATTTTAGAATGAAAACTAAAATTAACTGTTTAAAAATTGTCAATGCTGCATTAAAAAAATAATAATAAGCCTCCCCCTTTATAAGAATAAATGAATGTATAGCACTTTAACAATAGCAATAACCAGATCAAAATTTTGTAAAAGCTTAAAAGTTATGATTAAAGGTTTATTTTTAATAAAGAGATCATGGGTTTGCACTTTGTTTAGCATTTTGTTTATAGAAACAAGTATGATTAAAGGTGTAGATGGTTTGAAAATGCTTGTTTTTAAAGGCCCATCAGACCAGCTGTGGGATCTGCCTCAAGTCAAGTCAAGCCACCTTTATTTCTACAGCGCTTTATACAATACAGACTGTGTCAAAGCAGTTTCACGCTAATAAACTAGAAAATAGCAGACTCAATTATGGAAAGTCAGTTATGGAGTTCAGATTCTGCTGTCAGTTCTGTTGGTTAAGTTCAGATCAATATATCAGTGTCAAGCTCAAAAATCTGAATCAAGTTCAGTTCGGCTATAAGCAGTTTTACAAAAGGCAGGGATGTTGTTATTCAGCTTGAGTCAGTTAATTCAGTTCAGTTCGATATCAGTGTGGATGTTGCTAGATATGATTCAGCTGTAAAGCAGCTCTACAGAAGATGATAGTGCATCATCCATCTTAATTCAGTTCAAGTCATTTTGAGTTTATTTGAGGGGCAGTTATTAGTATTATAGTATTTAAAAGTGGAGAAAAATTGAGAAAAAAGGAGCATTGTCTGTCAAATAAATTATATATAAATATACTGTATATAAAGGTCCAGGGCCTGCCTTAAATGGAATTAGTGACAATTTTACTACCATAATGTGACATATATTTGAGTGAGAAAAAATATATATATATGGGGTCGAGACTTCCATCGGTTGTTGATTGGACTGTGAACAGTGATTGTTGCACACAGAATGTCATTGGCTTAAATACATGGCAGTCTTACAAGAAGAGCATGTTTTGACATTTTAATTATAAAGATTACAAGGTATATTAAAAATATATATATATACAGTCATGGCCAAAAATATCGGCACCCTTGGTAAATATGATCAAAGGCGGCTGTGAAAATTAATCTGCATTGTTAATCCTTTTGATCTTTTAAAGAATTCACAAAAATCTAACCTTTCATTGGATAATAAGAATTTAAAATTGGGGGAAATATCACTATGAAATAAATGTTTTTCTCAAATACACGTTGGACACAATTATTGGCACCTCTAGAAATTCTTATGAGGAAAATATCTCTGAAGTATATGCTCATTCATATTCACAATTTTGAGCACTCCAGGGTGATTATGAACATGACATTATCCAGCCATGGCTTCCTGTTTCACAGAAATATAAATAGGAGGGAAAACAAAGCCCAAATTCCCTTAATCATCCATAACGATGAGAAAAACCAAAGAATCTATTTCTGATGTGCAGCAAAAGATAACTGAGCTTCACAAATTAATGAAGTGGCTTTAAGTAAAGAGCTAGAGCAGTGAAAATTCCCATTTCCACCATCAGGGCAATAATTAGGAATTTCCAATCAAAAGAAAATGTTACGAAACTGCCTGGAAGAGGACGTGTGTCTATATCGTTCTAATGCACGGTGAGGAGAAGAGTTTGTGTGGCTAAAGACTCTTCAAGGACCACAGCTGGAGAACTGCAGAAAATAGTTGAGTCTCGGGTCAGAAAACCTTAAAGAAAATTGTCAAACAGCACCTACATCACCACTCTGTAACGGGGCTGACGAGACGTGAGACGTGCGGATCCATATGCAGAGCTTTATTAGAAAACATGGTCATAAACAAGCAGGGTCAGACAGTGGCAAACTGGTATGGTGGAGGCAAGACAAAGCAATCCGTGGAGCAAGCGTGGGTCGACGATCAGCGAACAGTATCCAAAGGGGCAAGGCAGAGAGATAATCCAGAGACGAGAGCAATAATCCAAACGGGGAGCGAACAGAGTCCAAACGGCAGTGAGGCATGTCATGAGATCAGCCTTTGGCTCTGCTGATGCACTATTGAGCCTTCAGCTTGTCTGGATTGATGGATTGACTGTTTCTCATCTTTCTCTTGAAAATATCCCATAGACTCCACATGGGGTTCAGGTCAGGCATGTTGGCTGGCCAATCAAGCACAGTAATGTCATGGTCAGCAAAGCACATGGAAGTGGTTTTGGCACTGTGGACAGCTGCTAAAGTCCTGCTGAAAAAGAAAATCAGCATCTCCATAAATCTTGTCACCAGAAGGAAGCATAAAGTGCTCTAAAATCTCCTGGTAGACGAGTGCATTGACTTTGGACTTGATAAAACACAATGGACCAACACCAGCAGACGTCACGGCACCCCAAATCATCACTGACTGTGGAAACTTCACACTGGACTTCAAGCAGCTTGGATTCTGTGCCTCTCCCGTCTTCCTCCAGACTCCAGACCTTGATTTCCAAATGAAAAGCAAAATGTACTTTCATCTGAAAAGAGGACTTTGGACCACTGAGCAACAGTCCAGTTCTTTTTCTCCACAGCCCAGGTAAGACGCTTCTGATGTTGTCTCTGGTTCAGAAGTGGCTTGGTAGCTCTTTTCCTGAAGACGTCTGAGCGTGGAGACTCTTGATGCACTGACTCCAGCTTCAGTCCACTCCTTGTGAAGCCCTCCCAAGTGTTTGAATCAGCTTTGCTTGACAGTATTCTCAAGCTTACTTGTGCACATTTTCCTACCCAATTTCTTCCTTCCAGTCAACTTTGCATTTAATATGCTTTGATACAGCACTCTGTGAACAGCCACAGCTTTCAGTAATGACCCTCTGTGACTTACCCTCTTTGTGGAGGGCGTCAATGTTCGTCTTCTGGATCATTGCCAAGTCAGCAGTCTTCCCCATTATTGTGGTTTCAAAGAACAAGAGATACCCTGAATTTATACTGTACGGATGGTCATTTATGGAAACGTAAAATATTTTGAGATACTGATTTTTTTACTTTCATTAGCTGTAAGCTATAATCATGAAAATTAAAACAAAATGAATCTAAACTATATGAAAGTTTCACTTTTTAAAATGTTACAAGAAAAAAATAACTTGTTCACCATATTCTAATTTTCTGAGATGCACCTGTATTTCTGCTGAAGGTCCTGGACATCTTGTTTAGACACATGGCTTCATGGATTCTATCAAATACCAACAGATAAAAAAAAAATAAGTGACTGACTCTGTTAGAAATCTTATAATGTGCCATGTTTAGATCTTCCAACCGGACAATAATATAAACACAAACCTCAAAAGCAACACAAAAATGGGTCACTGGGCACAAAACCAAGCTTCTGCCATGACCATTCCAGTCCTCTGACCTGAACCCTGTAGAAAATGAGTGAGGTGAACTGAAGAGAAGAAGCACCGTCATGGAGCTGTGAATCTAAAGGATCTGGAGTGATTCTGGATGAAAGAACAGTCTCTGATCTCTTGTCAGGTGTTCTCTAACCTCATCAGGCATTATAGGAGAAAATTTAGAGCTGTTAAACTGGCCAATGGAGGTTTCAAAAAGTATTGAATAAAAGGGTGCCGTTAATTGTGGCCAATATGTGTTAGAGAAAAACATTTATTTCATAATGATATTTCCCCCCATTTTAAATTCTTATTATACAATGAAAGGTTAGATTTTTGCAAAACAATTTTTTTTTATAAAAGATCAAAAGGATTAACAGTGCAGATTAATTTCCACAGCCTTTTTGATCATATTTACCAAGGGTGCCGATATTTTTGGCATGACTGTATATGCATGAATGAATTGTTCACAACAAGACCAATAACATGCATATAGAAAATATTTTCAAAATAAATGTCAATTGTGATTTCATGCCGACAGCTGTGTAGAAAGAAACACTGAGAACAATAACTCAAATATAAGAAGAAGAAGAGAGCAACTTCAGACACATTAATGAAACAAAACAAGACACCTTGAATAAGAACACACACACACACACACTCTGTCTGAAGAGGCATTTATCAGCCGGCTCTATAAACTTCCCTTGTGCTTCAGTTGACTGAAACAAATCTTCTCCCTCATTTAGTAAATCAAAGCACTCTGTGCTCTACAATGATCTATCAATTAGCACAGCACAGATAAATTAATGGCAGTGCAGACGCTCACACATTGATGCACTTTCAGCCAAACCTGCCCAAAACAGCACGCTCATCCTCGTGAAGAATCATTTGTGTTAAATATTACACATCAGTTATTGTGTGTTTTCACAGATGTGTGTGGTGGGCTACCGCAGGGTGAACGGGATGCTGTACCGTGGCGTGTGTGAACTCTGTCAATGCCACGGACACGCGGAGCGCTGCCATGACATCACTGGACACTGCCTGGTAATGTGTGTGTGTGTGTACGTGCATGTAATTAGTTTTAATGACAACACGGTTTGTCATAATTCAACACAGCTGCTATTTCCAATAACTATTTTGGAAACTATTAACACTTTAGTATAGGGACCAAATCTCACTTTTAACTAGTTGCATATTAGCATGCCTATTATTAACATATTGGCTGTTTATTAATACTTATAAAGCATATTCTGCATGACCATATTCTTCATCCCTAATCCTACCCAATACCTAAACTTAACAACTACCTTACTAACTATTAATAAGCAGAAAATTAGGAGTTTATTGAGGCAAAAATCATAATGGTTTGTTGACGGTGGGGATTTAACCATAAAATATAGTGTGACCGTATTTTGTTGTATTTCTTTTTTCTTTTCTTTTTTCATAGTGAGTGTACAGAATTGACTTGCTGTGTCATTGCTGATTTTGTTGTTGTAGCTGTTTGCCCATAATAATAGAACTGCATTATAACACAATCTGCTGTGAATGCAGTTAAGATGGAGTCACAGAAAAAAGAACTGTTCCATTTCCTGTGTGTGTGTGTGTGTGTGTGTGTGTGTGTGTGTGTGTGTATGTGTGTATGTGTGTGTGTGTGTGTGTGTGTGTGTGTGTGTGTGTTGCAAGCTCTCTTCTGCCTTGTTCTTTCTCTTCTATCCAGTGAGAGTGTGATTGTTAAGCCAGAGTAAATGGCACAAGTTTAAATGGGTTGTTTATTTGTATGCAAACACAAATGAGGTTTGGGTCCACATGATCTGTGAGTATTGAATTACATAACTGACACATTAACAAACATTAGCAAACACAAACAAGCATGTACAAACAACAGTATCACTTCCTCTGTCCATAGCTTGTTATAGCAGTGCACTGGCCTGAATGATTACGTGTGTGAATGTGCGCTTGTGCGTATGCGTGCATGTGTGTGTGTGTGTGTGTGTGTGTGCGTGTGTGTGTGGGTGGATGGATTGCGCTGTGATTATCACTGTGTGCATGTGTATTTACTGCTCACAGATGAAATACTAGCGCTGTCCTTCCGATCCATTAGTCTGACACTGTGTGTCTCTGAAAGACTGATTAAAAGTGTTAATCCATACTGCCACGTTACTTTTAAAAGTAAGGCTTCACAATATTGTCTAAAAATGTAAGCAATTGTGATACAATTGTCACGTTTTATGGAATGGAATTGATATTTTTGACTTAGTTGCATAGAAGCTGCATGTGTGAGAACGATTCAGGTTTTTTAATGGAAGTTAAAGGTGGCTCTAAAGTGGTTTAATTTACTCATCTGCAGAATTTTTGCCTTTGGGTCAAAGACAAAAAAGGTTTTTAGGCATTAAAAACAAAAGTTAAATACAGCTTTATTATTAGTATTATTATTATATTTGTTTCATACTGTTTGTTTGTTTGTTTATATTTATTTATTTTTCTGAGCTTAAAATAATGAACATCATACATTTTTACCATGATTTACAGAAGATACCCACAAAAATGTAATTCAGTGTAACAATAGTAAAAAAAAAAAAAATAATTGTCAGGCATATTTAGCACAAGCATATTTATATGACACTAAAGGATTGTTTAAGGATCACAGTGCAGCTTCCCAAAAAAACTAATTAATTGTAATTTCATTTGAGATATTTCCAATCTTTGCTACTATCCTTCAAACCTGTCACGTCCCCTCTCGGGATACAAGGAGTGAGGAGACGTAGGAGTTCCAATAATCACATTTATTATAATCCAGCAGACAAACAGGGATCATGGGGAGAGACGAACACATCTGACGTGATGACCGGACACCGGGGCTAGGAAACACAGGGCTTATAAACACTAGGAAAACAAGGAACAGGTGTGGACTAATCAAACACAGGGCTAGGGACTAATTAAACTAATGAAGACAAACGAGGACAGGAACAGGAAGGCCAAATATGGGCACGGGAGGAGGGGAAACACAAGACAAGGACTGACATTACGCCCCCCTCCGGAAGGCGTGTCCTCACGCCTAACACCATCCAATGGGGAGGGGGGGTGGGCGCTCTGGAGGCCTCCAGGGCGGTGCCCGTTCCAGGGGCCATGGCGGGTCTGGAGACTCGGGAGGCCATGGCGGATCTGGAGACTCTGGAGGCCATGGCGGGTCAGGGGACTCTGGAGGCCATGGCGGGTCAGGGGACTCGGGAGGCCAGGGCGGGTCAGGGGACTCTGGAGGCCATGGCGGGTCAGGGGACTCTGGAGGCCATGGCGGGTCAGGGGACTCGGGAGGCCAGGGCAGGTCAGGGGACTCGGGAGGCCACGGCCTATTTTTTTCGGGCCCAAGGGGTTCTGTGGCCTTGGCCCTTGGCCCGGCCACACAGGCTGTGACCCTCTTACCCCCCCCCAAAATTTTCTTGGGGAACCTCCCCCCTGGGAGCCACAGAGGAGCGGGCTCTGTCGGGCGCTCTTGCAGCGCGGACTCTGTCGGGCGCTCTTGCAGCGCGGACTCTGTCGGGCGCTCTTGCAGCGCGGACTCTGTCGGGCGCTCTCGCAGCGCGGACTCTGTCGGGCGCTCTCGCAGCGCGGACTCTGTCGGGCGCTCTCGCAGCGCGGACTCGGACGGGCGCTCTCGCAGCGCGGACTCGGACGGGCGCTCTCGCAGCGCGGACTCGGACGGGCGCTCTCGCAGCGCGGACTCGGACGGGCGCTCTCGCAGCGCGGACTCGGACGGGCGCTCTCGCAGCGCGGACTCGGACGGGCGCTCTCGCAGCGCGGACTCGGACGGGCGCTCTTGCAGCGCGGGGCTGGACGGAACCAGCGGGAACTCAGGAGGGCACGTGCGTGGAGCCGGCACGTGGGGGCGCTCGGGAAGCGCGGACACTTGGGGGCGCTCTTGCAGCGCGGGGCTGGACGGAACCAGCGGGAACTCAGGAGGGCTGGACGGAACCAGCGGGAACTCAGGAGGGCTGGACGGAACCAGCGGGAACTCAGGAGGGCTGGACGGAACCAGCGGGAACTCAGGAGGGCTGGACGGAACCAGCGGGAACTCAGGAGGGCACGTGCGTGGAGCCGGCACGTGGGGGCGCTCGGGAAGCGCGGACACTTGGGGGCGCTCTTGCAGCGCGGGGCTGGACGGAACCAGCGGGAACTCAGGAGGGCTGGACGGAACCAGCGGGAACTCAGGAGGGCTGGACGGAACCAGCGGGAACTCAGGAGGGCTGGACGGAACCAGCGGGAACTCAGGAGGGCACGTGCGTGGAGCCGGCACGTGGGGGCGCTCGGGAAGCGCGGACACTTGGGGGCGCTCTTGCAGCGCGGGGCTGGACGGAACCAGCGGGAACTCAGGAGGGCTGGACGGAACCAGCGGGAACTCAGGAGGGCTGGACGGAACCAGCGGGAACTCAGGAGGGCTGGACGGAACCAGCGGGAACTCAGGAGGGCTGGACGGAACCAGCGGGAACTCAGGAGGGCTGGACGGAACCAGCGGGAACTCAGGAGGGCACGTGCGTGGAGCCGGCACGTGGGGGCGCTCGGGAAGCGCGGACACTTGGGGGCGCTCTTGCAGCGCGGGGCTGGACGGAACCAGCGGGAACTCAGGAGGGCTGGACGGAACCAGCGGGAACTCAGGAGGGCTGGACGGAACCAGCGGGAACTCAGGAGGGCTGGACGGAACCAGCGGGAACTCAGGAGGGCTGGACGGAACCAGCGGGAACTCAGGAGGGCTGGACGGACCCAGCGGGAACTCAGGAGGGCTGGACGGACCCAGCGGGAACTCAGGAGGGCTGGACGGAACCAGCGGGAACTCAGGAGGGCACGTGCGTGGAGCCGGCACTGGAGGGCACGTGCGTGGAGCCGGCACTGGAGGGCACGTGCGTGGAGCCGGCACTGGAGGGCACGTGCGTGGAGCCGGCACTGGAGGGCACGTGCGTGGAGCCGGCACTGGAGGGCACGTGCGTGGAGCCGGCACTGGCGGGCACGTGCGTGGAGCCGGCACTGGAGGGCACGTGCGTGGAGCCGGCACTGGAGGGCGCTCTGGAAGCGCGGACACTTGGGGGCGCTCGGGAAGAGCTGAGCTGGACGGGACCAGCTGAGATGCAGGAGAGCTGGGCGGGACCAGCGGAGACGCGGGAGTCCACCTGCGAGGAGCAGGCACTGGAGGGCGCTCTGGAAGCGCGAGTTCGCGGGGGCGCTCTGGAAGCGCGAGCGGCGGCGGGCTCGGGAGAGCCGCGGACGACGGCGGGCTAGCTCCGACTCGGACCCGGAAGTCTCCCAGACACCGGTATATTCCTACCCTCCAGGTCAATCCTGTGGTGTCTGGGAGGTCCATGGGGTAGTTGTAACAGGCTCCGAGCCGGAACAGGTGGAGGATGGCCGCGTCGTGCAGATCCGAACTCCGCGCGAGCCCGCAGAACTCCTCTGCGTACTCCACGAAGGGAAGCTCGCGGAGTATCAGGGCGCGGAGGCGGGCGGCGAACTCCATCGCCATGGAGGGAGCGGGAAAAAAGGAGCAAACAAAAAACTTTCAAAAACGGAAAACAAAACGGGGGAAAAGGAGCGCCGCTTACTTTGTGGGTCCGGTCATCTGTCACGTCCCCTCTCGGGATACAAGGAGCGAGGAGACGTAGGAGTTCCAATAATCACATTTATTATAATCCAGCAGACAAACAGGGATCATGGGGAGAGACGAACACATCTGACGTGATGACCGGACACCGGGGCTAGGAAACACAGGGCTTATAAACACTAGGAAAACAAGGAACAGGTGTGGACTAATCAAACACAGGGCTAGGGACTAATTAAACTAATGAAGACAAACGAGGACAGGAACAGGAAGGCCAAATATGGGCACGGGAGGAGGGGAAACACAAGACAAGGACTGACAAAACCACTATGATTTATCAATTTGTCAGCAAGAAGTTTTTAATATAGTTTTAAAATATAATTACTTTTTGTGTTATTGTTTGTTCTTTTATTTCTTTTCGATTTTTTTAATTAAGGACAGGTCAGAAAAGTATGTTGCATTTTTACATAAATATATGTGTTATACTGAATGACATTATATGAACAATGGACATTATTTTACCAATATTTTTACATTTTATTTTCACAAAAGTTATTTGAAACATTAGACACTTTATTTGCATTTAACATGCTTTTTATGTATAAAAAATCACTTAGTAAATTTAATTTGTGCATGCAGACACTAAAATAGGACATCTTGTCTTTGTTATTTATAAATATATTAAAACATCCATCTGTTGACATTAGTCATGTGTGTTTGTCTGTAAATGTGTGTATGTGTGTGTGTTTGTGACAAATGAGGACACAAATTTGTATAGTGACACAGGTATGACAGGTATTACAAGGAGAAGGTGACTTATGAGGACATTGCCCCATGTCCCCACTTTTCAAAATGCTTATATAAATCATACAAAGTGAGTTTTTTTGGTGGGAAAGTAAAAAAGCCCAGTCTCCTTTGAGGGCTAATTTTAGGTGTAGGGTTGGTGTAGGGCAGGGGTGTCAAACTCATTTTCACTGAGGGCCACTTCAACTTTATTTTAAGGTGGGCAGTCATGGCCTAATGGATAGAGAGTTGGACTTGTAACCCGAAGGTTGTGGGTTTGAGTCTCCGGTCCGGCAGGGATTGTAGGTGGGGGAGTGAATAACCAACACTCTCTCCTCCCTCAATACCACGACTGAGGTGAGACCCTTGAGCAAGACACCGAACCCCCAACTGCTCCCCAGGCGCCGCAGCATTAGCTGCCCACTGCTCCGGGTGTATGTTCACTACTGTGTGTACACTTGGATGGGTTAAATGCAGAGCACAAATTCTGAGTATGGGTCAAAATGGGTCACCATACTTGGCCACACACCATTTCCCCTCCCTTATGGCTGCCATCAAAGGGCCAGTTGTAACTGTAAGACTGTACAAATGTTACTACTCCTTAACATATTGTTAAATAACTGTCTCTTTATTTTATTATTAGCTACTTATTTAAGTTACAAATATTTTATATGTATAGATGTAAAAATATATGTTATTACTCTGTGTTATTTTAACATAAATCCTTTTAATTTATCAGGTTAAGAAATCCACATTACTCCATAAATCAAAGTAAATCAAACACAAGTCATTAGATAAACTTTGTTAAAAACTTTGTTACATTTTTGGTACAATAAAATAATTGTGCGCTGCTAAAAACGTGTGACAGATATGGCATTTAAAAAAACAAATGAGCCCAGTCTCATGAAAATGCATATCAATAGCATGATTTTCTGTTTCTATTTGGCGTGCGATTTATACGCAGAAATTGACTTTGGCATGCATATGATATGCATGTATTTGGTGTACATATGATAAGCAATCAATGCTTAAAGTAGAAAAAAAGAAGTGGCCATACTCAACCCCACTCCCCCACCCAAAAATAAATAAATAAATACAAACTAAAGTACTAAAAAAGTACGGTAACACTTTATTTTAAGGTGTCTAATACAGAGTAATTAGCTAATTAAGTACTAGTTGTTGTACTTACATGAAACAAAATGTACTTATCATGTAACTAAGTTATGGAACAGCCTGTAATTACAGTTTGTTATTATATAGATGTAATAGGCAGCTACTGTTACACATATGTATCAGACCGAGTCTGTTACACACCTACTAGTACACTTAAGTACAGTCTTGATACACTTTATTTTAAGTAGCTTATGCCTGTGTAATATTCTGTAATTGTAATGTAATTAGAAAGGTATTACATGTATTAAAGCTGTGTACTGGTGGGTTAAATCAAACTAAGGTGCAGCTGGATAAGGTGTACAGTATAGATACTCATGAAGTACACTTAAGTACAATCTTGATACACTTTATTAAGATACACTTTATGTATAAGTAGCTTATGCCTGTGTACTTACATTTATAATTACTTTGTATAATGTCTGCAACACATGTAACAATCTTTTGGTTATACAAGTTGCTGTGTAACAGACTCGGTTTGTAACATGTGTAACAGTAGCTGCCTATTGCACCTATATAATAACAAACTGTAAGTACAGGCTGTTCCATTACTTAGTAGTAGCCGTTGTACTTACATGCAATAAAATGTACTTACCATATAACTAAGTACTTAACTAGGTAATTACTCTGTATTATGGTCACCTTAAAATAAAGTGTTACCAAAAGTACTTTTTAATTTTCATAATTTGCAATGAATGTATATAGTACCACAATAAATAAATTAATTCATAATTGTTTGCAATTCAATTCACATTTATTTGTATAGCACATTTCACGATACACTGTTGCAAAGCAGCTTCACAGAAAATGAACATTTCTACATTACATTTAGTAGTTTACAGCACAAGTCAATCTGCGATACCAAACAGGAACACAGGGGGACGCCAAAAGACCACTAAACAAGCTACCTTGACCTGACTGTTCCAGAATTACTAAACCACTGGCTAATGCGTAATCTATAGCACCTTCAGCCAGCATCCAGTATAAACCACTCGTGCTTTTATTTTATTTTTTACTGACATTTTTTTTTACTCTTATCTCCACCATCTCTTGTGAAATCGGCTGGTTTCTCTGCATTAGTGCAGTTTTGAACTGATTGTTTGAATGTATTCACTTTCTGGATCCTTAGACATTCCAGGAGTTTTGC
The DNA here is from genome assembly GCF_936440315.1 of Barbus barbus. Classification (NCBI taxonomy): domain Eukaryota; kingdom Metazoa; phylum Chordata; class Actinopteri; order Cypriniformes; family Cyprinidae; genus Barbus; species Barbus barbus. The sequence continues at coordinate 2,030,567 of NC_136742.1, forward strand.
ATTCGAATGTGGATTTTTATTTTTATTTTTTTTCGACGAAAAATCGAAATTCTAAAAAAAAAATTGACAGCCCTAGCGTATCATATGCGCACCAAAGTCCATTTCTGCGTATGAAGAGACCGCCAAATAGAAACAGAAACACGTGGAATTGACTCGCACTTTAATAATTTACTATATAAAGTAGCATAGTTTTTTTTTTTTTAAAGAAAATCATATGCTCTAGTGGCCCACATAAAATGATGTGGCGGGCCTTGAGTTTGACACATGTGGTGTAGGGCAATAGCACATAGAGTTTGTACAGTATAAAAACCATTACGCCTATGGGATGTCCCCCTTTTTCACAAAAACAAACGTGTGTGTGTGTGTGTGTGTGTGTGTGTTGTAGGGCTGTAGGGATCACACGGTTGGACCATACTGTGACAAGTGTGCTCCTGGATATTATGGAGACGCCACCAGAGGAGCTGCAGACGACTGTCAGCCATGTGCTTGTCCTCTTCTCAGCCCATCAAACAAGTACGTCAGCACTGATAGGAGGAATTCACGACACCAGATCCTACAAATAAACACTCACCAACCATAATCATAGTTAAACAGTAATATAACAGTATTTTCAGATTAGTATTGTATGTAACTATCAGGCTATATTATGTTCTCCATTTATCACATACACATCCTCCTGAGACCCAGCCATAGACTTTTTCCTCTGTAGAGGACCATTTGTAGAATGTAATTTAGCAAATAAGTCAAACAGTCTATTAAATCATTCTGTAATGTCTTTCATAACATAATTGAGAATCAGCTTTGTAAAAAGTTTTCCCTAAAATTGATTGGTGAATAAAAACAAAATAAAATAAAAACCATGTTTTAGCCTGGATTACTTCTACTGAGGATATAGCATAAAATATCAATAAAATAACTTTTTTCAAATACAGTGTTTCTTATGTGCCAAACAATGTAAAGTCACAGAAAAAAAAAATCACAAAACCTTTTTTTTCTGGGTATAACGAGGATCAAGTCAAAAAAAAAATGTTTCAAGTAATGAAATAAAGAAACAACCCTATTGTACTGTAAAGCAAAATCAAAATAACAGAGATGCTAAACCAAATATATATTCATAAAATCATGGTTTGATTACTACAAATCTGAAATATGTTTAAAAACGCTGTGAACAATGTGTCTTTAGTGGTACAACAGCTTGTCATTGGGGCAGAACCAGATATCACCATACTTCCCCAGCTATTTAATCACGGTACATTAAAATAAGTCTTTTCTGAAATGTCATATTAAATATGCACTAATTTGCAAAATCTTCCAGAACAGAAATATGAACATTGGAACTAGTATTGAAATTCTTGTTTGATTTTGTTGACACATCAGAGTTAAAGGCTTTTACAGATTGGATTTTAGATTTCTCTTTTTATCACTCCATAAATCAGAACATACTGTCAGCAATGAGAAAAAAAAAACACAAACACACACATTTTCAACATGGTTTTAGAAAAAATGCTAAACCAGACATTTCTGACTCTTTTTCTGACTCTTTCTGTGCAAGAGAGAAAAATAAATAAATAAATAAACATTTTGCGTGTAGTCACCTTATAGGGACAACTTAAAGGGATAGTTCACCCAAAAATGAAAATTTGATGGAACCCTAAGGGCATCCAAGATGTAGGTGACTTTGTTTCTTCAGTAGAACACAAACAAAGATGTTTAACTCAAACCGTTGCGGTCTGTCAGTCATATAATGGCAGTCAATGGGACTCACGGCTTTGAGTGAAAAAAAACATACACAGACAAAACCAAATTAAACCCTGCGGCTCGTGACGATACATTCAGGTCTAAAGACATGCAACGATCGGTCTGTGCAAGAAACTGAACAGTATTTATATAGTTTTTTACCTCTTACCCGCCGCACTGTCCAACTGTCCTGATCGTGTTCATACAACCAAAGTCTTGCATGCTTTAACTTCAACTCTGTAACTGGCGCATTATTTCAGACTAGACTAATATTGGCTGTAGCATGCTAGTGGCTAATCCAAAATCGAGAATTTTAATCCAGAATTTTAATCTGCGATCGATGCCCGCTGGGTTACACTGGCACACGCTGTGACAGGTAAGACAACAAGGTTTTGCCTCCAGACTTTACCTTCAGTGGGGTAAATTGTGTTACTTTTTACTCAAGCTCTCCTCCATACAAAAAGAAACAAGACTGGTTATAGCTGATAATATTTCAGTGTCTTTAACGTCAGGCCATACAGTGCGTGCAAAATTATTAGGCATGTTGATATTCTGATCATATTTTTTTCCAAGCACATTTGACCAATTCCAAGCCACAACAGTCTTAATAACTACTATTAATTTAGTTTTTTAATCATTTATTAGTGATACATAATTGTCCATGAAGGCTGGAAGTGAAAAACTTATATATTCAGGTGTGTAGATTTATTAGGCATGTTTTCTTATACAGATATAATGAGCCAAAAAAGAGAGATTTAACTCAGACTGAAGAGTCAAAAATTTTTAAATCCCCATGAGAAATATTCAAAACTAATGCAATACAGAAATTACAATGTTAAGGTATGACCATTAGACGGGAAGATGCTCATTGGGACAGCGGGGTCAGAAAAAACAGGTGGAGATGAAAACACGTTAACTGCAAAATAATTAAGAATGAATGTGAAGAATTAGGTGTAAACCATCAGGAAACATTTAGTCTCCAGCTCCAACATTTTCCAGAACTGCAACCTTCCTGGAGTCTCCAGAAGTGCAAGGTGTCAGGTTCTCAGAGGCTTTGCTTGGGTAAAAAAATACAAAAAAATGACCCTCACTTAGAATTTATCTTCTACAATCTGGCAGTAAGTTTTAGGAGCTCATTTTTAGTCAATCCTGCAAGATAGACTTTTCAGAATAGGAATAAAAATGAGCGGTAGCACTTTATTTTACAGTATGTACTTCTCTGGTACATACATGGTAAATATTTTGTCCCTACAGTCAAATGAGTGGTAACACAAGGTATTTACCTGAAGTGTATGTACATGGTAACAAATAAGAAACAGCTATACTTAACAGTCGTACATGCATGGTAATTAGTTTGTACATACAGACAAGTGTGGGTAAGAACAGTCACTTACAGGTAGTGCCCGTACATGGTAACTAATTAGATACTTTACTGTACTTGCTAATGTATATACATGGTAAATATGTAGTACTTATGGACAAGTGGGTACAAACAGACATGTCCTTACAGCATCCATATAAGGCAACTAATAAGACGCATTACTGTACATGCTAATATTATGTACATGGTAAATATGTAGCACCTACGGAAAAATGTGTTATTATATGGTAACAAACAAGACACATACTATACTTGGTATACACGTGGTAAATATGTATTACTTACAAACAAGTGTGTGTTAATGCTAAATTGCTCTCCACAACAGTACTTACAAAGTTTGAAGAATTGGTAATTCCTGTGTAATGTTTATGTAAAATGGTGCACTTTATTTTACAGTTCTTACAGTACAGTTTTTACAGTACCAGGGAAGTACACATACTGCAAAATAAAGTGCTACCTAATAAGCTCCTAATAATTACTGCCAGATTCTGGAAGATAAATTCTTCAAACAGTGGTAAAAGAGGATGTGCTTTGGTCCTTCAAGAGCCACTCTCAACTTATCTGTCCATAAAGCCTATAAAAACTCAGTCTTCATGTATTTCAAACACTTCAGCATGTTATGCTTATTAAGTGAGGGTCAAATTTTAGGATTTTTTTTACCCAAGCAAAGTCTCTGAGAACCTGACACCTTGCCCTTCTGGGGACTCCAGGTAAGATGCAGTTCTGGAAAGTGATGGTGTTGGAAACTAAATGCTTCCTGATGGTTTACACCTAATTATTCACATTAATTCTTAATTATTTTGCAGGTAACAAGTATTTTTTCTTCTACACCTGTTTTTTTTTTTTTTCTTCTGACTGTGCTGACCCAATGAGCATTTTGCTGTCCAATGGTCATGTCCTTGCATTAGTTTAAAATATTTCTCATGGGGATTGAATAATCTTTGACTTTTCCGTTAAATCTTAAATCTTCCGAATTAAATCTCTTTTTTGGCTCATTTTATTTGTAGAGAGAAAACGTGCCTAATAATTATACACACCTGAATATAAGAAGTTTTTCGCTTCCGGCCTTCATGGACAATTATATATCACTTATAAATTATTAAACAACTAAATTAATAGTGGTTCTTAAGATTGATGTGGTTTGGAATTGGTCAAATGTGCTTGGAAAAAAAGTGATCACAGTGATCCGGTCACACAAATTGCTGTGTCATGTAAAGGTGAATCAATGTGATTGGTTTACATTTCAAATAAAAACCTTTTAAATACAAAGGTTAAGTTTGCATTTACAAGTGCTGCTGGCAAAATGGTAGGCTACATTTAATTATTGAAGACTAATCTTTAGTCAGATTATACACTGTAAAACCGAACAGTGAAATTAATTAATTGAAATGAGTGAATTTCACTCAAATAATAATGAAAGTTCATTGGACTTCATTGAAATAAGTTATGTAAACTCAAAATGTGGTTGTAGTAATGTGAACTTAAAATGATTGTGTTTTATAGTTCCCAGCATGCTTTGCATCAGACAACAAGGAAAATAAATGTAGGAATTAAGTGTTATTTTGTGGATTTTGCACAAGAGTTTTGCATAAATTAGTACTTAAATATTGTGTTATGTTAGGATTTAAAAAGGTTTCTGTTATGTTGGTTTTGTAGTTGTGGTGAAGAGTAGAGCGTGTGATTAGGTTGAGGATGGACAGCAAAACTTAAAGACTATAGATACTTCATGTTGTTTTACTTTTTACATGCAAGTGTTGTGAGTCTTTTAGATAACTATGGTAGCATGTACCAGTGTGCCGTAGCTAATTAGTACTTGACTGTAAAGATCTGAATGAATGTGTTGTTAATGGATGCAAGTTGTATATAATTATCATAGTGATGAGTGGGGTGAGATCATAGAAACAAGGCTTGGCTCCAATTGCTCTTAGCAAGTATGGCTTGATAGTGCTACAGAGTGATTAGCAACCATTTAAAATACATGCTTGTGGTGACGTTTCTGCAACACCGATATTACAGTACCTTACTGCACGTTTTGCAGCAGTTTCAAAGTGAAATGTGAACATAAAGCCAAGTATGGTGACCCATACTCGGAATTCGTGCTCTGCATTTAACCCATGCAAAGTGCACACACACACAGCAGTGAACACACACACACCGTGAACATACACCCGGAGCAGTGGGTAGCCATTTATGCTGCGGCGCCCGGGGAGCAATTGGGGGTTCGGCTCAAGGGCACCTCAGTTGTGGTATCGAGGGTGGAGAGAGCGCTGTACATTCACTCCCCACACCTACAATTCCTGCTGGCCCGAGACTCAAACTCGCAACCTTTGGATTACAAGTCTGACTCTCTAACCATTAGGCCACGAAATGTGCAGTGAGTGACACCAAAACACATTCAATACCTGACTGTGCCCTCGTTTTTATTACATTGCTTCAGGCACATATTGCGGCGGTTCAGAATTGAAATGTCCGGGGAGTGTTAATAAAAGGTTAAAGCTCTATAGCATAGGTCTTCAAACCTGTTCCTGGGGCCCACTGTCCTGCAGAGTTTAGCTACAATCCTAATCAAACACACCTGAAGCACCTAATCAAACTCCTCAAGATTGCTTGAAAATAAAAAGGCAGGTGTACTGAAGCAGACTGGAAATAAACTTTGAAGGACAGTGGGTCCCCAGGAGCAGGGTTGAAGACCTCTGCTGTATCATGTTGTAAAATAACAACCCCCTATACAAAACCCAACCCTAAACCTACCCGATAGTGTTAACAAATGCAAAAGTTATATAAAAATGCTTTCACTGATACAACCATGCTATTTTGTCCACCTTATATGAAGGATTGAGCTGTTTTGTTCAACCGTAGTATAAGTGGCAGCGGGTGCTAATAGACAAGAAATGTACAGTTTAAGGGTGGTTTCCCTACAGTAGTTTCATGGATTCATAACGGAGCGCTTCACCTCTCAAGTTCAGTGCTGTATCGTGTGAACCACCAAGCAAACCTACTGCGTTAGAAAACCCATACAAATGAAGCTGTATATGTGATGCTAACATTCAAAAGTAACAGTTTTCAAATCTTGCAGCATGTTAAAGTCCTAACATAATATTGTGCAAGGAATTGTGTGAAAATTAGGCTTTCTTAATAAAAACTCTGGCCCTGTAAATCATACTTTGCGTGAAAAGGAATAAGAGGTTTTCAGAGTTTTACTGCCTCTAGTGTTTATTTCAACTGAAATCTACAGCAATTTGTACGTATTGGTACTTTTTTTTTGTTTTGCAGAAGCGCAAGTAGAGACACATATTTCCAATGATCCTTGGTTAGTTACATTAGAGTTGCAATCTTTAAAATGGCCCTAAATTTAAAATCAATTAATGACTAATAATAACATATCTCAGTTTTCCCTAATGTGCATCTTTGAGAGAGGTCTTTTCCATGTGAAATGGAATGACGTACTGGAAAGTCCCAAGCTGTGTTCATTTCTGTTGATGCAGCAGATCCATTTTTTATGCAGTTTTGAAACTTGACCAGAACTTCCCTGCTGAATTTTAATGGCATTGTACCAACACCTTAATGAGTTGTCTACAGGCAGCACCGCAAGACATACTGTAATAGTGCTCCGGACTTTCATTTCCAAAAGGGAAGGCAGCATAAGAAATGTTCATTAGAAAAATGTTTGTAGTTCATGTCATTATTATTAAGTATTGGTAAAAAATAGCAGATTCAAGATGGCGCCGCTGAGTTCGGACACCGTCCAGGTTGCTCCGCTAAGATTGTGTTTTTATTTACTTTTTTACTTACTTTTACTTTCTATTTTTACACATTTCACGTCGGCACTGATCACCTATAACAAAGAAACACTTTTGGACATTGGAAACCGCTACACTAACCTGTTCCAGGACACTTTAGCCACGAATCCAGAGTGGCCTCTGGAGATTCTTCGGAACGCAGAGATGAACAATAACCCCCTGAGGCGAAGGATCAAGAAACACCACGGGAAACGCGCTGGAATTCGAGATAGACTCCGGAAAAGGGCTCACAGTCCTCCTCTTCTGAGCATTCTGCTCGCAAATGTCCAATCCTTGGAGAATAAGATGGACGATCTTAGAGCCAGGATTAGTTTCCATAGGGACATTAGGGACTGTAACATCCTTTGTTTGTCAGAAACGTGGCTTTCGTCCTCGGTCCCGGACACTGCTGTTATGCCATGTGATAACTTCTCTGTTTTTTGGACGGACAGAACAGCAGAGGCCGGTAAATCCAGGGGTGGAGGTGTGTGTTTCATGATTAACAAGAAATGGTGTGATCCCAGGAATATCTCCATTCTGTCGCGTTCCTGCTCGCCTCATCTGGAACATCTTTCCATTATTTGCCGCCCATTTTATCTGCCCCGGGAGTTTTCATTCATCATTGTTACTGTTGTGTACATTCCACCACAGGCAGACACCGGCTTGGCTTTGTCTAAACTTCACGATGTGCTCAGCAGCTACATTAACAAACATCCTGATGCTGCCTTTATCATCACGGGGGACTTTAACAAAGCCAACCTCAAGCAGGTCATGCCGAACTTTCATCAACATGTATCCTGTCCAACTAGAGGACCAAATACACTGGATCATTGCTACACTCAGTTCAAGAATGCCTACAAAGCCCACTCACTACCTACGTTTGGCAAATCGGACCATGCCGCCATTTTACTCACACCAGATTACAAACAAAGGCTCGTTCAGGATCTTCCGGTGCAGAGAGTAGTGACGCGCTGGTCCTCCCACTCAGAGGCTATGTTGCAGGAGGCTCTTGATGACGTCGACTGGGACATGTTCCGGGCAAGTTCTTCTGACGTCAGCGAGTTCACGGATGTAGCATTAAGCTTTGTAAACACGCTAACCGAGCAAGCTACAGAAACAATAACTATAAGGACATTCTCCAATCAGAAACCGTGGGTGGAGAGAACAATCCTTGCTGCGGTTAACACACGCACTGCCGCTTACAATGAGGCTCTTCTGACCGGGAATATGAGCGAGTACAAAGCATCGTGCTATGCTCTCCGACGCGCAGTAAGAGCCGCTAAACACAAATACAGAGAGAGAATTGAGTCTCATTTACAGCTCAATGACTCTCGACGGATGTGGCAGGGACTGGACCATCTGTGCCTTCGGAAACAAATCCTCCGCGGAGTTGAGAGCAGATCCGTTGCTGGCCGACGAGTTAAACACCTTCTATGGCCGCTTCGAATGCAACAGCGGCGGCGCGTCAGGAAGCAGCAGGAAGAGCAGCGATGATCCTGTAATCACTGTGTCGGAGGATGAGGTTCGGAGGGGGCGCTAAAGAAAGTGAACCTCAGGAAAGCAGCCGGACCTGATGGGATAACTGGCCGTGTTCTGAGGTCCTGCGCCGATCAGCTCGCTGGTTTGTTCACTTCTATCTTTAATGAGTCCCTTGCTACCTCCGTGGTTCCCACCTCAAAAAATCCATCATTATCCCTGTGCCAAAGAACAGTAAACCCTCTTGCCTGAATGACTATCGCCCAGTTGCCCTCACATCTATAGTCATGAAGGTTTTTGAGAGACTTGTAAAGAGCCACATCTGCTCCTCCATCCCTGATACTTTAGACCCTCTTCAGTTTGCCTATCGCCCAAATAGATCTACTGACAATGCCATCTCTCACGTCCTCCACTCTTCCCTCACACACTTGGACAGCAACAATGGGAATTATGTAAGGCTGCTATCCATTGACTATAGCTCAGCTTTCAACACTATAGGAAGAGACAGCAGCAGCCCTACACTCCTCTTATGATCAGTGGGACCCCTGTGGAGAGGGTGAGTAGCTTCAAGTACCTCGGTGTAAACATCTCCGAGAACCTGACTTGGACTACACACATCCAAACACAGGTTAAGAAAGCCAGGAAAAGACTGTACCATCTGCGACAGCTGAGGAAATTCAGGGTCTCACCAGCAATCCTGAAAACTTTCTATTCAGGGACCATAGAAAGTGTATTGACTCAGTGCATCTCAGTGTGGTATGGAAACAGCTCCAATCAGGACTGCAAAGCACTACAGAGAGTTGTGTGCTTAGCTGAGCACATCTCAGGGTCTGCTCTCCCCTCTCTGCAGGACATCTACCTCAAACGCTGCAAAAATAGAGCTGTCAAAATCATTAAGGACTCTAATCACCCTGGTAACCAACTATTCACTTTGCTTCCATCTGGTAAGCACTTCCGTAGCCTGATGGCAAAAACTGAGAGACTTAGGGGGAGCTTCTTCCCCCAGGCCATCAGGCTCCTAAACTCTAACTCTGTGTCATAACATCACTTGACTAAATATCACTATATCAATAAGCTATTCAGAATTTTTCTCTACCTCATATTGCTCCTATTTACATACACTGTACAACTTTTTTTTCACATTCCTCTTTATTACTATTTAAGTCAACAACATACTGACCTGCACATTTATATTTACATTTATATTTATATTTTTTATCTTTTATTTTATTTTATTTTATTCTTTAATTTTTTTTCTACTTTTCTTTTCCTTAATATTTGTATTCTATATAATTGCACTGTCCTTGGAGCGGACCTGACCTACATTTCACTGCTGGTTATACTCTGTATAATTGTGTATGTGACAAATAAAAAATCTTGAATCTTGAATCTAACTAAAACTACATAGACTATTTTACACATCTTTTGTGTGTGCTTGTGTCTATTTTTATGTTTGTTAGAATATCATGTTATTTGCTTGGCAATATAACACTAAACTCTTGAAATCAATATCATTGCAACTCTTAAAATCATTTGGCAGATGCTTTTATCCAAAATGACTTGCATTCAAGGTATTTCATCAGTTCATGCATTCCTTGGAACGCATGAACCCATAATCTTGGCATTAATGCTGCTTATGTAGAAATAAGTTATGAAATCACTCAGTTTAGTGTTTCCTTTTAACTTAGGATGCAGCTTTAGAAGGACACCTCCTCCAAGGGCAGCAAAAAAGCCTATGTGTCCTCTCCAGTAACTCTTCATATTTAACCTTTGTTTTGTTTTGTATGTGCGTGCATGCGCGTGTGTGTGCGGTCCTTGTAAACCCTACGTTATGAGGACAAAATGTCCCCACAAAGATGCAATATCCGAAATCCTTGTCCTTGTGGGCACATTTGGTCCCCATGAGGAAACAAGCTTATAAATCATACAGAATGTTTTTTGAAAATGTAAAAATGCAGAAAGTTTAGGTGTAGGGCGATAGAAAATACGGTTTGTACAGTATAAAAACCATTACGCCTATGGAATGTCCCCATAAAATATGGAAACCCAACATGTGTGTGTGTGAGTGTGTGTAAAATGCCGAACAACACCATATGTTTGAGTTTGTAATGTGTTTGTTTGAGTAGACTAGTCAAACAAATCTTAATCTCTTGGCCATATGGATCTCTGTCCCAGTGTGACATGAAATGAAATTCAGGGATAAGATGCTTGATCCTCTGTGGTCAGTGCAAAGTGGCCACAAATGCAATATAACACAAAGCAGCTCCCTCACTAGCATTGGCAGCTGTGGCACTCAGGTTTTGTCTTAATTTCATTAGCATCAGAAATCACTGAGCTCATTTATCATTCAGAATATTTCCATCAGTTGCTCTGTTTATGTCTCTTTCTTTCTCATCCCTTCACGTTTCCCACTGGGCGTCGATCTCACTCGTTGAAGGTTGATATGCTGATGTATTAGCATTAGCATATGCTGCATTCTATGGAGGTTGTGTTGGCAGTCACGTCAGCTCTGTACGTGGACTAAATCACAGTGGTGTCGTGGAATACAGCGTCTAGGTGGAAGAAAGGTCTCGGCTCTGCTGTGACCCTACCCCTGAAACAGATGGAGAGGGACTGCTGCAGTGCCACGCTAGCTGGCACCAAAGCTCTCCACGCTGAGCCATTAGCAGACACGAGGTGGAGGTAAAGGAAACGAGGGAGCTGGTGGTGTGTTATGGAGGACAAGCAAAGAAAAGTTAGAGAGGAGAGAGAGAGTGAATGGAAAGGTTTCTTGTTCTGGGAAAAGCCAGGGACAGACGCACGTTAATGGGGCAAGATGGGAACGATCCATCACTGCTCAGACGGGGCTCAGAGACCCACTGAAAGAGATGTGAAGGACATACTTCACACAAACTCAGTCAGGCAGAGCTTGTCACTCCTAAAACGTCTTCTTAAAAATGCTTTGTACCGAGGCGGTCCAAAGGGAAGCCACATTAAATGGAGCACAAATATAGACTTAATCACACACGTGTCAAATGACTTGCAAAGGAGGTCTCAGAATTCCTCATAGAATGCTCAGATAATCTGCAATGAGTAGGCAGAGATCCCAATATGAGCTCAAACATTTCTCATCAAATCTTTCAAAATCTGCATTTCCCAAAAGTACTGTAGTTTAAGTAGACCGAAGAGACCTTTGTTGCCAAGGGGCTTCTTCAGTCTTCTTGATTGCTTTTGGGAAACATCAATGAATCCATGCTTGTTTTATAGCTTTATACTTGTGTGCCATCTACTGTCTCATCAGTGCCTCTTTAGTTGAGTCTTGAGAATTTTAAGAGAAACATCTGAGATAAAGCTGACATTTCAATGAAACTTTAAATCTCAAAATTGTCCAACATGGCCGTAACCACCAGTTGTGTTTGATGAAGGAGACATACAGAGTGTGCAGTTCTGTATGCCCAGTTCAGCTGGGGCTCCAAAATTATGGGTGGGAACCACTGGTCTATAGGACTGCTAAATATATTCAATCAGAAATCACTAATACTGTGTAGAGCTTTAGTAGCATACTCAGCAGAAACCCTGTCAGTGACCAGTTTTACATCACATGCACCAAAATAATGGAAAGAAAGTGCCATTCTGAAATATTATGTAAACACAAAGAGAGAAAGCTGCTTACTAATGGAGCTGCATGTATATGCGGATAAAAAGTGGTCTCCATGTACATGTTCTCAGAGTGAAAGCTCAGTGTGAGCCTGGTGTTGCAGCTACACTGCAGTTGTGCAAGCTCTGTGAAACATTTCTTATATTCATCATCCCGCCCCCCTGGTTCATTTACACACTGTGTATGTGTCTGTTGTGAAGCATGCCGTAAGCTTGCTCTGAGAGTGTAGTACGCAATCAGTAACAGTAATGGGCTTAGTGGTACTTTCAGTTTAAAAATCACTGACCCAAAACAGGAAAAACCAATACCGGCTCTCTCCACCCCAGTCTTTCACTGACCTAATTCAGCTCGGTCCCTCTATGGCGCCTGGTCCTGCTCTGAAATGCAGTACTTACGTTTTATTTGGCCCTGCGCGGCCAGCGACACCTGAAACAGTGAGCAAGTCGGAGAGAGCAGGCTGAGCTGAATGAGGTAAAGAGAGGACAGAAATAATAGTTTGGAACAGTCCCAGGTTTTTTTTAGTAATTGTTCCCTCGTGTGCAGACACACAGGAAGTTGGGCGTACATATGGTCTGGGTTAAAGACACCTGGCCCTAGTCATCAGTGCTTAAGATGGCTCTCTCGCTGCAGAGCTAACGACAGGAGAAATTATGAGCCGGCACCAGAGGGAGAGGAAGAGCCAGCCTTCAATGCTCAGTTACCCTTTAAAGGGTACCGTAGCAGTGCAGTGATGACAGTCTGTCTGACAGTGTGTTGGGGGTTATGTATTTTTAAAATGGTAAGAACTTTTCCATTTACCCAGACACTGTTACTTAAAGAGATTCTGCAATCATTTCCTAACCCTTGTTTACTCCCAATGACTTTGTCCATTAATGGATACCAGTCTTTACTGTCTTGTTACACTAAATACTAATATTAAAAAAATGATAATAAAGTATGAAAATAGTGGAAATAAAAAACTGCATGATCAGATTTTTAATTGTAATTTGGCCTAGTAGGATGTAACTAAATCTGACCTAAGACAGAGCCTTGTGGCACTCCGTAATTATCTGTTAAAGATTGTTCAAACTACACTTGATCCATTGACTTCCATTCATACGCATACAAATGTGGGAGAGCAGAAACGCAAGCTCTTGCAAAGATGTTTCGCATTTCGCTGAGTTCCAAAGTTCAAGTTTGTTGAACTCTGACCTGTGAATTTGTATCACTTGTATCATTCATTACAGCATGACCTCATAGCTGAATTAAAAGAACATACATTTAAAACTACATCACTGCAGGAAAGTGGAGTATATTGTATGTTTCAAACAGTATGGATGGTTACACTTTATTTCGATAGTTCACTTTAGACATTCTACTAACTATAAGTAACTTTGTAACTACATGTTAACTACATGTCAACTGATTCCCATTAATTTGCAACTACATGTCTACTAACTCTCAGTAGGGTAGGTTTAGGGTTAGTAGAATAAGTTGACATACTGTATACTTGCAAAGTTTCTCATAGTCAGTATGCTGTATGTTGTGGACCCATCAAAATAAAGTGTTAGAAGATATTAAGCAGACAGTCTACTAAATACTCTAATGACTGCTAGTTGACATGTAGTTGCAAAGTTACTTACTATTAGTTGAATGTCTAAAGTGGACTATCGAAATAAAGTGTTACCTTATGGATTTATTATTATTTGTTATGTGTTAAATTTAAGTTGTTAATAACACCCTGCAGAGCGTGACGTCAGATCTCAACTGTTGCAGTGTCCGAAAAATTTCACTCTTAAAGTCTGTTGTGATTTAGACAAAGACAGCTCCACATTTACACACATCTATAGGAATAATCTGACATGTATAATTTAAACAAGGCCAGAGCTAACATGGTTCCACTCCTTTTCAAAGAATATTATTAGCTATAGTACAGAGAAATACATCAAAATTCAGATGATAAACATCAATCTGACAAGTATTTTCATTCTCATATTCTCAGATATGAAAGTGACAAAATAGCAGTTCCTTTATACTTTGTTAGCCTATATTTTACACTACAACATTTGAATGGTTAATGTTTATTGCATTATCTGATCTTCACATTTTCCATATTGCATTTACAGTCATGTTCGTATGAGACAATTTCCTACCAAAGCATGAAATTACATGAAGTTCACTAAATGTTTTAAATAGCAGTACCAGGACAGGCGTTTTGGTAAAAATCACACTTTTAATCAGAATCAGAATCAGAATGAGCTTTATTGGCCAGGTATGTTTACACATAAGAGGCATTTGTTATAGTGACAGAAGCTCCACAGTGCAACAGAAAGACAGCAATAGGACAGGACACAGATAATAAAAGAATAATATACAAATATACAAATAGGCAATGTACAAAATAGCAAAAACACAATACATAATATAGACAGTTATGTGTGTACAGGTCTGATATGTGCAAATTTGAAAGGAAAAAAAATAAGTATGTGTGGTGAATAATGTATAATAGAGTTGGCAATAGGACAGGACATGGATAATAAAAGAATAATAATACAAATATACAAATAGGCAATGTACAAAATAGCAAAAACACAATACATAATATAGACAGTTATGTGTGTACAGGTCTGATATGTGCAAATTTGAAATGAAAAAAAAATAAGTATGTGTGGTGAATAAATAATGTATAATAGAGTTGTGTGTTCTACGTTTAGTGTCAAGTGTTCATGAGATGGATTGCCTGAGGGAAGAAACTGTTTCTGTGTCTAGTCGTTCTGGTTCTCAGAGCTCTGTAGCATCGACCAGAGTCCAGAGTTCGACCAACAATTCAAAGAGGGAGTGTGCTGGATGTGAGGGGTCCAGAGTGATTTTGCCAGCCCTTTCGCTCTCTCTGGATAAGTACAGTTCTTGGAGAGTGGGGAGGGTTGTACCAATGATTCGCTCAGCAGTCCGGACTACCCTCCATAGTCTTCTGAGGTCAGATTTGGTAGCTGAGCTGAACCAGACAGTTATTGAAGTGTAGAGGATGGATTCAATTATGGCGGAGTAGAACTGTTTCAGCAAGAGCTGTGGCAGGTTGAACTTCCTCAGCTGACGAAGGAAGTACAACCTCTGCTGGGCCTTTTTCACAATGGACTCAATTTGATTGTCCCACTTCAGGTCCTGAGAAATTGTGGTGCCCAGGAATCTGAATGACTCCACTGTTGTTACAGTGCTGTTGATGATGGTGAGTGGGGGGAGAGCAGGGGGGTTTCTCCTGAAGTCCACAATCATCTCCACAGTTTTGAGTGTGTTCAGCTCCAGGTTGTTAAGACTGCACCATACAGCCAGCTCCTTAACCTCCTGTCTGTAAGCAGACTCGTCACTATCCTGAATGAGGCTGATCAGTGTGGTGTCGTCTGCAAACTTAAGGAGCTTGACAGAGGGGTCTTTAGATGTGCAGTCGTTGGTGTAGAGGGAGAAGAGCAGTGGGGAGAGAACGCAGCCCTGAGGAGCTCCAGTGCTGATGGTGCGGGTGTTGGATGTGAATTTACCCACCCTCACTAACTGCTGTCTGTCTGTCAGGAAGCTGTTGATCCACTGACAGACGGAGGTGGGGACGGAGAGCTGTGTCAGTTTATTCTGAAGGGTGTCCGGGATGAGGGCGTTAAAAGTGGAGCTGAAGTCTACGAACAGGATCCTCACATAAGTCCCTGGTCTGTTCAGATGCTGCAGGATGAAGTGCAGTCCCATGATGACTGCATCATCCACAGACTTGTTTGCTCTGTAGGCAAACTGCAGGGGGTTCAGTGGAGGCCTTCAGATAAGCCAAAACCAGTCTTTCAAATGATTTCATAGGCCACAGACGTTAGAGCCACAGGTCTGTTGTCATTAAGTCCAGTAATTTTGGGTTTCTTTGGGACAGGGATGATGGTGGAGTGTTTGAAGCATGAGGGGACTTTGCAAAACTCCAGTGATCTGTTGAAGATCTGTGTGAAGATGGGGGCCAGCTGGTCAATACAGATTTTTAGGCAAGCTGGTGACACACCGTCTGGGCCTGGTGCTTTCCTTCTTTTGTTCTTTCTGAAGATCTGGCGCTTGTCATCTTCACTGATATGAATTGTAGGTGTGGGGGAGAGGGGGGTTGCTGGAGGTGTGAATGGTTGTGTGGAGAGATGTTCAGGGCGGGAGTGGGGTGTTTTTTCAAACCTGCTGTAGAACTCATTCAGGTAGTCTGCCAGTTGTTGATTCTCCAAAGTGCTGGGGGATGGTGTCTTGTAACTGGTGATATATTGCATACCTTTCCACACTGATGCAGAATCAATGGAAGAGAATTTGTTCCTTAACTTTCCAGAATAATTTCTCTTTGCCACTCTGATCTCCTTTTCCAGTGTGTATTTGGCCTGTTTGTACAAGACTTTATCCCCCTTTCTGTGAGCATCTTCTTTGGCCTGACGGAGCTGTCTGAGTTTTGCAGTGAACCATGGTTTGCCATTGTTGTAAGTTAGATGAGTCTTGGTAGGAATGCACATATCCTCACAGAAACTGATATAAGATGTTACAGTCTCTGTGAGCTCGTCCAGATCGTTTGCAGGAGCTTCGAAAACGGTCCAATCAATGAGAGAGAAACAGGCTTGTAAATCCCGCTCTGTTTCATTAGTCCATCTTTTAACAGTTCTTAATACAGGTTTTGCAGATATAAGTTTCTGCCTGTAGGTCGGTATGAGATGCAAAATGTAAATGGTGCCAAATGTAGCCCAATATACAGTAACAACTATAAATGCAGATATTACTGTATATGTACCAATATTTCTTAAATAATACATGAGCCCACAGCATTTGTACTGCTGAAGGGATATAATGTCTTTTAAAATTATTGTAAGATCTAAGACTTTGTTTATAGTTGAAATCTCCAACCTGCACAGTTAGAGCTAGATTCTGCACAAGCATGCTACTGGGACTGTAAAGACAGTCAAAAGCAATACCATATTCAATTAATAAGTCTAGGGTGGCTCGCGAAATCCGCTGAGCGTGAGTGAAACACAGTGATTACTTTCTCTTTCCACCATCATGCAGATAGCGCAGTCGTGTGCAGATAAGCGCAGAGGAATCCATTTAACATGAAAGCAGTGGATAGACTGTGCGCGTTTATCAGCCAGCAGCACAAGTTGCTTCAGTAGAGATATAGGATCCAAACGCACCGACAGCAGATAAGAAGAGCGGGTGGGCGAAACGAGCGGAGGAAGTGATAGCGTTTCTTCCCCTTATATTTCTCTCACATTCTCATCGTCTGCGCTTTGTTTTGGCGAGAAAAGTCTTGGGCGTTCTTTTCATGATCAAAATAAGATTGTTCATTAGGGGTAGTGTAATGGAGTCAGTTCAGTCATACACAGCTCCTTTAAAAGAGAAACGGTAAATGACTCGTCATGAAATGCAATATACTTAAATGCTTTCCCTAAGTGTTTCCATTTATCCCACTTTACCCCAGCTATTCTTGACAGACTATCTGTTAAGATCAGCTTTAGCTTCTACATACACTATCGCAACTGCTAAAGCGACCTCTGATCTGATTCAAAGTGCAATTACAAAACAAACCCGCATACAGGGACTAGGACCACAAGCTGGCTGGCTTACATTATCCAGCTCATTACAGTGCTACACAGCAAGTACTAAAAAAAAATGCATGTGAAAAGTTGATTTGAGTGTAAATTATTTTATCACGTGTGAGAAAAGAGATGTCCAAATGATACATTATACAATTTTGTGCCACAGTAGAAGGTCTGAAGTGTGTTTATTTGCAGCATTTTTCCTGTTTACATCTCTAAAGCATGTATTCTCTCTACTCTGGGTGACCTCAGGTGTGCTAATGGCTATTTTGGGCGTCCCAACATTCCTGGGGGTTCCTGTCAGCCATGTACGTGTAATGGAAACCTGGATCTTACAGCAGAGCTCAGCTGCGACCCGGTGACCGGAGCCTGTCTGCGCTGTCTTGAGGGATATGGAGGACCGGACTGTGAAAAGTGCGCTGACAGATACTTTGGAGATGCCCTTATTGCCAAGAATTGCCAAGGTGAGTGAAGGAGCTGAGTTTCATTGTTTTCAGATCATGGCACTTTAGCTAACAGCAACATGTGATGTCTAATCTCTTATAATCTCAACATCAGTCAATTTAGGAATAAATGAAAAATCCGCAATATGTCACCAGAGGTAAGGCTGACATTTTACTAGAAGATCCAGCTATGACCTTTTGATTAAACATTACAAGTTCATAATAATAATAATAAACATAACATGGATGAATTGTACACAATAAGATATAGCATGCATAATGTAAAAATAGCATATAAACTCTCCACTGATGTTTATAAATACTGTTTAAACCAAAAGGCAGCTCGTTTGTCAGATTATTATATTTGCTTCTGTAGAAGACATTTAGTGTGATTTAAACTTTTTAAAAACCATGTTTATTTAGTGAATGCCCTGTGAAGTACTGCACTACCCATAATCCTGTAGAGAAATGCACTAATCAAGTCACAGTTACCATGATCGCAGTTGTAGACAATTCTTTTTTGTTTTTATGAAATTGTAATTTGATTGTCTTATTATTAGTTCATTATTGCACAAAATAATTCAGACCTTTATAATACAATAATATTTTATATTATGAAAATCATAATATTTTGTTTTTGTAAAGATAAGATGACCTGTTAAATGTGTACTTTGAAGTACATATTTAAATGAAAATGTCTAAATTAAAATGTAAGGATTGAAAAGTACAATATTAATCGTGGACCTGTTCTCAATTTCAGAATTCAAATGTCAAATTCACTAAAATAAAACTCATTTATGTAGATTTTGGGGACCTCCCACAACAGAAAATTGGGCACCCTTTGTTAAGCACTCTACAACAACAGTACAAGGTGGAATATTCCTCGCCCTTCCTGGTTGTCACTTTAGGAGTTTTTAATGTGTCTGTTTTTGTAGAAATTAAATTGTGTTCTTCCAGACAGGCTGCATGGCAGATGCGAGTGTGTGTGAGGTGAGTTGATCCAGTAGCTCGGGCCGTCTACCCTCAAGGACAATGCACACAGATTCTCCTCCAACAAGCCTCACGCAACACCATCTGTGCTCCATCTCAGTCAGAGTCAGGCTGTTCAGAAAGTGTGTGTGCATTATACTGAAATGCAAACTGTCCTCCTGCAGCCCTACAGCAGTGTACCGCGCTGTAATTCTAAGCAGGATAGAGTCATTCTGTTTGATTGTTTTCCACACACACTGCATTGATTAGCATGCAAAGGGGTCATGGGATATTGAATAATCACACTGGTTTTTAATTTTAGTTGTTATACACGCCAGAGGCGAGTTCAAAACACATTTGGGTTGCACAAATTCCCTTGGTTGTGCATGAAATATGACAATGAAACAGCTTTCCCATTTGATATGGTTATAATATTGCAAAACATATTCAGATGGTGGGGTCCAATTAAAAGTATGCGATTCAAAGTCTTTTTTGAACAGGAAGTCTTAGAATTTTTAATGTCAAATGTATAATGTGCAAAATTTGGTAAAAAATTATTAATTGTTCATGCTGTGAAATTTTTACTTTTCAAATAATAATTTAACTCAAATTGTTATACTCCACTTTAATTAGATTGGAAATGCTTAAATTAAGTTAGAAAATTGCTAAATAAAAAGATGTCACTAATATCAGACACATTGTACAATAGTCATATTTAAAAATATATATATGCACCAAGTTTCATTACTAAAATATACAAACCAGTGAAGGCGAGTGAACCGAGAGGATGGAGCTTAGGTCTGTGCTGTGATCTTGTCCAACGCTTGTCCATTTTTAACCTCTAAAGCATGTTTATATTTAATGAAAGATAATAGGATTTTCTTTATTTCTGTTGGGAATAACAAGTTTTGAAGAGCGGAACAATGTAGTGCAGCATAGCGCTCAGTGGGATGCTTACAGAAGTTGTTTGCATGACCTACATTCCACAGAAAGGCTTCTTTACCTGCGGTGTTATACATAATGAAGTACACGCCAGTTCCTCCTAAAGACAACAACACTTTGTTTGGAATATATATAGTATGTATTGTCAAAACAGTGATGTAAATGTAAATTATCACGATTTAAAGGGGTCCTATTATGCTCTTTTACAAAGTCTTGGTGGCTTGATGAAGGCCCGCCTTCCAAAACACGAAATGTGTTGTGATTGGTTAGCTGTCCCAGTGCGTTGTGATTGGCAAACAGCTTAGACGGCGTTTCAGTATTGCCCCGCCCCTTGCCAGAACAGCAAGTTCCTCAATATTGCCTTATCAATTCAGAACTCGAGAATATTGAACAAGAGGATCGGCAGAACCTTTTTTGTACAATAAACAACAACAACAAATAAATAAATACAGTATGTGAACAAATTATTATTTTCAACCCTTATTCTGACCCTCTCTCTGAAATGACCTGTTTTTATGGGCGGGTCCCTAGCTCACTAGTGTGTTTTGACAACATAAAGTAAAACGGTAATTTCCAGACAATGCATTATAAAATAA
The DNA here is from genome assembly GCF_936440315.1 of Barbus barbus. Taxonomy (NCBI): domain Eukaryota; kingdom Metazoa; phylum Chordata; class Actinopteri; order Cypriniformes; family Cyprinidae; genus Barbus; species Barbus barbus. The sequence continues at coordinate 2,051,091 of NC_136742.1, forward strand.
TGTACTTACAGTTTGTGATTCAGCTGCAGTCAGATCTAGCACCGCTTCATCTTTCAACAAATGTTTTTTTGTGAACTCTCCATGACACTATGCCTCTTTTACAAATCAAAATCCTCAGACATGATCCAGGATGCCATTAAAATTAAGCTATCCACTTTTTTCTTACGCTAGGATCCTTCTGATATCTGTACAAAGACATGAACGAGCTGTTTAAACCAAACGCATCAAAGTGATTGTTCTTTCACTCTATTTGTCCTGACGACAAACTCGAGCGTGTGGACTGTGCCAGAAAGCGAACTCGCATCTGTATACTGTATCCAATGTAGACAAGATAGCGGCAGTGTTTGTAATTTCTATTTGCTTTTGATGCGACGTGACACTCACATGAGGGCTCATCCCCTATGCCCTAATCCCTTCAAAGGGTTTACCCTCCGGAGTGAGAGCTTTGAAGGTTTGAAGGGTGTAGGGGACCAAACAACTGTTTCTTGAAGTGCCCTTCTGTGTCATCATCCCGTGCCCACACATAGGTGCCATCATCATGGAAAGAATCAGCACAAAGGATCATGGGGGCCCAAAGTGTCCATCATTGTACCCTTCGAAATCCTTCATTCCGAAGCGCCCTTTGAAGTGGCCAGTTTTGAGCACTTAGGTTTGGAAAGATCCTTCAATATGGCGGCCATGATTGTTTTTACTCCGTAGTGCCCTTCGGAGGGCAATATATCCCCTTTGGAACACACATGATGACTTTTCTTTTATGTCGTGTGCTAGAGGCAGTGTTTATGCAAATGACTGTGCCGCCGTGATGTCACCTTGCACCTCGGATTCAAAACCAGCCATTTTCTGAGGGTTATTTCTTTATTGATGATGAGAACATGGAACTTACAGGGTGTATTAAGCATACAAAGGCCTCTTCTGTGTCAAAATATCAAGGGAAATTTGTTTTGTCATGTCATGACCCCTTTAATGTCAGTGTCAAACTACGGTAATATCAGTGGCTACAATGCATTATTAATGAATTCCCTCCTGAGTGTATTTTATGTACAGTACACTGCCTATCAAAAGTTTGGAATAATTACGCCTTGTCAGGAACAACAAACATGATGGGGGTTGGTCGGTCTTTGTGAAGCAGATAACCATGGCAGGCTATGGTGAAACCAGCAGGGTAGAATACTCTGACAGTGGGACTGAGAAGCTGGAGAACCAGGCAGAGCTAGAGGAGTGGAGGGACAGGGTGACACCGCTGGACTGAAGGGTTTAGGTGGAGTTGCAAAGTAGGAAGCCTGAAGTGGAGCTGGGGGCCAAAAACATTGTGGCAGAGCCAGCTAGGAGCAAGGACGAAAAAGAAGCCAGAGGGAAAGAGGAGGCCAGTGGAGCCAAAGGGATGTAGGGCCGAGGTACAGCATAAGTCCATGGCAAAGTCAATGTGATGATTGACAAAGCCAGAGGGATGAGGAACCTGGTGGAATCAGAAGGTTGACAGACCAGAGGAATCAAGGGAACAACGAACCAAGGTGGAGCTGAAGAGTCAAGGGGCCGAGGTGGAATCCCTGGTTTCGGAAGGGTGAGATGAAACCAGGGGATCTGAGGACCAGGGCAAAGCCTGAGGTGGAGCTGGGGAACTGGACGGAACCAGCAGGGGAGGATGGGCCACCAGAAACAAAGGAGCTTGGATATTGGGTGGGACCAGAAAGACCAATAAACTGGAGGGAACTGACCAAGCAGGAAGAAATTTGAGGGTGGGCACAAGGGTGGAGACTGGTTGAGTGGAGTCAGAAATTCCTTCAACGCTAGTTCCGAGACAGACACGGCAACAGGCTCGCTCTGGCTCCAGAATGGAAATGGTGGCAAGGTCTAGCTCTGAGTCAAACAATTCAGCGGCCTCTGGCTCAGGGTTTGTGGCAGGCTTTGGCTTCAGCTCAGGGTCTGAAGTGGGTACAAGAGTCCTCGAGGTGGAGAGACTGCTGCTAGGTCCATAAGTATGTGCGGGTTGGTTATTCTGTAACAGTGTAACAGGCAGGGAGAGAGTAGATGCTTGGATCGACTTGAAGCAGCAGTAGTAGTTAATTTACAAAAACAAAGAACTTGGTAATGCGGGATACTAAGAACACCATTAACAGCAACAATAATCAATAAACTACATACAACACAGGACAATATTTACATGGAAAACTAACAACCAAAGAACAGTGAAGTGAAGAACATGATCAGTTACACTGGAAACTAACTAGGTTATGATCAAAAACCAAGGCAACTAATGAAACAGGAACTGAACACAGGAGACACAGAGACCAAAGGAAGCAGAAATGCCTAGCATAAACAGTGTTGCAGCTGAAAGAAAAATTACTGTGGGTTGTGTCTCGAGGAAAATAGGCAAGTTTTCATTCTGTTTGGGTGGATTTTGAGTGGGATTTGGGCTAGAAATTTTCATGGGACCTGGCAACCCTGAATATAATATAACACTGATTGGCTGCTTAATTATTATCAAGTATTGTTAGTCCTTTGGAAATTCACATTTTCAGATACATTAAAATTTGAAAACAGTTATTTGAAATTGTAATAATATTGCACAATATTACTGTTTTTACTGTATGTTTCATCAAATAAATGGAGCCTTACAGAAAAGGCTATCATCAGAGAATTTTTTTTTTAAGTTAGAGAGCAGAAAGGAAAGCATTGGGGGAAGAAGAACTGGTAAAAGATCTCAAGACGGGAATTGAACTCCGGTCACCATGAGCACAGTTGCGCTGTATGTCGGGACACTAACCACAAGGCCATTGGCACCAACACCTTCAGGTTTAATACCAATGACAACCATATTCCAAAATTTTGACTGGCAGTACTAGATATAAAGGACATCAAAACAAAATATAACTTACTATCTTTCTAGATGTGACGTTGTAACTAGACATAACATCATAACATCTAGTTGTGTTTCTCTCTACAAGTTTCTCTCTGTGTCTCTGTGTAGCGTGTCAGTGTCACACTAACGGATCGCTTTCGGAGTTGTGCCATCAGGAGACAGGACAGTGCCAGTGTCGACAGCATGTTGTTGGACGTCAGTGTGACGAGTGTATTGTGAGTATGCACAACACCAAATGCAGTCATTTTTGTCATTGGGTCAGATTGAAATAACCATGTTAATTACACATTTAATTTAATATTCTTATTTTTTATATATATTTTCCTATTTTTATCTCTGCCTCTTCATAAACCCATTAATGTGTGTGTTCAGCCGAATTGTTGGTGGGACAGTGAAGCTCAGTTGTGTAGGCCGTGTCAGTGCAGCGCTTGGGGCTCTGTGTCCCAGCGCTGTGACTCTGAGGGCAGGTGCATCTGTCGGGCCAGATACGTGGGCCGCAGGTGTGACATCCTGCGCCCGCCTCACACCCGCAGGGAGACCCGGCGACCCGTCCAACAGGTTCCCATCCAACACATCCAGAGATGGGAAAGCAGAGGAGGCTGCCCTCGAGGGGCGTATCGCCCCGGCACAGGGGTAAACGCACGGCATGATGGGTGCACAGGATCGGTGTGTGTGTGACCTCCTGTGACAATCAGCATCTAATATTTTACTAAAACTATCCTATAAAAAATATTGTCTATTATCTATTAAAATATTTTTGTCAGTTGAACTAAAGCTAAAATGAAATGGTAAAATTAGATGCAAATCTTTAAATTAAAATTTAACTAACTGAAACATTTTAGTAACTGGAAATAAATGTTATGAACTGGATATAAATATAAACTAAAACTGAAATAGAAATAGAAATATATTAAACCTAAATAGTAATATTTAAAAACTAAATAAATAAATAAATACAAATAAATATATATATAAATGACAAATACATAAAAAACTAAAATGAAAGCTGAAAATATAAAAGCTAATTGAAAATATTAATACAAATTATTATAGTATATACATAGGTCCATATTGCAATTTAATAGTTGCAATTTTTAGTTTTGTTCCTTTGCAAAATTGTTTATATTTTATTTCTGTTATATAAAATATATTCTCTGTAATATAACGTTAAATGTATATTATAATGTATGATGCTGCTTTTAATTTTAGTTTTTAATAACAATACTGCGGTACTGAGGGCATCATGCATTGTAGGTCTTCACATGCATAATAAACAAAAAGGTTTAGAATTATTACGCTTGGTCTGTTTCACTGCCTGTGCATAAGCATGTATTTTTGCTCAAAACCTGTGTGAACAGTTTAATGCACAACTGTAATCAACAAGTTCACACTTTTATTCTACACGTAGAATGTGCTTGTAATATTATTATTAGAAACTGAGTTGCTAAGTGACCTTACAATATGTCTTTCATATTTCACAGCAACAGCATGAACGCGTCAGAGCTTCTTCATAAAGATGTTCATTGTGTTTCATCTGGTTTCGATAATGAAACACTTTGCTTTAAAGGGCTCATGCATTGCATTCACAATGTTTCTAATGTTCCTGGAGGTGCACTTATAATGTTGGTAGGATTTTTACATCAAAAGCAGTCATAATTGAAGATAAATGGTTTAGGTTTAGGGGTTGTATAAGGTTGTAGATTAAATGTCCACTGCTAAATGCCCAAGGGGAACATCTTTGCATTTGGAATGACTGTTATGAACAGGAGATCAGTTAAACTTACAGTACGTTTTTATATTACAGTCACCTCTTACATGTCAAAAGATCAGTAAAATTTAGATTTCTCAATATATTGCTTTAACTGAAGCTTAAGAACAAATCCATTTGCAGTTGTGTTCGTGCATTAGTTTTGCATGAGAAACATTTCTGCATGCATAAGTACACAACTTGTGTACAGTCATAAGTGAATGAGACCCAAAACATATATACAGTACATAATTCAAAAAGACAGCCTTTGGCTTTAAGACGGATTAAACATAATGTGTGCAGTCTGCTTTGGCTATTAATTATACATTTGCATGTAACATTAGTTAAGTAGTGCTTAAGAGAGTTAATCTCTGTCGTGCACAGAAAGCCACTGTCAAATGTTGTGCTTTTTTATATTTTAGTCTTTTCTTAGTCTTTAAAAAGCACCAGGCGTGGCTCCAGTTCTCTTGGAGGAGAGTTTTGTCACTTTGGCTCACAGCTTTGCATGATGGGATGTGTGTGTGTGTGTGTGTGTGTCTTCATATATCTGGCATCCATGGGGTGCCACTGACAGTCTGTGCCAGGACCGCTTCTCATTGGTTGCTACGGTGACAGCACACCTGTTCCTAGCAGACAGATGGCTGTCAATCACCCACAGCAATGGCTGCCACAGTGACTTCACATCCACATGGCGTGTGCAGATTTATCATCACTGCATGATCATTTTTGATCATTAAAATGAAATTGTTGCCAGTTTACCTCTCAAAATGTCTTTTTTATTTTTTTATTATTTTTTTTAAATTTTAACATTTTTCTCAAAATGTCTTTACAGTCAGTTGAAGTGAGTGTAAAGGGGACAGAATGCAGACTGGAGACAGAGGCACAGTCTTGTGGTTTGATCTGATCTGTAATATCTGCATGGCTGTTCAGTGCTGTGATCTGTGTTTATGAAGGTCACTAAACGAGGCTGAAGGAGGTTTTACATAAATGCACAATATATCGTACTGTTTGCATGACTAAACAAGCCACATTCCACGAGTAGGCGCAAAAAAATTAGCTTGATGCTCTGTATGTCAATTTTTTGTTATTTTTCTAAAAGTTAAACACCACCTACACATGAAAAACCTCTGTTCTTGTCAGCAGGTCAAACTAAATATTATATGAGAGGTTTTGTTTTATTTTCCATTTCTAGAAACCTGTTTAAAATTTAGAAATGTAATGCCCAGTTGGTCTGATTTTATTATGTAGCAGTAATCATTAAATACATGAACATGACTCAAACAAAATAATTCTGTTTTTTTTTTTTTGTATGTTTCATTAGTTTTATTTATATTTTTTATTAGAAGCATTTTATTGCACCAGAATGGATAAATCAGCAATCCAACATTTTTAGCCTAAATTAATGCAGTCTGGAACCAGTAGTGGTTTGTAGTTGTTAATATATCAATTTAACTATAATACGTTTGATTCTTATAATAAATTGAGGGTTTAATGGTTGAACTATAATCTGTGGAAAATACTTGATACACCTGGGTTCTCCAACATATGTAATAGTTCTCGCTTTAAAAATATGGGATCTGTGTTTTCATTGCTTTCTAAACCTATTTGCACTTTATTTCTGGAAAGTGCCACACAGCCATCACTCTGAGAATCACCTTATTTCTCCCTCCTCACTGTCTCCTCTCTGTCTCTCCAGTCTGGCTTATACATGCAGGGTGCTCAAGGCTGCGTCCCATGCCACTGCAATTCATTCGGATCGAAGTCGTTTGATTGTGACGAGAGCGGTCAGTGTCGCTGTCAGCCTGGTGTGACGGGACAGAAGTGTGACCGCTGCGCTCCCGGACACTTCAGCTTTCAGGAAGGCGGCTGCACACGTAAGAATTCACCTCCGAACCTTGAGCCCTTGATAGGAGAACGTGTTTTTGCTTCTGTAATTCAGTCCAGAACCAGTGTTGTGGGTAACGCATTACAAGTAACACGAGTTACGTAATAATATTACTTTTTTCAAGTAACTAGTAAAGTAACGCATTACATTTTAATTTAAAAGAAAATATCTGAGTTACTTTTTTCCCATTTATTGACTGACAGTGCGCTGTGTGAACATGAGGTTACTGTAGTTCTAGACTAAATGTGAATGTGCATTAATTCATCCCACTCGCAAAAAACTGATTTAGTATTCATCAAAATTAATTAAAACAGTGAAATGCAAACTCAGAATATGATGCAAACTGCAATAATTAAATATGTTAAACAACACAAATGTATCTAATCGTATCTAATATTACGAACCTACATCCCCTCCAGAAGTTTGAGATCTGCTAGTGAGCGACGCCTTGTGGTACCATCACAGAGAGGCTCAAAATCACTCTCCAGAACATTCTCGTTCACCATTCCTGGCTGGTGGAATAATCTTCCCACCCCTATCCGGAACGCTGGATCCCTGTCAATCTTCAAGCAACAACTGAAAACTCATCTCTTTCGGCAGTACTTGACTTCATCCTAAACTCAAAAAAAAAATTTAAAAAAAAATATTTCCCTCTATCTTTCTCTCCCCTTACTAGCTTGTACTTATTTGAACAATGAATTACGAGCACTTCCTCTGTCTGATTGCCTCTTCAAGACGAATCGCTTTTTGTATTCCCCAATTGTAAGTCGCTTTGGATAAAAGCGTCTGCCAAATGACTACATGTAAATGTAAATGTAATCCCATTTTATTAACCAATGTCTTTGGTGCTGACCTTTGATGATCCAGTTCAACCATACTAATAAGCAAAAATGACTTTAGATAAACTAACAATTGTGCTTCATTGTTTTTTTTTTTATTGCCGAAGAATATTGGACCTTCTTCTCCTGTGTTCTACTTTACAGACGTGAATTTACTTTTCCTTGAGCCTGAGGTTTATTCATTACACTTTTTGGTGTGAAAGGGCTTTTACATTTGCTATGATTAGAACTTCTTGTATTAAAAACAATCAAGCCTGCTCATATTTAAAAAGTAACGCAAAAGTAACGTAACGCATTACTTTCCATAAAAAGTAGCTAAGTAACGTAATTAGTTAATTTTTAGGGAGTTACACAATATTGTAATGCATTACTTTTTAAAAGTAACTTTCCCCAACACTGTCCAGAACCACCCGTACATTTAGATGTTTATTTGTACAAACAATATAACAGTAATTCCATAGGATAAGAAAAGCATTCAAGATACCCTTCACTCAAGAATTAACATTAAGACATTTTTAAGTCCTAAGTTCCTGTCAATTTTGAAAAAGTCAATCTAAATTCATCTTTAAATTATAGTAATGTCACAAGTGTCTTGTGTTTATTTGATAGGGACAAAGAACGCTAATAAACATTAGTATAAAATTAATTCTGTTTATTTATTTTTAAAGAATTTAATTGTTTGTTTGTTTTATTCTTTTTCATTTATTTTATTTTTGTATTTGTGTTATTATACAGCAGGATGAGTAATGGCAATTTAGTTTAAATTTATGTTGGGAATTGCTACTCTGGAACCAATGGTGGTTTGTAGTTATTAATAATTTAATTTCATATATTATATTTGCAGCAATTCTAATTTGCATCCATATGTCCCTATATCTTAAACTGTGCACAAATTTACCAAAATACCAAATGTACGCTCACCAAATGATCTGAGCTGCTATCCACATTCATTGTATAGCTGTTATCCTGTTTCTGTTTTAAAAGACACTTAATAATATTCTGTAATATTATTGAACTGCAGTGACACTATTGGATTGTGAGTCAAGCTGAGTAATGACACTATTGTCTTCTGTAGAGCTGTTTTACAGCTGAAATTAAACTCTATAAATTGAACTACTGTAAATGAAGCATTACAGATGTAAGTGAAACATGGAATTGCTTTACATCTTCTGATCTATGGAAGAGCAAAAGGTTGTGTGCCAACCAATCAGATATCAGACAATGGCTTTTAGATTTCAGCTCAGTTCCTGAATGTGGATGTCAACAAGCCTGACCTGTAAGCGCTACAGTTTTCATCTGCGGTGTTCATTTCATTAAGAATAATGTAGTTCTCTGTCGGGATGGTGTGTAAATTTGCCCATCTCCTTCCAGCCGGAGTGTCTTCTGTCATGCTATCACTCTGATATTACCACAGCAAAGAGAGCCGGCGCTGACATTTAGAACAGGTGCTCAGCTGCGCTCCGCAATTAACCTGCTCTCTGTTTCTGTCTGTCTCGCAGCGTGCCAGTGTGCTCATGTGGGAAATAACTGTGATGCTAACACAGGCCAGTGTATCTGTCCGCCCAACACCGTGGGAGAGAGATGTGACAAATGTGCGCCCAACCACTGGGGTCACGACATCAGCAGCGGCTGTAAGGTACGGCTTATTCTAGTCTCCTCCCGCCATCACGGCTTCACTCTGTCGGCTCTGCCTGTGTATATATATCTTCTGCTGAAACATCATTATTATTCATCCTCTATAAAGTCATGTTGAGGTGAATCTTTGAGTTAATGTCACAGAGCAACAGAGAATGGAAGGTGAGCATGGAAATCAGCACAGCGTCTTTATTGCCAAGTTACCATCTGAATTCAGTTGAATCCATGGAACTATTCAAACATATACACAAACATATAATGCAATGTTAAATCATTTACAGTTTTTCACCATACAGTATATGGTAAGGTAACTTAGTTAAAAGGTTTACTTTTGCATGCATCAGTACACTGAATTAACTGTATTTATGTGGTATCATATAATAAACTGACTGCTTAGGTGCTGATTACCAGTATGTTTGTTTTTTAAGTCCCAGATCACCCCTCTGAGACCTATTCTATCTGCAAATGCGACTTTTCGGTGAAAGTGTTATTGAATGTGATTCATAAGCATTGTTTACCATTGCATATTATCCAGTGGCACATACGTCACAAAGGTTAACATCTACTCCTTACGTAAAGCAATGTCTGATAAAACTTTACGTTTTACCAAAGGGTTGGTAGCCATTTAAACTTTAATGTCCCTTTGGCATACAGAGTTTGTAAGGAAGAACAGGAAGTATCATCTAATATAACAATAGAATCAGATGTTGTGTTTCTGAAAAGAAAAAAAAAAATCTAACAGAAGCATATAATATCTAACAAAGCAACCAGGCCCAAAACAGAGCCTTGAGGTACCCCGCTGGTAATAGGTGTAGAGGAAGAGTAATTCTCAGTCTCAATGGAAAAAGCTCTTGCCTTAAGATAGGAAGAGAAGCAGCCAAGGGCAGTGCTGAGAACTGCATTTTATTCTGACTGATTTTCTAATGAGTGGGCAAATGGTGCTCAGCCTTGCCAGCCATGATCAGACTTTAAAACACTTAATAGTTCTGAATGGATCCTTCATTTTCATAAGTGTTCAGTCACGTGTAGGGAAAGTGAATGCCATTTTTATGTAAATGTAATGCATAATATGAATTGTTTGTGTGTAATTTTCTCTTTACTGTAGCCATGCGGCTGTAACGCATTGGGGTCTGTGGCACAGCAGTGTAACGTGAACACTGGCTGCTGTATGTGCCGTGAGCAGTTCAGGGGCGAGAAATGTGATGAGTGTAAGCTGGGTTACAGAGACTTCCCACAATGCATTTCCTGCCTGTGCTCAGCGGCAGGCTCATCACTGGACACCTGCGATGCAGAGTCTGGGCTCTGCGCATGTGCAGACAGAAGTGGGCAGTGCTCTTGCAAGGTAATGTCCTAGAGCTCGAAACCCATCTTTGATTCAACCAATATAGCCACTGATCCACTAATAGTGTTGTACAGTAGCTTGTGATCAAAAGGATTTTTCATCAGAACTGTCATATCATAATGATTATTAGGGGTATAGAAATGCACTGACAATGAATTATTGTATGATGCTCAAATCTGGTAAAACTGCTGTTTACACATTCCAGCTGTAAGAGAAGCTGTCCTGGGCTGCATTTCCCAAAAGCATCGTAAGCCTAAGTAGATCATGAAGATCACTGATGCTGATGGTTTATATGATCTGCTTAGGCTTACAATTCTTTTGGGAAATGCAGCCCCTGGTCTTTAATATAGCTGTAAAACAGCAGGACACAATACTAATGTGAATGCTTGTGTGTTCAGGCCAATGTGGAGGGAGTGAATTGTGACCGCTGTAAGGTGGGCTCTTTCAGCCTCAGTCACAGGAATCCGCTGGGCTGCAGTCAATGCTACTGCTTCGGCTTGAGCAGCTCATGTACGGAGGCCACAGGACTCATCCGTATGAGGGTGAGTAAACACACAAATCATATGATGGCACTTTTTCATCAATAAGATTCAAAATGTTGTTTTGTTACTTTCTAAAGCAACTGTTTTACATCAGTTTTAAACACCTCCTGAAATATATTGAACTGATAGTCACTTTGTTGTAGAAAACTTAAATTTTACTTCACATTCTAAATTTGTACTCTAAAGTGTTACCTTTGTACCTTTATATTTACAGTTTTTTACAATTGGTATGACATTTTTTTTTCAATACTTTTAACAATTTTCCTAAACTCTTAACACAGTTAGCACAACATCTGTCTGTGTAGGCTATACAATTAACACATTTCTTGTTGCTTTGACACAAAATGCATACTGTTAACACAAATTTAAAACGCTTGAACTTCTTTTACACTGTAACAAATTAGCTCAAAAGGGAATTGTATATAAATAATTACAATTATTTATATCGGCTGACAGTAATAACTGTAGCAGAATTAAATAGCCATCAACTGTTCTGTTTGTCCAGCGAACATTCAATGTAAGTTCATATCAACTCTAAGAAAGGATATTTCCGTGGCCATAGAAAATACTTTCCTATTAATGCATTAGAGCATGTAGCGAGGGTCAAAATCATAAAGAGACATTAATTTGCAAGGCAGAACCAGAAACTCATGTAATTCGTGCACACAACTTTTATTAACTAAGCGCTAACACACAACTAATCTAAACAAACAAACGAATAAGCATACACTCATGTGTACATACAAAGGGGAGCTAAAGTGGATGAAGGAAGCCATTAGAGAAAACAGAGAATGCAGTTATGGAAAGAGTCAGTTAACTTTTAGTTAAATGTACGATACTTGCATTGCCTTTGGTCGTTGAATGAGTGTCCAGATGCAATCTCGGATGAAAGTTCTGATGGTTTGAAGGTTTGGTGCTGTTGGAGTTCTTCAAGTTCTTCTGGGTTTGAAGGATGATGAACTCCACAAGATGTTATTCTGGCTCGGTGGTAATTGAGAGTTTCTTTCCAGGTAGAAAGGGAAAAAGAGCTAAGAAAGAATTCTGCTGAGATCCGAGGATCCTTGGTTGAATGGAAAGTCAAGGCCGCAAGGCCTGGCGCAAAACTTAAGGGTCACTGAGGAGCTCACATCCTCTTAGGCTCTAACTGAACCGCAGACTGCAGGGTGTGAGATGTGAGAGCTTTATCTGCTATAGAGGTCACACCTCTGGGGTGTCAAAGAGCCAATGGTGTCCTGAACTTTTGGAGGGAAAGTTTTACGACTCTTTGTCTCTGAACATGGTAATTTGCATAGGTAATCCGCCTGGGGTTAATGCACAAACTACTAAAGATTCTTATGACACTAATATGTTCATAACATGTTGTTCATATCAACATGTAATATTTACTCTCAATTAGATCATCCGAAGATGAATTGATTGAGACCAAACATGGTACAGTTAAAGTGATATTAACTAGTGATCTATCGTAAGCATGCATAAAACAGTATACAATACACAAAAACATATACAAGAACAGTAATAATATACACAATGACCTGAAGTATATGAGTTAATTCAAAAAAAAGTTTTTTTCTATGAATTAAATAGAGAATAGTCCATTTTTATGGGCATTATGTGTATTTCCTAAAGGAAAAAGGTAGTGAGAGTTGCTCTGCCTGCATTCCTTTGAGCAATAAAACTAGTGTTATCAGATGGGTTGCCATGGAAGCAGAGGCCTGTTCTGCCTTAAGTGTTAGACGCATTTCGGGGGAAGGGTCCACAGACCCTCATAGTTGGGTCCCTTTGGTTGGGTGAGAGGGCATACAAGATTATTTGTTAAATATAACAATGTTTATGTGTCTGATCGGTCCAAACGCTACAACACACAAGCTCAACCAAGACCAAAACAATGTAATTTTACTGCCAAATTTTCAAATGCTTTCACACTGTATGTCAGAGCAGATAACATCATGTTCTAAAACTAACTTATAGGCTAAAGTCAAAGTGAACAACTGTTCATATTGTGAATTGAAATACAAATATTCCTCGGTATTTTATTCCATTGCTAATGAGACACAGCTGATTGAAGTTAGGCAAATATATAAAATACAAGTAATAATAATAATAATAATAATAATAATAAATTAAGCTCTTGTTCTGTCCAGACTGAACTATTGCAGTGCTCTCTTGGCAGGTCTTCCAGCCAGTTCTATCAAACCTTTACAATTAATCCAGAACGTGGCAGCAAGATTAATCTTTTATGAGCCGAAATGAACAAAACATCACACCTCTATTTATCAATTTGCACTGGCTACCAATACCTGCTTGCATAAAATTCAAGGCATTGATGTTTGCCTACTAAAACACCACTGGCTCTGCACCTCTTTACCTAAATGAATTACTTCCTATGTGCCTCTAGAAGCTTGTGTTCTGCAAGTGAACGTCGCTTTGTTCATCCCAAAGAAGTACAAAATTACTTTTGCATTACAGTTTTTTACGTTTGCTTAGGCACATACTACAATACTGTATGACATGTTCTACTGTCTCTTCCTGTCCACAAAACTCACACCTCCCCATTTCATGTTTACCCATTTTATGAAGTGTGCTATTTAATCTTGTATGCCCAAATCTCAATCTTGATATTATTATTTCATCTTTTCTATTTTTCCCTGTATTTCTTATTTCACCCACTTTCCCTTGTATCTTATAGAACCATCTTCCTTTTTTCTCCTTATCCCATTGTTTTTGCCATCTTCCCTTCAGTCTTTTTTTGATTAAACTTTTGATTTCATTCTTACTTAAATTGATAATAAGGTTAATGTCGTTATTTTTAACAGCCTCCTTCGCTTCTTTATCTGCAATTTAATTTCCTTCCACACCAATATGTGCAGGCACCCACAAAAACACCACTATAATCCCCATCATTTGAATTCTATATAATGTTTGCATAATTTCCATTAAAATGTCTGGTCTACTCTCTGAGTGGCTGTATTGTAAACTAGCCAGAGATGAACTTGAGTCTGAGCAGATAACCGATTTCATAGGTCTGATCTCTTCTACCCACTGTAATGCTAATACTAATGCAATCATTTCCCCTGTATAAACGGATAATTCATCACTAATCCTTTTCCTTACTGATAGATGAAATTCTGGCACAGTAAACGCTACTCCAACCTTATTATCTAGACTCTTTGACGCATCCGTATAGATCTGAACATAACTATAGTATTCCTTGATATATGTCTGCACATGATATAAATTACATTCCTCACCTTTATTTTTCTGTTCTAACAATGTAAAATCTATTGCAGCTTCTGGAAATAACCAAGGTTTAATTATTGGAAGCGGCACCGTATCTAACTTCCTTTACCACACAGCTCACTTATAAACCCAATGCATGAGCCCTCTTGTACCCCCTAGTGGTGGGTAGTATAGTACATTGTAACAGACCCAAGTCTGTAACAACAGTAAAAGAGGATCTCTTTGGGCTGTCTATTGTATAAGGTCAGACCTGACACCTAAAATAATGCAATTTCTGTAATTCCATTTGATGTTAGTGTTTTTATGATATTGTGCTATGATTGACTAAATGTTCCTGTTGGAAGAGAACATATGTTAGTGTTTTGGAATAATAATTAGATTTTTGAGACATGTTTGCAGTGTTTTGGTAGATGTAGTGTATTGTGTTAGTGTATTATTGTAATTTGAAAATTAGTGTTGGAGTTTAGTTTGCAATGTGTGATTTTGAGCATGAAATTAACTGTTTTGTCAATTGGGTGTTGTAGGTGTGTTAGTGCGTTAGTGCGTTAAGAGTTTAAGAAAATTGTTAGAAGTATTGGAAAAAATGTCATAGCGATTGTAAAAAAAAAACTGTAATTACTAACCTGAATGTGATACCTAAGCATGGTTTTCCATTACATTTTATCCAATGAAACATATGACACACAGGTTAACATCTCTTCTTCTCATAAAGCAGTTTCTGGTAAAACTTTGCTTACTAAAAGGTTAAGGCTATCTAACTTTTAATGTCTCTGTGGCAAACAGAGTTTGTAAGGGAGAACTCAGTAGAAGCTGAATATTGTCTAATAATAGTATGAGATGTTATGTTTCTAAAAATTGATACCTAACAAGAGAATATACTGTATATATAATTAAACCGGTCCCAAAATGTATCCTTGAGATAGCCCTCAGGTGATAGGTGCAGAGGAAGAAATAAATAATCTAATTACAGTTTTTTAATTTTTACACATACAGTATTATACTGTGTCAGGTTCAACTATTAACTATTCAATGCTGTTAGTCAAATGTTTTTTTTCTTACAAACTTACAATTACAAACCATTTCTACTGTTATTTTACAGGATTATGAGTGCTTATGATTGTTAACCAAAAGATATGTTTAAATTATTATGTGCTTTATATGTTGGTTGTGATGGTGTGGATGAGATTAGGACACAGGTGTCTGTTTGTGTGTGTGTGTGTGTGTGTGTGTGTGTGTGTGTGTTTTGATGGCTTTCTTAATCATCTTGTCCCAAGGTGGGCTGAGATGTTCCGGTTACCAGGGAAACAGTAAATATTAATAAATATCAAGTGCTTCCTAGCTGTCATTCTCCCTCAACCATATTCACAACAGGACAGCATTAAGTGTGTAGGAGCAACGAAGAGAGACAAAGATAGAAAGAAAATGCTGACGCACAGAGCCAGAGACGCCCCTTGTTTGTTTTTAATAAGGGTTTCCTGCACATTCACAAACTCGTCTTAATCCTCAACACGTCCATGGAGACAAACAGCAGAATATGGCTGAAAGACCCTTTTCCAACGTGATGAAATCGACAAACAAATGAAACAAAGGTTGCAGTCCAAAAGTTAATCTTAGTTGCGGAGAGGAGTTTGGAATCCCTTAGCTCATTTATGGGAAAACGAGAGATTTTTTCTAAGTCAGTGAGTCGTGAGATTGTGTGTTGATGTGAGGGTAGTTTAGCCGCCCTGTGGGGTTCCTCACACACACGCATTTACCTAAATAAGCCTCTTAATACACACACAAATAAATCCTCAAAGACACTCACGCTTAAACACAACATTATTCAACAATTTTGTGTGCCAATTTCACCCTGCTTACTTAATAAATATCTCTGAAGCACTAATGACAAAAAATGTTTTCATAATCTTTCTTTGAGATGTAATAACTTTCTCCACCTCTGAAATGTCTGCTGCGTGGGTGAGAACAAACATTAACCAATAATAATATCGAAACCCATTTCTCACAATCCAATCTACATTAGATCCCACTGAATATTCTGTTTCACTTGAAAATATTAAGTTAAATTGTGAATGCCATTTGCTGACTTTGTAAGCTCAAAATACAGGTCTTGTTTTAATTAATTCAGCTGATTGATGTGGCTGAGCGTGATGTCCTTTCCCCTTTTGCTGTCCTATAGCTGACTCTGGTGCCAGAACAGACCGTTCTTCCTCTCGTGGACAAATCCAGTCGTCAGGAGATCACAGCAGGTGTGAGCTTTCAGCATCCTGACATCATCGCTAATGCTGAGGTGGTCCAGCAGCATCTGAGTGAGCCGTTATACTGGAGACTGCCAAAACAGTTCAAACGCTCAATGGTCAGTCTGTCAACATCCTTATACATTACACACACACACACACACATATATATATATATATATATATATAGCAATGTTTATTGCTAGAAAATAGATTTGTCCCAAATTGTGGTAACAGGGATTTTGAGGTCAGTCATGTTTTTTTAAAGCTTGTGAATGAAGTCTCTTCTGCTGACCAAGGCTACATTCATTTGATCACAAATGCAGTAAAAACATGAATATTGTGAAATATTATTACAATGTAAAAATTGTCTGTTGTCTGTGTGAATATGCTATAATGTAATGTATTTCTGCGATCAAAGCTGTATTTTCAGCATCATTTCTCCAGTCTTCAGTGTCACATGATCCTTCAGAAATCATTCTAATATACTGATTTTCTGCTCAAGAAACATTTCTGATTATTATCAATGTTAACAGTTGTGTCGCTGAATATTTTTAGTGGAAACTGTGATGTATTTTATTTTTTGAGGAATAGATAGTTAAAAAGTACATCATTTTTCAGCATTGCTAAATAAATAAATTTCTAAAAAAAAAAAACTGACGGCTTTTGAAACTTTTGAAAACAAATGTATAGTTCAATTGTTTCAGTCATATAAAATAATATTTTTTAATGTCAAGGCCAGCTAATGAATATTACACTCTCAGATAACAGCCTATGGTGGGAAGCTGAAGTATGCCATCTATTACGAGGCTCGTGATGAGACTCTCTTATGCACCTCTTACGAGCCACAGGTTATCATAAAGGGCGGCCCCAACAAGGACAAGGTCATGGTTTGCCACATGCCCGCGCTTCAGATTGGCCAGCTGACCCGTCACGAGATTGACATAACAGAGGTGAGCCAATCAGGGCTGAGAGTCAGCACTCAGCCCCTCCCACTTACTGAAACACACAACAGATCGCTTATACGAGAGTGATGACAGTGTTTGCATGTGCAGAAGTCATTTAATTGATCTCATTTACCACAGCATACACTAAAAAAATTGATGTTTTGCAGCATGAGTGGAAGCACAGTGATGACATGCCGATGTCTCGTGAGGATTTCATGGACGTGCTGTTTCATGTCGAATATATCCTAATAAAGGCCTCACACGGCAGCGTCATGAGACACAGCAGGTAACTGATCTCAAGCAAGGTCCTTCTCATAAAAGAAATATACAACTTTATCAATCAACTCTCAAATTACCAGGAAGAATCTTGGTTATAATAGTTAACTAAATCTAAATCTGAATAAAATATACAATAATTGATATTTATATATGTATATTATTTTTTTAACTAATACCCAAGGCAATTAGTTCAACTTGTACTAAAATATCTAAAATTAAAACAGAAATAAAAGTTATTAAAAACTTCATGGACTTAATATTACTAAAAATGGAAAAACAAACAATAGAATTAATACAACTTTAACTAAAATTAAAATTAAAATGGAAAATATTTAAAAAAAAATTATTATATTAATAAATTGATAAAATTCATTTAAAAACTATAACTCTACTAGTTTAAAAAGTTTTGGCTTATTTTGGCTCATGTATTTCTTGGATTGGTGTGCAGGATTTCTGAGATCACTTTGGAGGTGGCTGAGGTGGGGACGCCCTCACAGGACAGTGAAATCGCCCATCAGATTGAGAAATGTGATTGTCCTCTGGGCTATGCCGGTCTCTCCTGTGAGGTAATGGCTTTTGTGCACAATATTTGACATGGCAGAGCTGTTAAGTGCTGGAAGGTTGTGATAAGATGTGTAAAATGTTATAAATTTATTACCCAACTCTCTGTTGGTCAGATCTTATGTAGAGGACTGAAGCCTTTACAATCACACAGTGTATGTATTAAAACGAACCAATGGCTCCACAGCAAAGTGGTCGACCTCTGCCTTGCCAAAGTTCTCCCAGATTTTCTGATCCGTCTGTGGGTGGAGCATCCACTCCTCTGAGGGGACGTTGCTTTGAGATAGCATATTTGCTCCTCGGTTAAACACGCCGGGCACATGTTCAAGATTAAAGATTCAAGATTTTTATTTGTTCACATACACAATTATACAGAGTATAACCAGCAGTGAAATGTAGGTCAAGTCCGCTCCAAGGACAGTGCAATTATATAGAATACAAATATGAGAAAAAGAAAAGTAGAAAAAAATTAAAGAATAAAATAAAAGATACAAAAATATGAATGTAAATATAAATGTTGTTGACTTAAATAGAAATAAAGAGGAATGTGCAAAAAAAAAAATGTGCAAAAAAGTTGTACAGGGAATGTAAATTGCAGCAATATGAGGTAGAGAAAAATTATGAATAGCTTATTGATATGGTGATATTTACATGGAGTCAAGTGATGTTATGACACAGAGTTAGAGTTTAGGAGCCTGATGGCCTGGGGGAAGAAGCTCCTCCTAAGTCTCTCAGTTTTTGCCATCAGGCTACGGAAGCGCTTACCAGATGGAAGCAAAGTGAATAGTCGGTTACCAGGGTGATTAGAGTCCTTGATTATTTTGACAGCTCTATTTTTGCAGCGTTTGAGGTAGATGTCCTGCAGAGAGGGGAGAGCAGACCCTGAGATGCGCTCAGCTAAGCGCACAACTCTCTGTAGTGCTTTGCAGTCCTGATTGGAGCTGTTAGACAGACCAACATGTGGAGCACTGGATGAAACGCCCTTGAATGAGCTGCAGCGGTGCAGGTAATTTACACTGATTTACTCCACGCTTTAATAAAATTCATATGCTAATATTACATAGAAACTAAGTGTTTTATGATTGTTTTGGACTGCAAGAGCCTCTGTCCCTATACAGATCAGTTTTAAATATTCCCTGTCAGTATTTTAAATATGATGTTATGGTTAACGTTGCAGCTGCATTGATGTGTTTTGCCATTTGCTCGCGTTAAAGTTAATTTTAACTATACTACTGGATAGAGATACTGTAAGCTCATTGTTTTCACTGGATAAGCAATGCAACATTTGAAAATTAATTAAAGCTCTCTGAAAAAAGTAATGGAGTAAAATTACGTTATAATGTTTATCTCTGAGATGTAGTCTAGTCTATAAAGTTGCACAAAAACTCGGATACAAGCACATTGAATTCATACAGTACTGTCCTTGGTTATATTGCACCAAGTACATTGACATGTCAGAGACATGTCTGTGATGGGTGCACAAGCACATACATGTGCATATTACATAAAGGTACAGTACACTAAAATATGTGACTTTGGGTTTTTGAAAATATGGTTAACCTACGGTAGTCAATTTTGTTCATATCTTTGCTGATAATTATGCTTTTCCTGTTTGTGTCTCTTGAAAAGGTAATCAGTCCAGAAATTCTCAGAAAATAGAAGTGGAGGCTGAACCTGAAAATTGTGGATGGCAGTGATGTGAATGATGGAGCATCTACCCAGAAAAGGTTACATATTTTACTGAAACCAAAACTAACATCTGCAATATACTGTACATGTAAACAAATCAACTATCCTTTTTCATTTATTTTCTTCAGGCCAAAACGATGCCCTCATTAGTTATTATAAAACGTCTACTGTTTATTTCATTGATGCTAAATAGCAAACGAAATTGTAACCTTAATTGTGAACTGTCATTGAAAACTTGGGTTAATATAGTATAATTCTTCATGTCTCTAGAGGCATTTTATTTGCATGGGCATGTAGGCTGTGCTTTGTTGCTGTTCTGTCTTGTCCTTAAGAAGGTGGAGCTCAGATCAAGTGGTATCTGGGAATATTTTACAACTACAACTTATAATTATTACATAATTAGTATTATACAGTCTTTTAAATAATCTTTTAAATTTTAAATAAAAACTTTTAAAATCTTTTAAATAATTTTGTTTTAATACTCAATATACACTACTCACACAAAGTTATTTATGGAAAATGTAAAACGTTCACGCTACAGTGAAATTATATCATGAAAGTAGGGCATTTAAGTAGAAGCATGCAGTGGTAATTTCTTCATCTCAAACAAATGGTGGTGGCTATACCACAACAAACATATCAATGTCTCAATAACTTGTCATGTGTCCTTGAGCATCAATTACAGTTTGACAACGATGTCTCATGTTGTTCACAAGTCGACTTATTGTATGCTGAGGCATGGCATCCCACTCTTCTTGAAGGGCTGCCCTCAGGTCACTGAGGTTCTGGGGTGCAGGGGTTTGATCCTCTGCACGACGACTCAGCTGATCCCACAGGTTTTTTATGGAGAAACTGCAGTCCACTTGAGGTAAGTGAAGTGAAGTGAAGTGAAGTGACATTCAGCCAAGTATGGTGACACATACTCGGAATTCGTGCTCTGCATTTAACCCATCCAACGTGCACACACAGCAGTGAACACACACACACCATGAACACACACCCGGAGCAGTGGGCAGCCATTTTATGCTGCGGCGCCCGGGGAGCAGTTGGGGGTTCAGTGCCTTGCTCAAGGGCACCTCAGTCATGGTATTGAGGGTGGAGAGAGCGCTGGACATTCACTCCCCCCACCTACAATTCCTGCCGGCCGGAGACTCGAACCCGCAACCTTCGGATTACAAGTCCGACTCTCTAACCATTAGGCCACGACTTCCCACTGCTGGAGGTACCCCAGCCTCCAGCAGCCGTTCCCTGATGATGCAACCTCAATGAGCTGGGGCATTGCCATACAGAATACAGAACTGCCCTACACCTTGTGAATGGTAGTGTGACAAGCCAATACTACCTAAATAACATCATTAATCCAGTCATTGTGCCTCTGCATGAGCAACACAGGCCTGATTTCAACTTCATGGACGACAATGCCCCAGCTCATCGAGGTTGCATCATCAGGGAACGGCTGCTAGAGGCTGGGGTACCTCAAATGGAGTGGCCTGCACATTTTCTACACCTGAATCCCATAGAAAACCTTGTAGAAGAAGTCGTTGTGCAGAGGGTCGTAACCCTGCACCCCAGAACCTCAGTGACCTGAGGGCAGCCCTTCAAGAAGAGTGGGATGCCATGCCTCATGCCACATTTTTTGTTGTGGATACCCACCACTGTTTTTAGCTTTTGTTTCAATAAATTCTTTGAGATGAAAAAAATTACCACTCCATGCTTCTTCTTAAATGCCCTACTTTTATATAATATCACTGTAGCATGAACGTTTTACATTTTTCATAAATTTCGGCTGAAAGTCAAATATCCCTAACTTTTTGTGAGTAGTGTATTTCTCATATGTAGTTAACACTTTAAGACATAGGCACAGCTCTAATTTAAAAGCAAAATTAAACTGGTACAGTGTTGGATTGCAAGACTTAAACAGATTAAATGTATATATTTTAACACCATATTGACTAAAATCAAGTTTAGTTTACTGTACGACCCAACACTACCAATGTTAAAAAAATGTTTTTAAATGTTGAGCACTTCCTGAAATACATATAGGTTTCAGACAATTAGATTTTTAGTATTATACATTTAAGTGTAAATGTAATTCTGGGCCTAGTAAATCAATTTATTGTTATTACATTATAAAAAGCTAACTTTTACTAATTTCTTCCAGATGCAGTGATCCAGAAATTTCTTCACAGGGGGCCTCTTTGGGATGCAATAAACCAAAAACTACCCAAGCTGTGGGAATGCAAATCTGTAGACCTTTAGCTGAGCCACTACAATTGGTTGATGTTCTGTTTCTTATGCCTGTTCAGTGTTTTGATCAGTTATATATGTAAATGTTTCTTATTTTTTTTCTTTTTGATTGTGCAGCTCAATAAGATTTTAAGAGTTTAATTTGTTAAAGATTGTTCTAATTAAATAAAGACTTGAAATAGATGTTACTTTTTGTAGCTTATTGCACCATTTAACATTTTAGGCTTAAGGCATGAAATGTGCAATGCACTGCAACTTTATAGATGCATACAACCTGTATTAATAGATAATTTTAAAGATCAAAGATCACATATTAAAAGATCAAATATATGAAACCATATATTTCATAATTAAAAGATTGTCATATATAAGTGATACGTCACATATATGTAAATAATTTGTATGCATATATGTCCAATTTGTATATAACGCATAATTACAAAAGACATATATCTCACATATATTAATAATTATATACATTCCATATATGGCAATAAATGTATTATACATACATAAACATATATTTTTTGTATGGGGTAGACTTATATGTCAATATATGAAATTGTTCCATTTTCTAATATGATTCATATATGAATAGGGCATATATAAAACATGTATTGATTATATGGGTATTTCGTATATGCACATATATTACATTTCCGTATGGGTTTCCATACCTCACTGAGAAGCACTTTCTATGGTCCCTGAATAGAAAGTTTTCAGGATTGCTGGTGAGACCCTGAATTTCCTCAGCTGTCGCAGATGGTACAGTCTTTGCCTGGCTTTCTTAACCTGTGTTTGGATGTGTGTAGTCCAAGTCAGGTTCTCGAAGATGTTTACACCGAGGTACTTGAAGCTACTCACCCTCTCCACAGGGGTCCCACTGATCATAAGAGAAGTGTAGGGCTGCTGGTGTCTCTTCCTAAAGTCCACGATCAGCTCTTTAGTTTTGCTCACATTCAGAGAGAGACAGTTGTCCTGGCACCATGATGTGAGTCTCTCTACCTCGTCCAAGTATGCGGTCTCATCGTTGTTGGAGATGAGGCCCAGAACCACAATATCATCAGCGAATTTGATAATGGATGTGGAGCTGTGAGAGGACACGCAGTCATGCGTGTAGAGAGAGTAGAGCAGGGGACTCAGGATACAGCCCTGTGGGGCTCCTATGTTCAGAGTGATGGAGTTTGAGGTGAACTGGCCATCTTTCACCACTTGAGGTCTGCCGGTGAGGAAGTCTTGAATCCAGTCACAGAGTGAGGAGTTTAGGCCGAGGTCTGTGAGTTTAGAAGCCAGCTTGATGGGGACTATAGTGTTGAAAGCTGAGCTATAGTCAATGAATAGCAGCCTTACATAATTCCCATTGTTGCTGTCCAAGTGTGTGAGGGAAGAGTGGAGGACGTGAGAGATGGCATCGTCAGTAGATCTATTTGGGCGATAGGCAAAAGAAGAAGATGTTTAACTCGTCGGCCAGCAACGGATCTGCTCTCACCTCTGCGGAGGATTTGTTTCCGAAGGCACAGATGGTCCTCAGTCCCTGCCACATCCGTCGAGAGTCATTGAGCTGGAAATGAGACTCAATTCTCTCTCTGTAGCTGTGTTTAGCGGCTCTTACTGCACGTCGGAGAGCATAGCACGAGGCTTTGTACTCGTTCATATTCCCGGTCAGAAGAGCCTCGTTGGAAGCGGCAGTGCGTGTGTTAACCGCAGCACGGATTGTTCTGTCCACCCACGGTTTCTGATTGGAGAATGTCCTTACAGTTATTGTTTCTGTAGCTTGCTCGGTTAGCGTGTTTACAAAGCTTAATTCTATATCCGTGAACTTGCTGACGTCAGAAGAACTCGCCCGGAACATGTCCCAGTCGACGTCATCAAGAGACGCCTGCAGCATAGCCTCTAAGTGGGAGGACCAGCGCGTCACTACTCTCTGCACCGGAGGATCCTGAACGAGCCTTTGTTTGTACTCCAGTGTGCGGAAAATGGCGGTATGGTCCGATTTGCCAAAAGCCCGGTAGTGAGCGGGCTTTGTAGGCATTCCTGAACTGAGTGTAGCAATGATCAGTGTATTTGGTCCTCTAGTCGGACAGGATACATGTTGATGAAAGTTCTGCATGACCTGCCTGAGGCTAGCTTTGTTAAAGTCTCCCGCGATGATAAAGGCAGCGTCAGGATGTTTGTTAATGTAGCCGCTGAGCACATCGTGAAGTTTGGACAAAGCCAAGCCGGTGTCTGCCTGTGGTGGAATGTACACAGCAGTAACAATGATCGATGAAAACTCCCAGGGTGGCAAATAATGGAAAAATGTTCGAGATGAGGCGAGCAGGAACGCGACAGAATGGAGATATTCCTGGGATCACACCATTTCTTGTTAATCATGAAACACACACCTCCACCCCTGGATTTACTGGCCTCTGCTGTTCTGTCCGTCTGAAAAACAGAGAAGTTATCACTTGGCATAACAGCAGTGTCCGGGACCGAGGACAAAAGCCATGTTTCTGACAAACAAAGGATGTTACAGTCCCTAATGTCCCGTTGGAAACTAATCCTGGCTCTAAGATCGTCCATCTTATTCTCCATGGATTGGACATTTGCGAGCAGAATGCTCGGAAGAGGAGGACTGTGAGCCCTTTTCCTGAGTCTATCTCGAATTCCAGCGCGTTTCCCACGGCGTTTCTTGATCCTTCGCCTCGGGGGGTTATTGTTCATCTCTCCGTTCCGAAAAATCTCCAGAGGCCATGCTTGATTCCTGGATAAAGTGTCCTGGAACAGGTTAGTGTAGCGGTTTCCAATTTCCAAAAGTGTTTCTTTGTTATTGGTGATCAGTGCCGACGTGAAATGTGTAAAAAGAGAAAGTAAAAGTAAGTAAAAAAGTAAATAAAAACACAATCTTAGCGGAGCGACCTGGATGGCGTCCGAACTCAGCGGCGCCATCTTGAAAGATGGCGTGCTGCCCTCAATGTCCACCCTGATACGGATGCGTCCGTAATGCATCTGAAGGGGTCTCATGCGTAGCAGGCCCAACTGAAGTACTGGTGACGCAGAGGCCATGAGACCCAGCATCTTTTGAAACGCTTTGAGCTAGTGAGAGGCTTCAACTCTGAAGGAAGCCACGAGCTGCTGTATGGCCAGTACACGTTCTGGCACAACTACCGCCCTCATGTGGACTGAGTCGAAAACTGCTCCTGGAAACGAAGTTCATTGGCTGGGAGACAGAGAGCTCTTGGCTAAATTGATCCTTAGTCCCAGGCGCTCTAAGTGGCTGAGGAGGACAGACCTGTGGGCTATTAGCTCAGTCTCTGACTGGGCTAATATGAGCCAGTCATCTAGGTAATCCAGGATACGGACTCCCATCTGCCTCAGAGGGGAGAGAGCTACGTCCATGCACTTTGTAAAATTGCGAGGAGCCAGGGACAGCCCGAAGGGCAGGACTGTGTATTGATATGCCACTCCCTCGAAGGTGAATCTCAAGAATCATCTGTGATGGGGGGCTACCAGAGCATGAAAGTAAGCATCTTTCAGATCCAGAGAAAAGAACCAGTTCCCTTGGCATATATGTGAGAGGATCTGTTTTAGGGTTTTATTCTGAATGGCTGTTTGCTGAGGGCACGGTTCACACATCTGAGATCAAGGATGAGCCGGAGGCAGTCATCCTTTTTGGGGATGAGGAAGTAACGGCTGTAGAAGCCTGACTCGCTCTGAGCTGACGGAACCATCTCTACGGCTCCTTTCACCAGTAAATTCTTTACCTCGGCTCGCAGAACGTGAGTGTTCCTGTACCACGTTGAACCATGGGGGTCTTCGAGCGAACTGAAGTGAGTAACCTCGTTTTATAATCCCCAGAACCCAA
This sequence comes from Barbus barbus, assembly GCF_936440315.1. NCBI lineage: Eukaryota > Metazoa > Chordata > Actinopteri > Cypriniformes > Cyprinidae > Barbus > Barbus barbus. The sequence continues at coordinate 2,076,982 of NC_136742.1, forward strand.
TGAGACACTCCGGGTATGGCCTGCCAGGCCTCGGCCTGTGTGGCAAAGGGTTGGATTAGCTCGGGTGGTGAGTTGCCGTGTGGGGACTCATGATAACAGGAAGAGGAAATTTGCTCTATTTTTGAAAATGTTTGTTTTTTTATTTTTCTCTCTATCACAGCGGCTGATTGTGAGGGCGCTTTTGGAATGAGCCTAGAATTCACAACAGTTTTCAGAACAAACATATTACCACTGGCCCCTGGAACCGAGCGGGGTGCTTGAGGGCACAACAGAGGGTGTTTCGGGGGTGGTCTGGTATTGACAAGACCTTGTGTCCTCCTCTTCCTGTCCAACAGATCAGGACGACGCTGGGGATCCAAGGTCAGCTTGGGCCGGGGTCCTTGGTGCTTGGGAAATGGATAGCGTCTGGCAGAGCGGGAGCACTGTCGGGGCTCAGGCTTCTGAGTAGGCTTCGCTGGCGGTGACGTAAGCTTCGCTGGCTGCTGTGCTGGAGCAGGCCTGGTGCGACTGGTGGCCGTTGCCGAGCTGGAGCGTTTAGGCAGGAAGCGTCGCATAGACTGGGACGACTTCTGTGCCGCAGTAAATCGCTCTGCAAATCCCTCGATGGCAGGTCCAAACAGCCCCGTAGGGGAGACCGCGAAGTCAAGGAAGGGGACTTTGTCAGCCTCCTTAATCTCTGTGAGGTTTAGCCATAAGTGGCGTTCCAGCACCACTAAGTTGGCCATTGACCTCCCAATGGCCTGTGCTATAGCCTTAGTAGCTCTTAAAGCCAGGTCTGTTGTGCTGCGCAGCTCTCTGAAGGCTGCGGGATCAGGTCCTGACTCGTCCATGGCTTGGAGGAGTTTGGCCTGAAAGACCTGGAGCATGGCCATTGAATGCAGAGCTGAGGCACCAGAGTAGACCACTCCAGTCCCAGCTCTTCAACTGCTTTAGAGAGGATGCGGAAAAGTTTGGCATCCATCCCTGGCTTGATGTCGCTGGGATCTGCAGACGATAAAGGGGCGGGGTCAGCAGTAGAGCCTGACATCTCCATGTCTGAGGCTATTAGAGACATGCTGTCATCTAATGGCTCGTCCTCCATTGCACCGAACAAGACCATGTCGCTCGCATCAGCCGAGGGACGCTGGTCTGTGTGCTCGAAGAGGACGGGAGAATCTTCTCTGCTTAGTAGAGGCGAGGCATGCGAGATCTGGGTCGGCGTGAGTTCACGCATGGCTGAGCACTTAGTCCCTTTGCCCCGCTGTTTTTTCCTCACAGGCCCCTGGGGAGGAAGAAAACGGGGGACGTGAGGGGCGGATTTGCTCTCTAAAAAGAAAGCGATCTGAGCGCACAGTAGAGAGACTCATGTTCACGCAGTGTGAACAGTCTATCTCGGTCAGAACGGCTTCTGTGTGGGGTTTACCCAGGCAGGAAACGCACTCTGAGTGGCCATCGCCATCATGCAGTGAGATCCTGCACGAAAAGCAATGACATTTGAAACTGCGCTGAACGCTGAAGGTGGCGGGAGGCGCAGGAAAGAAAAGGCAGCTTCTATCTGCAGCGAGGCATGTCAACGGCGAGTGCTCAAGTCCTGAGGATCAGCGAAGGGAATATCATCGTCACTGAAGGAGAATTGATCTGAGATCCTATGGCGAAATGCCCGCTTAGAAAGCCATATAGCCCCACCCATTCTAGTGGGCTCTGGTGGGCCTCATCGCCATAGGCTTGTGCAGCTCTGCTGCCGAGCCATTGGTTTGTTTTTTAACCACTGCATGAACCAATGGCCACACTGCATTTTGTCTACACTGCATGATTGTAAAGGCTTCAGTCCTCAGAGGAAAAGGAGTTTCCCCCATAAGCGTCTAGCGACGCAATACGAGTGAAATATCGAAAGGGAAACTAAGGACACACATTTATGTTTTATATTTATTACATAGTACGGCTGAGATTGAACTCAATCTGTTGTTCTTAACAGTACAAAAAGCCACTTTAAACTGATTCACAAGGCCTATGCAACACTATATGTGTTACACAGAATGAAGTACTTGCCTACTCCTTTATGTACATTATGTAATTCAAATACCTATATGCACATGTTCTTTGACTGTCCACTTATCAGTACATTTTGGAATAAGGTGTTTCTTATGGTCTCAGAACTTTGCAAAAGGTTTATTCCTAAACATCCCAATATTTGTTTGCTGAATGATGATTCTGATCTTAATTTGAACATTTACCAACGTAGAATGCTTCACACCGCACTAACTGCAGCCAAGAAGGTAATTTTTAAAATTTGGTTTGAACCCACATTCCTAGCTGACAAAATGTGACTTATTGAACTAAAAAATATTGCGCTGTTAGAGGGTTCAACAGCAAGAATTAACAGAGCTAAACCTAGAACAATTAAGGCATTGTCAGAATTTATTGAGAAACTTTCTTATATAATAACTAGATAGACTAAAATATAGAGAAAGATAAATGGTTGGTATTTCAGGTGTGTATAAATGTGGCTTGTCACCCCCAGAGTGTTTTTTTTTTTTTTTATGCAAACCTTGGCTTGTATATAGTTATTGTAAGCCATGTATGCTGGCTTTGTTCTAGAATATATAAACAGTCCAAAAAACAAAACAATAAAATAAAAATGACATTACAAAAAGCAACTATGAAAAGTCCCAGTAAAGTAATGCGGTTTCCAAACAGATTTAACGTGATGTCCTTGTCACAATAATGAAGCCACTTTGAGCGATGCTGACGTGCCCTTTCATAACAGGGCTCTAGAAACACAGCAGCTCTGGAAATCAGGCCGAGTGTGGATAGACGAACAGCTGGGTGTATCACTGCACGCTGCTCATCATTACAGCAAGTGTTTCTGCTTCTCAGACTGTTAATGTGTTAAAGCACTTTCTCGCCGCCAGTCTCCGCCCACAAAGCGCTCGTGTGAGATCTTTAACAAGATCAAGTGTGCGAGACACCGATTACAGATCAGCGAGTGTCAGTTGTTCACATTCAGGCTGGACGAGGCCGCGTGGAGACAGATGGCCCTAATTCTGAAATGCTCCATACTGTGCTTAATAAAGTATTTTTAAACAGGCGTTTAGCAAGTTCACCCTGAACAGATGGTGTACTAAATTGACACAATTAATTTTGAAGAGCGAGGGTGAGAGGGAGTGTTGCTATGGTTTCAGCGGAGGACTATTTTTCCCCTGTATGGACGTGCTGGTCTACGGTATAACAATTTTCAGTGTGGATTTGCAGCACGTTCATGCTTACTAGCTGAATGACAATAATTATGTGTGTCTGTAACCTCTTGCATATCTATACATTAACTGTAGTAGTGTCATATCCAAACTCCACAGTACTATGCTAACACGTGCTGCAGAATGAACAAATTGTACAGATTCGTGTTTTACTATTTGTTATAATATCTATGAGTCGATGTTGTCACCATTGTCAGGTTCTGAAAGCACATAAAGTTTACCAGAAACACATTTAACTGATTGTTTTATTTTACTATAAAATGCAACATACAGTGAAATGTAGAGTAATTCTGATCCTAACTTGCACTCAATAAGAGTTAATTACTAACCATAAGTACATATAATGTCTATACTAAAACTGTAACAACTGTAACACCACCATCACCCCGGCTAAAGCAACTTTTTGACTTTCCTACACAAACGACAGACCAAAACTCATTCATTTCCAATGGTGAGCAGTACAGGAGCTGAGTAAAGTTCTGACTGTATGTATATGCAAAACGTTTTGGACTTCAGACATGTTGAAACTTCAGACATGTTGAAATATTCAAATATTGGCAGCTAGACTACAAAAGTATTAGCGCGAGACAATTACCAATATTTATGCACTGAAATGTTATACTATGTTTTTCCTTCAAATGTATTGGCCATCATTTGTTTTGTGTGGAAATATTCGTACAGTTATTATTCATTAATTTTACCATCGTAAATAAGCAGAGGGTAAATGCTGCTTTATGACCAGTTAAAAAGTTCTGTGTGATTGCCACTAGGGGACGTGGTAATTGTACACGAATTGGAGATGTGAATTGGAGAAAGGTGGCTAAGAAAGTAAAGCCCAAATGCCCTGTCAAAGGGACACTATGAAAACACTATAATCCAACAATGCCATGCAACATGGCCATTTATATAATCATTTGTTGTATTATGAAAGAAAAATATCTAGTCTGCATTAAGGTATGTTTACACAACAACTTTATATTAAAAATGGAAAAGTTTTTTCTTTGCATTTTTAAAGATTTTTACATACAAATGACAACATTGTCAAAATGATCCCTGTTTACACAGATCAGCAAAATTGTCTAACAGTACTTTATATTCATGCCAGGCCAGTAGTTAGCGATGTCTCTTTGTAAAGAAACATTATGCGCCTGTGCATTCCTATAGACTAAACGCGTAACATGTCACCATTTTAGACATTAAATGGAATTTCCTATCATGATTATAGTGACCAAAAATGTCATGGTCATTACACGGAGGGAAGATGAAAAGCAAATGCCATCGACACGTTTCTGAATACAGACGGTTTTCTCTTATGCATTCATAGAATTAATTAATTCATACATTCTTTCATAGAATTTCTTTCAGTACTCTGTCTTCCGTCATGTTTTCACACAAAAACAAACCTACACTGTTGTGCCTGCGTGAGACTTTTACTAACTTTGCTTTACTCTTGAGCAATATTTACCTCAAGTTTTTCAAAATGTGATAATCAAATACGGGTTTAATAATGCTTAAAATATGAAATCGTATTTCTGTCGGCACTTTTGTGGTTTATCATCAAACTGGTCATAGGCCTATTTCTACACAGTTTTCACAAATTTACGTTTTGTAGTTTATACTGAGACAATAGCAGTATCATTTTCAAAAACTTGCACTTTGAAACCTATTTTTTTTTAAAGTTTGTGTATTCAGGCAGCCAAACTGCAATTGTTGTGTAAATGAATGACCAAAGCACATACATTTTTCCTGTTTAGTTGAAAACAGTGTTGTGTAAACACCCCTTTAGTTTCACATTAATATGATGAATATATAATTTTATTGTGAGGTGTTGCTGTAAGATCCTCCTGATGTAGTATGGTGTGTGCGTGTGAATAATTATATGCCTGCTGTAGGAATGTGCGGCTGGGTTCTACAGGCTCTCTGTTCATGCCGGTGGAGCCACGTCCAGAGCGGGATTTGGCATATGTGTCCGGTGCCAGTGCAGTGGACACAGTGACTCTTGTGATCCTGAAACAGCCGTCTGCCAGGTACGTACACCCTTAAAGAAAGCGTTTGTGAGCAGCATTACTCTGAGTGGATCATGTCCTTCCTGATTGGATTGGTTTACGTGAGTGTCGCCCATTGGTGAAGAGCTGAAGTAGCATTGCATTCAGAATATCTCAGCAATGGTATCAATGAGCCACCGCAGATGCCAGTTATCCAGTATTCAGTTTTCAACTAAATGGTGCTGGAGCCAGTTTTCAGCCAGGGCGTCTTTGAACCGCTCTCAGAACTGGCTTGCATTTCCAGGCCAAGTAATGACAAAAGAGCTGCCCAGAACCTGCATTTCTGCTATGGAAATCTAGATTGGGCCAGACTGGATCCAGCACAGCATTAGTGCAAAAGAGGTACAAGTGAAGCACATTAGAATAATCAGGTCCGTTGAGTCCATTAGTCAAGTGCTAAATGGACATGCAGTCAAACTCTTCTCCAAACAGCTTTTCCAGAGTTGTGCATCAAACAGTCGACCCTCTGCCTTCAATTGCATGCATGCTAATAGCAATATCATTTGCATTTTATGGGTTTTTGCAAATTGAAAATGGTAAACGAGTGTGTAGGGGGGTAATTTGAGTAATTGAGGTACACAGGAAGTTAATGAAAGTTTCAGAGCGACACGGACCAGTAAAGCGCAACTTCAGCAGTCTGATTACACTCCACTCTGAAAGCTGCCGCTCCTCTGTGCCTCTTTCTCTCTGTTTTTCCTCTCATTCTTGGTGTGTGACTTGGGCAACTTCAGAAATGCAAATCTCTTAAATGGGCCCAGCTTTCTGTTCATAATGTTGCATTTTAACAAGATTAAGAGAGAGCTTTATGTGTTCATTGAAAAACTGCGTTTGTATCGATTCTATATGTAATGAAAGTAAGCTGTTTTCTTGTCGCAGCATTACACATCTGTTGTCTTACCAATGTGATTACATGCTGAAACTCGGGCTGTCAATCAAGCAACAATTTAAATTTAAACCAGATGAATCGCAATTAATTGCGTATATCAATATTTGCTGTCCCAAAATGAAAATGACTCACAGATATTATCATGCATTATTTTGATGGAAAAATGAAGCACAGGCATGAAAAACCCAGTGTCATGTTATGTGTAATTAAACTTAAAAAGTGAGTATCAAACCCTTCATTCTGCTGCATTCTATTGCGCTCCATCTGTAAAATTTCTGTAAGATTGTGAGCTCTGCATTCATTCTGTGTCGTCTGCTCTCAGTAAATGTGTTTTCACTGACTGCAGACTGAAGAAAAAAAAAAAATGAAATTCCCTATTATGGATTTGTTTCAAAACTGTTTTACAGAGAGTTGTATAAATCAATCTTAGAGCTTTAGCATGGAGCAGTTTTAGGGCTGGATGATATGATGATATAAAACAATGATACAAGTGTACATACTTAGATTTAGCTGTATTTATAGTGTTGTCTAGCACAGGTATCAGTGCAGCAGTGACAATTAAAATATTTTAATATTGGCTGGTTTTGTTCAAAGCAAGGGTAAGTGATTCCCCAAAATTAGTAATAAAAACAAGATCGGATGTCACAGATGAAAAGTCATAAGGGATGGTTTTAAGGGATTGAAACAATTCTCAGAAAAATAAATAAAAATACAATCTGTTGTGTTAAGTGAAAACTAGATGCTTATCAAAGAGTCTGATGTGAGTTTAACATTTTGCAACATCTTTAATTAGGAGTCATTTAAGCGTTAAGAAATATAGGATATGGCTTTCATTGAATTAGTTGTATCTCTACTATAGTAGAATTACTATAACATGATGATATTACTTACTGTGAGCTGTTAGAAAGTCAACACATAATTATTTAATTGTGCAGTAAACACAATTGTGTTTAGTACTATTTTTAAATTAAATTAAATTAATCATGCTAAATGCATCAAATTGGCAGCTGTAGTTATAACAGTATTATTACATGTTATAAAGCGTTATGTGTGTTTATGCTGTTTTGTTCTACTAGAATTGTCAGCATAACACAGTCGGCGATAAGTGTGAGCGATGTGCTGCAGGGTTTTACGGTGTAGTGCGCGGCTTTCCAGACGACTGCAAACCCTGTGCTTGTCCACTCCTCAACCTGCAGAACACGTATGTGACACACACATACACACACACACACTCTGTCACACACACACACACTCTGTCACACACACGTTTGTTTTTGTGAAAAGTGGGGACATCCCATAGGCGTAATTGATTTTATACTGAACAAACTCTATGTGCTATTGCCCTACACCAACCCTACACCTAAACTTAGCTCTCACAGGAGACTGTGCATTTCTACTTTCCCCAAAAAAACTCACTCTGTATGATTTATAAGCGAAAACATAAGCGTTTTGAAAAGTGGGGACATGGGGCAAAGCGCGCACACACACACACACACACACACTCTGACACACACACACACACACATGCACACATGTTGGGTTTTCAAGTTTTATGAGTTCATTAGGCATAATGATAATTGTACTGTACAAACCATATTTTCTATTGCCCTACACCTACCCCATTTGTGACCTGTGCTGGCAAAATGAGTCGAAATGAGCACATTTCTAATTTGTTTAGTAATTCTATTTGTTTCCACATTCTCCATTAAAATACCTTCAAAATTATTTATGACTTGTTGGAATCGAACTGAGCTACAACGATTTGAAGGTGATAGAGTCAGCAGAATTGATTTTGATAAAAATTGAGTTAAAGTTTTCTGAAGATTCCAAAGTCAAGTCAAGTCAAGTCACCTTTATTTGTATAGCGCTTTTAACAATACAGATTGTGTCAAAGCACTTAACATCTCTTAATCATTAGAAATTAAGTGTCCCCAACTGAGCAAGCCAGAGGAGACAGCGGCAAGGAACCAAAACTCCCTCTGTGACAGAATGGAGAAAAAAAACCTTGGGAGAACCCAGGATCAGTCGGGTGGCCAGTTCTCCTCTGACCAGGAGATAATTGTTTATTTATTCAATCAACTTTTATTCAAGACACAGAGGTCCATAGAGACAACACAGTACAAATATATACATAAATATAAAACAATACAAAACATTTAAGAATGATGCAAATGAGGCATCATTTAAAACATATACAGGCTTCGGGTCCAATGTTTCCAAAAGCAAGATGTGTACCTTGTGTCACTCTTAGAAACATCAGCTATGGACATAATAATCATATTCTTAGACCCTGTCAGTCTGCACATGAATCCATACATAAAATGTCTTAAGACAGCGTTAAAAGTGGGCACATTATTAGACACAAACATTTCACTGGCACTACTCCACCTAGGAATTTTAAGCACAATTCTCAAAGCATCATTATAAGCCACTTTAAGTTTTTTCATTTTCGACTCACTAAAATTACACCACAGGTGGGCAGTATATTATTGTTTACTTATTGTTTTAATTAAAATGTTAAATGTATAAATGTATTTATTTCTATTTTATATTGTTGCAATTTCTAACAATAATAGTATTATGTAGTTAGGTATTTTATTATATTTTAGTTATTTTCTTTTATTTTTAGTTTTCAAGTATTATTCAAGTTTTAATGTATTCAATTGTAGTATTCAAGTTTTAATGTATTTATAGTTTTTTTACAATCACTATGACATTTTTTCCAATACTTCTTACAATTTTCCTAAACTCTTAACGCACCAACACACCTACAACACACAATTGACAAAACAGTTAATTTCATGCTCAAAATCACACATTGCAAACTAAACTCCAACTCTAATTTTCAAATTACAATAATACACTAACACAATACAGTACATCTACCAAAACACTGCAAACATGTCTCAAAATCAAATTATTATTCCAAAACACTAACATATGTTCTCTTCCAACAGGAACATTAAGTCAATCACAGCACAATATCATAAAAACACTAACATCAAATGGAATTACAGAAACTGCATTATTTTAGGTGTCAGGTCTGACCTTATACAATAGACAGTATATTGCATTGATCATATATTGTGTTTTACACTACAGTTTCTTTTTCTTTTTGGGTTTAGTAAATGCATGTATTTTGTCTTATTGCTGCAGAAATTCAAAACAAAATTTGAATGACCCATCTCAGCGTAGATTTATAGAATGAACAGTTTATGGGGGAATAAGACACTGAGACAGAATTGCTGCAGTAAAGGCTTTATTTGCAACAGGACATCAGTTCTCATCCACATCACACCTGATATCTTTTCTGGCAAGGCATCTTGGGAAGAGTCTTTTGGTATGCCTTATCCACCCCTGCAGTGTTCAGCTGTGATGTCTTGGTATGCAGCATCTATTGCATCCTGGAGGGACATTTGGCCCTGTGGATGATGGTCAAAAACCTTCCATCTCCAGACTCAGAAAAACAAATGGGGTTGAGGAAAGGGGAGTAAGGGGCAAGAAAAAGAGTCACCATTCTCGATTGTGAGTCAAACCAGGCTCTGACTGCACTGGGAATAGTGGAATGCCACATTGTTCCATGTGATCACATATATTGGCAAGTGGTCTGGTATCCCACCCGTCCCCTTTCTCTGGCACCAGTCTTTGGTGCAGATTTTCTAAAATCTTACATTTATGCAGGAGTGCACTTTTCCATACAAGATCAGCCCAAAGAGATCCTCTTTTACTGTATATCATATAGTCATGCGATTGAAAGAACCCCGACACCTGAGTGTGTTTCCTAGATGGAATCAGCTGTAATTTACATTTACATTTAGCAGACGCTTTTATCCAAAGCGATTTACAAATGTGGACAATAGAAGCAATCAAAACCAACAAAAGAGCAACAATATGTAAGCGCTATGAGAAGTCTCGCTAACGCAGTACACATAGCAAGGTTTTTTTTTTATATATATATATAAAAGAAAACAAGTAGAATAGAAAAAGCTAGTATAACTAGTTTTGTTTTAGAAAAATAGGATACAATTTTTTTTTTTTTTAGAGAACAAGTAGATAGAATAGAAAAAAGAAAGCTAGTGTTAGAGGGTCAGATAGATAAAAAGAAGACAGATAGATCAAATAGAGTTAGAATAGAGAGTGCTAGAGTTAGAGGGTCAAATAAAGATGGAAGAGATGTGTTTTTAGCCGTTTCTTGAAGATGGTTAAAGATTCAGCTACTGGGATTGAGTTGGTCTGGTCATTCCACCAGATGGGAACAATTAATGAAAAAGTCTGTGAAAGTGATTTTGTGCCTCTTTGGGATGAACAATAAAGCGACGTTCACTTGCAGAACGCAAGCTTCTTGAGGCATATAAGTCTGAAGTACTGAATTTAGATAAAGGGGTGTAGAGCCAGAGGTGGTTCTGTAGGCAAACATTAATCCTTGAATTTTATGCGAGCAGCTATTGGTAGGTCTACGTGGAAGTGGGAAGACCGGGGACTGAGGCAGAGCCGGCAGAGCAGGACACCCAGGCAGAACCGGTGAAGCAGGAAGCCAGGACGAAGAAGGAAACCAGGGCGGAACCGGAGATCAGGACGGAACAGGAGCCCACCAGAGTGGGGCAGACGGAACCGGACCCCACCAGAGCAGAGCAGACGGAGCAGGAGACCACCACGGCGGAGCAAAAGACCACCAGAGCCAGAAAGCCAACCACCACAACGGGGCAGAAGACCTCCACAGTGGAGCAGATAGAGCGGGAGCCCACCAGTATGGAGCAGACCGGCCAGAAGACCTCCACGGCGGAGCAGACAGAGCAGGAGCCCACCAGTGCGGAGCAGGCGGAACTGAAGACCACCAAATGACGGACAAATGAGACCTAGGGAACACTGAGACACACAAGAAAGACAGAGCATTTGTGGCCCGAAGGGCCAAGGCAGGGAACACAAAAAGTTAATCAGAAGTTTCTCTGGTGACCACTGAACGGGCAGACAGATCAGTGACTGACGTTAGACAGTTCATAATTAAATGCATTGGTAGAAATGGGACAGACAGATAGTTCAGAAGTCAGATCATTGAGTGACACGGGATGAATAGGCTGTTCATTAGTGACCTCCTTGGCAATGACAGGGTTAACAGGATAAACATGTAGTGCATCTATGGTTTCTGGACTCACAACTGGACTAATGGGGCAGATAACAGGTCTCTTATTAGGAACTGGACAAACAGGTGGTTCAACATTAGTCTCATTAGGGGAATTGGGACAGACAGACAATTCAACAACTGATTCATAGGTTGATCCTGGGCAGACTGACAGTTCATGATCGGACAGATTGACAGAAACGGGCAGGACAGAGAGTTCAAAATCAGCATCAGACAGATCACAATCAGCCTTCAAGGCTGATTCAAAACAGGACGAGAGTTCGGAGATGGCCTCCTTAGCCGTAACAGGACAGGGCGTGAGTTCACAGGTGGCCTCCATAGCCGTGACAGGGCAGGACGAGGATTCACAGACGGCCTCCTTAGCTGTGACAAGGCAGGACGAGGATTCACAGAGGGCCTCCATAGCCGTGACAGGGCAGGACGAGGATTCACAGATGGCCTCCATAGCCGTGACAGGGCAGGACGAGGATTCACAGACAGCCTCCATAGCCGTGACAGGGCAGGACGAGGATTGATAGGTGTATACCACTGATACCTCTGGATGTTCTGCGGCAGTTGCCGCCACCTCTGGAGGTTCTACAGTGGTAAACTCCAGACACAGGGAGAGTTCAGTAACGGTCTCTTTGATCGCAACACGACAGACTGAGAGTAAATTGCTGGGCGCCACCACCATACAAGGAGCTGAAGTGAGCACCACCGCTTCAGAGGTGGTGGCACATGCTGAAGAACCTCCTGAAGAAGCTGCAGCGATTTCCATCACGTTGGAGAGCACAGCAGCGAGTGACACTACCCCAAGAGGTTCTGCAGCATCAGTAAGACTCTGGCTGATCAGCTGTGACGTGAAGAAACTCTGGATGATGAGCTGAGATGTGGAGAGACTGTGGATGATGAGCTGAGACATGGCTTGACTCGTGATGATCAGCTGAGACTTTACCCGTGACGATCAACGGTGACTTGACTTAGCTCATGACGATCAATGGTGACTAGGCTTGACTCTTGAACATCAACTGACTTGAATTGACTCATGACTGGCAGCAATGACATGATGGGGTGTTGTTGTGGCCGCCATTTTGTGAACGGGCTCCACTGTCACCGCCATTTTGTGAGTGCGCTCTGGTGCAGCCACCATTTCAGTCATAGATGCAGTGTCGCGATCCTCATCCACGACACCCACAGTGAACAAAGAGCCAGCACACATCAAAGCATAGCATAATCCTTTAAACTACAATTAAACGTCCCCTCATGTAAACATGACTTTATGGGCTCACTTGTTCCAAAACGGAAAATGTCCTTTAATACGACCTCATCAAAAGGTACCCTATAAGATAACTCACAAAATTGAGTGACGTACTCCTCAATGGATGAACTCCCTTGTCGTAGGTCAAGCAGCTGGTCGAATGGGTCCATACCTGGCCGCTGGATCCTTGTGTGTCTGAGTATTCTATAACGTGGCGAACGAGACTTGAGGCAAGCGGATACAATTGCAAGCTTCTATTAATAAACAGTCAAATCACAGGCAGGGTCAAACAACAGCAAATGGATATGGCACAGGCAAAATACAAGAGTAATCCTAGGGCAAGCGTGGGTCTTTACCGGCGAACAATATCCAACAGGGCAAGGCAGAGAGATAATCCAGGTACTCAAGCAATAGTCCATAGGAGGTGCAACCAGAGTCTGAACGGCAAGGCAAAGGCTTAACACGAGCAAGAATCAAAACACGAGAAAACACACAAGGCAAGGCAAGGCAAGGCTATGACAACTACGTGGGCTCTGTAGAGTCATGGCAATGGTAAAAAACTGTAAGTCAAGGTCTTCACTGGGGATATGTGCTGGGGCTCATCCAGGTGTCCCGGCCTCTGCAGACGATCAGGGAGACACCATCTCCCAGCGCTGATCCACCATCTGATCCGGACACGGACTGAGAAACAGAATGAGAAAGAAACAGACAAATATTAGCATAGATGCCATTCTTCTGACGATGTAACGAGTACATCGTGTGTTATGGGGAGTGTTCCTGGTTCCGGTTGATCTAATTAATGCAGCCTAACAATCCTTTAATGGATTTGAATAATAGGAGCGTATTAGTGTGTTATGTGTAAGCCAGGTTAAAGAAATGTGTCTTTAATCTAGATTTAAACTGGCAGAGTGTGTCTGCCTCCCGAACAGTGTTAGGTAGATTGTTCCAGAGTTTGGGTGCTAAATAGGAAAAGGATCTGTCGCCTGCAGTTGATTTTGATATTCTAGGTATTATCAAATTTTGAGAACGCAGCGGACATGGAGGACTATAATGTGATAAGAGCTCGCTCAGGTACTGAGGAGCTAAGCCATTCAGGGCTTTATAAGTAGTTAACAAGATTTAAAAATCTATACGATGTTTGATAGGGAGTCAGTGCAGTGTTGACAGAACCGGGCTAATATGGTCACACTTCCTGGTTCTAGGAAGAACTCTAGCTGCTGCATTTTGGACCAGCTGTAGTTTGTTGATCAAGCGTGCAGAACAACCACCCAATAAAGCATTACAATAGTCTAACCATGAGGTCATAATTAGCATTTCTGCATTTGACGTTGAGAACATAGGTCGCAATTTAGATATGTTTTTGAGATGGAAAAACACAGTTTTACAGATGCTAGAAACATAGCTTTCAAATGAAAGATTGCTATCAAACAGCACACCTAGGTTCCTAACTGATGAAGAATAAATGACGGAGCAGCCGTCAAGTGTTAGATAGTGTTCTAGGTTATTACATGTGGGGATTTTAGGTCCGATAATTAGCACCTCTCTTTTTTTCAGAATTTAGCAGTAAGAAGTTACTCGTCATCCAGTTTTTTATATCGACTATGCATTCCGTTAGTTTCTCAATTTGGTGTTTCACCGGGCCGCGAAAAAATATAGAGCTGAGTATCATCAGCATAACAGTGAAAGCTAACACCATGTCTCCTGATAATATCTCCCAAGGGTAACATGTAAAGCGTGAAAAGTAACGGCCCTAGTACTGAGCCTTGCGGTACCTCTTCATTCACTGCTACGAATTGATGGCGGTCAGATAAGTACGATTTGAACCATGCTAAGGCACTTCCACTAATGCCAACAAAGTGTTCTAGTCTATTCAAAAGAATGTTGTGGTCGATAGTGTCGAACGCAGCGCTAAGATCCAGTAGCACTAATAGAGAGATACAACCACGATCAGATGATAGAAGCAGGTCATTTGTAACTCTAATGAGAGCAGTCTCAGTACTATGATACGGTCTAAATCCTGACTGGAATTCCTGACAGATACCATATAATTGTGAGGATACTACCTTTTCTAGTATCTTTAACAGAAAAGGGAGATTTGATATCGGTCTGTAATTAACTGGAACTTTGGGGTCAAGTTGTGTTTTTTTTAATGAGAGGTTTAATTACAGCCAATTTGAAGGTTTTGGGGACATATCCTAATGACAATGATGAATTAATAATAGCCAAAAGAGGATCTATGACTTCTGGAAGCAGCTCTTTTAGTAGTTTAGATGGAATAGGGTCTAACATACATGTTGTTGGTTTAGATGATTTAACAAGCTTATACAATTCTTCCTCTGCTATAGTAGAGAATGAGTGGAACAATGTGTGGCTTGTTCCTCGGGGGATATATAGTGCACTATCTGATGCGATAATGTAGCTGACGGCTGCATGATTACAATTTTTTTCTCTGATAGTATCGATCTTGGAAGTAAAGTAGTTCATAAAGTCATTATTACTGTGCTTGGGGAATGCCAACACCTGTTGATGCATTATTTTTCGTTAATTTAGTGACTGTATTGAATAAATACCAGGGGTTATGTTTGTTTTCTTCTAGAAGAGATGAAAAGTAATCAGCTCTAGCAGTTTTTAATGCTTTTCTGTAGGATAGGGTATTTTCCCGCCAAGCTATATGAAATACCTCTAGTTTTGTTTTCCTCCAGCTGCGCTCCATTTTCCGGGCTGCTCTCTTTAGGGTGCAAGTGTGCTCATTATACCACAGAGTCAGACTGTTTTCTTTGATCTTCCTTAAGCGTAAAGGAGCAACTGTAGTTGTCCACTGTAGAGTCCATAGTTTCTGTTACATCATCAAGATTTTCTGCACTGTTGTATATGCTGAGGAATTGAGATAAATCAGGAAGATTACTTACAAAGCAGTCTTTTGTGGTAGAAGTGATGGTTCTACCATACTTGTAACAAGGAGTAGAATTGACAGTTTTAGCTATATGGAGTTTACACAAGACTAGATAATGATCTGAGATATCATCGCTTTGCTCCAGAATTTCAACACCACTAACATCAATTCCATGTGACAGTATTAACTCTAGAGTATGATTTCGACAATGAGTAGGTCCTGAAATGTGTTGTCTAACCCCAATAGAGTTCAGAATGTCTATGAATGCTGATCCTAATGCATCTTTTTCATTATCGACATGGATATTAAAATCGCCAACAATTAAGACTTTATCTGCAGCCAGTACTAACTCAGATAGAAAATCAGCAAATTCTTTATTAAAGTCTGTATGGTGCCCTCGTGGCCTGTATACAGTAGCCAGTACAAACATCACAGGGGATTTATCACTAACACGTGTTTCTCTAGATAATGTAATACGCAGCACCATAGCTTCAAACGAGTTATACTTAAAGCCTGCCCTCTGAGAAATACAGAGAATATTGCTATAAATTGTAGCAACACCTCCCCCTTTACCTTTTGGACATGGCTCATTTTTATAGCAGTAATCTTGGTGGGTGGACTCGTTTAAAGTAATGTATTCATCTGGTTTTAGCCATGTTTCTGTCAAACAGAGCAAATCTAGGTTATGATCTTTGATCAATTCAGTAAGCCAAGTTTTATCAATTGTTTCTCTGTATTGTAAACATTTTTTATTTGTTGAACATCAATTAGAATTTTACTCTTAATTTGGTTTGGACGTTTTCTGTATTTTCTAGTTCGGGGAACAGACACAGTCTCTATAGTGTGATATCTAGGTGAAGGAGTCTCTGTGCTGAGAATTAACTGACTTCTGTGACGTGAGGTGGCTAGCAGACGGTCGGTTCAGCCAGTCTGTCTGCTTCCTGACCTGGGCCCCAGTTAGTCAAGTACGTACTCTAAGACTATGTGCCATATTTCTAGAGAGAAGAGCGGCAACACCCCAGGAGAGATGAACACCATCTCTTTACAGCAGGTCAGGTCTGCCCCAAAAACTTGTCCAATTGTCCATAAAACCTGTGTTATTCTGTGGGCACCACTTAGACATCCAGCCATTGAGTGACATCAGTCTGCTATGAATCTCGTCACCCCGGTAAGCAGGAAGGGGACCAGAGCATATTACAGTGTCTGACATCTTACTTGCAAGTTCACACACCTCTTTAACATTATTTTTAGTGATCTCCGACTGGCGAAGTCGAACATCATTAGCGCCGACGTGAATAACAATCTTACTGAATTTCCATTTAGCATTAGCCTGCACTTTTAAATTTGCCAAGATGTCAGGTGCTCTGGCTCCCGGTAAACAATGGACTATGGTGGCTCTTGTCTCTATTTTCACGTTCTGTACAATAGAATTGCCAATTACTAGAGCACTTTCATCAGGTTTCTCAGTGGGTGCGTCACTGTGTGGGGAGAACCTGTTTGATGTTTTGATCGGAACGGAAGAGCGGTGTTTTGACCCGTGACTATGCGCCTCACAGTCACCAGTTGCCCTGCTGCACGAGCTCTACCGGAACCGAACAATGTACAGGACTCGCTGAGCTAGTCGCATCCAAAGCAGTATGTACAGCCCTCACATTCTTACTGTCCTCAACTAAAGTTTGGATGCGTGTCTTTAGTTCTAAAATCTTCTCTGTCAGCCTAACTATATCCTTGCATTTATCACGTGAATCCCTCATCGCCGACAGAGAGAGATAAACTATACATGTGACATAAAGTGCAAATAACAAGAGAAGGAGAAGCCATTACTCACTGTGATAGAGGAATGATTTACTTACCACTGTTGTTTGATGAACTTGTGAGTTCAAATGGAGCGAGAGAGAGAGATGAAAAGGAGCGAGAAAAAAGAAAACAATAATAGGCACGAATAGAAACGCGAATGAACAGCTAACGAATGCTAACGCATGGCACACGCTTTTAGATTAAAAGCGAACGATCAAATTAGTCCAATTAGTTTGATAGATAATATTAGAAATATGGAGGGAATTAAGCTACATTTTATTACTTTAAACAACAGAGAGTGATAGTAAAATTCAGCAGAAAATGAAGCTACATGGAGCTATAATCGCAAACCTCTCAGCAGAACGGCAGACAGGAGCAATCGAGCAGACAGGAGTAAAATCCAACACTAGGGTCATGTGTTCGAACTATCTGACACTATCTGGATAATCCAAGGCTACCCAGAGAAAAGACATCACCAAGCAATATTGCATATGTAGGGGTTTATTACATTTTATAATATTAATATTAATTAGGGCTGTATACCTTGGAGAACCTGGCGATACGATACATACCTCGATACACAGGTCACGATTCGATACGTACCTCGATACAGAGCTGTCTCGATACGATTTGATACAATGTGACACGATTCGATACGATTCAATAAAAATACATGGGCCAGAGCCAATTAGTTAATGCTGAACACATTTACTCAACAAACAGAACTCTGCATTTTTCTTCAATTTAATGAAAACAAAAGTGCATTATAACAAAGTGCATTTTGCTTAAATATTTGCAACTTTAAGTGCTCTGATTAATTGTACACAAATTGTATTAATCTGGAAATTACCACAAGTCAACATTTAACTTTCCAAGGGTACAGTCTGAGCTCACACAAGCACAAAATCTTCTTATTATTCTTAACTTCTTATTAAATCTTCTTATAATTCTTTTTGTGACACCATGTACTGCCATAACATATTTCACTATGAAATCACTTAAAGGTGCCATAGAATGCATTGATACAGTATTTTAAATTGTTCTCTGATATCTACACAGAAGGTATGTGGCTTAAGTAAGGGCAAAAAATCTCCAGAAACGATTTTACATGTCCATTTACAACCCTAGGATTTCTCCCTAGAATGAAACGGTCTGTTATTGGCTTATTTGGCAGGGTCATGAATAATAATGAGCTCTGCTCTGATTGGCTGTTTCACAGTACGGCTCATCAGCAAGAAGGAAGCACAGGGAGGAAAATATATATTTAAATACTTTCTCTCGCAGTTATATCGTCGGGTAATTATACTGTATATAAAACGAGGGCATCAGGGAGCCGTTATTAATATGCGAGGCATTGAAACTGCTTTTGAACGATCCATCGATCGCGTTATAGTTTCACTTTCAAGAGACGCGATCACACAAACTATGTTTACATTATGGAGCAACAGTACTTACCACACATTTCACAAGATCAGATGCTTGTCAGTGGTGCTCAGGATCTGTAAGTCATTCGCCATCATCCTCATCTCTCCTTACTGAGAGTGAAATCTTATGTACTGTAACAGGCTACCGCTAGCAAGGAGCTAACCATGTCCCTTTAGTGGCTCGCGTTATTTGCTTTCTGTGCCTTTCTGAATACAGACACCAACCCATCCCTGCACTTCACACCCCCTGCACGGCCTGGAACATAACATTTATTTTGTTATTTTCGCTGTTGTCCGCGCTTGTTTATTTACAATACCTGCAGAGCTTCTGATGGTTCGGCCGGCTTAGAACAAGGGCGGGTTTATGCAAATGTTGGGGGCGTAGTGATCCCGACTGTTGCGTCACAGTCGGTGTTATGTTCTGATTCGCCTGTTTTTCAGTGGTCTTTTTTAATCACGAGATTTACATATGAAGGAGAAAACTATGGTGTTTGAGGCTCACTGTATGTCATTTCCATGTACAGAACTGTTATTATTTAAATATGCCAGGGTAAAGACAGTTTTTCATTCTATGGCACCTTTAAATGCTACATCTTGCTTTAACATTTTCCATTAGTTTTTTTGAAACTCGCGGGCGCCGCTGCGCCCCCTAATGGCTGGGCGGAGTATCGATACTAAGGGCTAGAATATCGATACTGTATCTTTTTTTATTATATCGGTATGTATCTAAGAATCGATATTTTGAGCACACCCCTAATATTAATATAGTTTAATTTAGCTCAAAGGGAATCATTTATGATTTTATAGGGATTTGAACAGAATCAGTGTTACGGCGATTCACTGAACGAGCCGTATGACAAACTCTGTACTGGATATTAAAATCCAAAATATAGTGAAAACACTATTAAATAGCACAGTAACGAAATCGACAGATTAAGGCATTAACTTGTGAGCAGAAAACACAAGATACTTCTCTTTTAAAATATAAATCAGATTTTATTTATATAAACCTAAGACATAAACTAATCTAACACATGAACACAAGCATTCACACATTCACACGTTGCAGAAAGAGAGAAAGTGAGGAAAGGATGAGTTTAAGAGAATGGAAATGTGAAATCCCAAGTTTACAGCAATATGTTCAATTGCATAGACCTGAACAACCATCAATCACTTATTTAACCCTCGCTTTGAGTTTCTCAATGAGGCTAAAATTTATATTAAATACACCAATTAGAACCTGTTAGAATCTGGAGGCGTGTTGCTTGCTTTGCCTGTGTAACGGGGGTTGTGTCGTCGTTGCAGACAGGGGGTTCCCCGAAGTGTCTGATTGGCTGGAAGTTCAGTAGTCTTTGAAGTGACGTCTTTGGGCGTTGGCTTGCTGGACGTTTGAAGAAGTGCAGTCGAAGCTGGACTTTGTATCAAACTTACATTAATACACGAAACTCCACGGAAAGAAAAAAAAACTAACGTAAAATAATAAAATAAAATGATGTAACGAGACTAAGTTGTTTTCCTTCTCATTATGGCACATGAGGCCAGAGCACGCGGTGAGAGGGACAAGGGTACGAGAGTCAGAGAGAAGAGTAAGAGTGATGTAACAGAGAGAGAGAATTTTACGATGTCCTGAGGTTTTAAACTCAGCTTCTGGACCGTCCCATCTGGACGTCTTGACCAATTAGATACTGTTCTTGCTTAGCTAGGGTGTGTTCTTCACATCATAAATCAGCTTGTTATCAGTCACATGGTCCGAATTTTACAGGCTTTGGCAAAGTATACCTTTTTGAACATGATTTCATAATAAGACTATGATGCATTTGACAAAGAATTGATTGGAAGAAACATTCACAGCATGAATTTTCGAGCTCATACATACTAAATATGCAATATTTATCTTTAAGACTCGAGCTATTCAATAATGATTAAAAAGACATACATATTATTTGATTAAAACATGATATGTGGGTACAACATAAAATTGTCCTTTATGGATGATTTTATGTGCATATGGAGAAGAAAGTTTTTGTATAGTTCTAAGGAGAACGAATGCATGTTCTTTAGAGAAGGAATGTTGGTTTGGACGGTCTTTTATGTGTGGAGACACGCCCGAAAGAGTCTGTAGCTAATGATTTTCTATCACAGGTTTACGTGTGAACATCAGTCTTGATTACTTGCAACAAATTTGACAGTCTCCTTCTTGAATTGGAATTATCAATAAGTGTTCGTTTGTTTCAGTGTTGCAAGTTGTTTGGTGAAAGAGGCTTGCTAAGTTAGGAGTTGCTTGCTTCCAACTAGATTTATGACGTCCTGTTCCTTAAGGCCTCTCTGCATTCCAGCTCCTCAGGTTTCAGTGTTCTGATGCATCTTAAAATTGTCTGATTCAGTCTCTGATATCCTACACATATTTTCCCCCGATTATTTTCTTAATAATAATTACTAAATTATTAATCACAATATAGCTCATTTTCATTTTATCTTTGTTATTAAAAATAAGAACAAAGATGCAGCAAGTGATTCCGTCTTTTTTTAAATGTTTGATTAACATTGAGACAGATCTAAATTAAGAATTGTAATGCATGGATCTAATCAGAGCCGCTGCTGTCCAAATGGGTGCCCTAAGCAGGATTGTTGTGCCCCCTCCCTCAAATATTATGGAAGTAAAAAAGAAAAACTACTATAGGGGTCAAAATAGAACTTTAATAAAATATAAAAGTAAATAAATAAATAAATTGTAATTAAATTGTATTATTTACAAACTACAATTGTAGCTCTAGACAGTTACCTATGGCAGTAATACAATTAGTTGTCTGATTGATTTTATGGTCTCAAGCATTCAGAAATCACGCAAAAAAAAATGAAGCAGTTTTACTACAAAAACCATAGTTAATTTTTGTAAGGGTTGTGATGTCCATGTTTTTTGTTCAAGAAATTATAGAGGCTGTGTCACCTGTAGCAAAAAGTGTAACAGCAGCAATGACCAGGCCTTTGACTCCCTTTGCAGGCATTTGTAATAACATGTAATGTTGAAAAAAATTTATCGTTTGTAATGTTTGTAATGGTATTAGTCATTTATTTGTGATTAATTTGTGATGGTATTAGAATTTTCTGTGATGATGGTTCTTTTGTTTTTTTTCAGCAGGGTTGCCTCATTGTTTTTGCCTCAGTCATTTTAAAGGCTGTTGTTGGTTTAGGTTTGTTTTTATATGCACACAAAATATTATCTTAATACGTCTTTGTATATTATTATTTGAAGTAACAAAACCATCGTTAATTTGCGGTTGCATGTCTACAAGAACCATGATTTATTTAGGTATTTATTTGTGTTAAAACCATGCACATCTTATGCACACACTTTGCAAATGTCAGTCAGCGCGATCGTTTTGTTTTCATCGGCATTGGGTTTGAAAATGACATTTCACTGGTTTGGACTCATGTCATGGAGAATTCGATATGAGTATGAATGCTGCGCTTTGCAACAGTAGACCTACAACTTGTGGTGAGAAGCAGCAGTCGTCCAGAAGCGAGCAGAGAAAAATTTACTCCTCTCAGAAAACATGCAAATAAAGATCATTCTTGATGTTTAATTACTATTTGGAGCATTGGGATCGCTAGAAGAGGGCTTAATTAACTCATTTTTGTGAAAACCTCAAATTCAACCAAAACTGACATTTTTCACTTCTTTTGCCTGTAGCTCAAAATTACACCATGCACATTCAGACTAATTTTGCCAGCAGGAGTCACATTTTTAGATTTTCAAAAGCCTTCATTTTGTTTGATTTATAAGCTTGTTTCCTCAGGGGGACCAAAACCACAAGGACAAGGATACATAACATAGGGTTTACCAGAACCACACACACACACACAAGCAGACACACACAAACACACTTTAGCTGTGGTAAGTCTAACTTTTGCAGTGTTTTTCTCTCAGCTTTAGTCCCACCTGTCAGACGGAGGGTTTTAATGATTTCCGCTGCACCGCCTGTCCTGAAGGCTACGAGGGAAAACACTGTGAAAGGTGAAAACATATTTCTAAATGATGTAAAACAAGTCATTACTTGCATGGCCGAATCTGTCAATAAAGTGTTGAATATGAGCGAGCGTTTCCCACTGTCCTGCTGTGTTGAATGCGAGTCAAATCTTAGTAATTTTTACCAGAGGCCTGATAATGTGCTTGCGCTCTGTGCAGGTGCGCTCCTGATTTCCACGGTAACCCGAGTGTGTTGGGCGGCCGGTGTGAGGAGTGTAAGTGCGACGCTTACGGTGCATTTCACTCCGTGTGTGACCCACGCTCTGGACAGTGCCGGTGCCGTCCAGGAGCCAGCGGCCTGAAGTGTGACCAGTGCATGGAGAGGCATGTGTGTGGCCCTCAGGCCATCGTGTGTACGTATGACAGCTGCGCTAACACAAAACATGAGCAAAACATGAGCCACTCATTGACCCTGAGCCTTCTCTGCTACCGTCCCTTTAAGACTTCTGTGATGTAGAATGAATATGATTAACTAAGTTAAGTCGATCTGATTTATTCCTCTGTGTCTTTGTTTCTTCTGCCATAAACATCCACTAATAACAGAGAAGAGATGCAGCCAAAACAAACAACATTTTAATTAGACATGCTTAGATTTTCCCCTCACAAAATTACTGTTTACTTTTCATATAATTGTTGACTGATCATTTTCTCAGCTTGGAGCGATCAGATTGCATTGCTGCACTAGACACCTGCTCCTCAGCACACGGTTTGAAATTATGTCTTTTAGCAGTTATGTGTTTTATGATAATTGTATTAGTTGACTGGACAGATTATGCACGTGTTTTTCTGTTTTGTGTGACATGTGTTTCTTCATAACCCAGCATCAAATGTATCAGGATGTCTTTTTGACCAACGTGACTACATTAGTATAGTAATTATTATTCTGTAAAATAAGAAAATAAATAATAATAATAATAATTTATTTTATGTATTTAAAATAATTACTGTACAATATAATTAACTGTACAAAATGTTGTTGCAATAGTAATATATTCTTATGTTGATTTATTTTGGGGTTTTTTATCATTTAATAATTTTTCTGTGTGCACATTTGTGAGAGATGATATTGATGATTATTATTATTGATACTCTATTATTAATTATCGACACAGATTTTTAAAATTTGTTTATTTATTTCACAGTACAATAGTATTTCAATAAAATCTGTATTGCTCTGCTTAATTTTTATAATATGATTTGATATTAGAGATGATGACCCCTCCACAGACCGTGGGCAGGATGGCCACTCATGACCGCTCCCCAACCGGTGAAGGTTGCGTCCGTAGCTAGCGTACGCGGTGACACGGAGCTCCCAACACCAGGCCCAGGGACAAAAACCAAGGTTGTCTCCACATTTCCAAGGCTCGTAGGCACCGCCACGTGACTTTGATCATGCGAAGCGGGTTTCCCCTCAGGGAGAACCCCTTGGTCTTGCGCCACCACTGTAGGGCTCTCATGTACAGCAGGCCAATAGGTAACACGCTGGACACAGCCGCCATCAGACCCAGCAGTCTCTGAAACTGCTTGACAGTGAGTGACTGGGAGTATGCGTCTTTTAGATCGATCACGACAAACCAGTCCTCGGACCTGATTTGAGACGCGACCTGCCTGAGCGTGAGCATCTTGAACTTCAGTCTGCTGACTGAGCGGTTCAGATGCCGCAGATCTAAAACGGGACGCAACCCTCCATCCTTCTTTGGAACTATGAAGTACCGGCTGTAGAACCCGGACTCTCTCGCGAGGAGGAACCACCTCGATGGCCTCCTTCCTTAAGAGAGTATGTACCTCCTTTTCCATTACCAGAGCCTGCTCGGGGCCCACTAACGTGGATATTACCCCATTGAACTGAGGCGGACAAGAACCAAACTGGATTCTGTAGCCCCTTTCTACAGTGCGCAGGACCCATCTAGACACATTTGGCAGTAGCTTCCACGCTGCGAAATAGTCTACTAAGGGAACCAGTCCCTAGAGACTGGTCTCTGGTGTAGTCAGAGCGGCTAGTTCGGTACCCTGAAGCAGCGCACCGGCAGGGAATGACCTAACCAGCTGCTCTAGAGACCCCCGAACGAAAGGGTGGCGAGCATCTCGGCTCTGCTACGGTACCGGGCGGAAGAGACTGAGACGTGTGCTCGCTGGAGACCGCTGCGCCCTGAAGCACCGTAGGTGGCAGGGTTGGCAGAACGATCTCCTGAGGGCTTTTAAGAGTCAAGGTTGTCTCCACATGTCTAAGGCACGTAGGCATCGCCGCGTGACCTTGATCATGCGAAGCGGGTTTCCCCTCGGGGAGAACCCCTTGGTCTTGAGTCACCACTGTAGGGTCTCATGTACAGCAGGCCAATAGGTATCACGTTGGACGCAGCTGCCACCAGACCCATGCTCTCGCCCAGCAGCCCCGTGAGCTAGAGAGCGGTGAGGGAGAAACCCTCGCCCTCATCCAACTCCTTGAGCAGGTCAGCCTGACATGCCCGCAACACCACCATGGCGTGCAGACATAAGCCAACCCGACCTGCTGCCGCGTACCCCTTGCTTTCAGAGATGACGCAGCGTCAAGGGACAGATAGCTAGCAAGCGTCTGTTCCACACGCGGCATCGCTCTGCGACCGCGCTCACTCGTCCCCATCACATTACAGTAGAAATCAAAAGAGGGGACGAAGAGGCGGGCCGAATTGTTTTCCCTACGACCTCAACACCTCAGTGTGGAGGTCGGGGAAAAAAAGGCAGGCTCGGATGTGGAGGCGAGTCTGAAACCGCAGAAAACGCTAGAAAACCCTCTCTGCGGTTCGACAAGCCACTCCACAAACTCATATTGGGGTGACAGAGTGGGTGCAACATGCTCGACGCTTCCCATGTCAACCTCCTCGGAGGAAGACACGAGAAACGCCGACGCCGCTGCCCGAGGGGAAGTAACCGCGAGGCGGCCTTCCGAACTCGAGGAGCGGTCATGGGATCTGACAGGTGAGGATGGAGATAGAGGCTCGCTCGTCTCCGATCCCTCCATCAGATCCCGCCGCGAACCCCACGAGCGCCGCCTCCGCTCCGCCTCAGCGGAAGCAGGGCAGCGCCGCGGGGAACGCCAACACACACAAGCTGTGTGTATCCCCCGCAAACACAAAAAAACTTTTGCAGGGAGGAACACACAGCTCGTATTGCGCTTCTCCCATATTCCAAGCCTTAAACTGGCTCTTCTTAGACATAGCTAAGACAGACAACAGTAAATAAGACTGACAGAAACACAGAGGGCTAGCTGAATGACAGAAAGCTGATGCCGGTTTCACCGCACGTGCTTTTATACCAGCTGGTCATTACGTCACCTCGCCCGTGACGTCCCTCCCATCCATTGGACAGATTTCATTGGTATTCAGAGCCGGTTACGCTGTAGGCGTTCCCCAAAGCATCTCCTGACGCAGCTCGAGTTCCTGAAGAGGAAACTTTGTTTAATATGGAGGCACCACCCTGCTGTAAAGATTGAAAAGGCTTTCATGAACTCTTCAGTGCAGCACTTTTCCTCCCAGGTCTTTCCGCACATTACTCGTTCTGTCTTTTGCGTGAAAAGGCGTCTTCACAGAAAGTCTTAAAAGCTCAATTTTTTCAAGAGGTTAAATTGAGCGGCGTTTTGCGTCCGGGGCGAAAGCCACGCGCCTGTCGGTGTCTTTTCTTCCTCCTGCTATCGCTCGTGGCATGTCAAACACTCATAATAGGCTGCCAGGAGCTGTTTCACACTCTCTGTTAAATTTCACGCTTGAGAAGTCCTGCTCCCCTGAGCTTCCACCTCGCTCACATTTAATCTAGAGAGAGAGAACTGCTTTCCCTCTGAGCAAATGATGGAGGGATGCTGGATGAGTGCTGTTGTGATAGCAGAGGAAGAGAGACAAAAGAGGCCAGTAACATTCGTTAACAGCATTCTTGCCCCAGGACCTGTCCATCCTTGGCCGTTAACATGGTTGTCCTTTCAGACAGTGTGTGCCCTCTCTCTCTCACACACACATAATCACAAGCACTCATCCTGCACATATGCCTGATCAAATATGACTGCTCTACAAGTAAGTGCACTCCTTTTTAATTTGCACTTGAGTAAACGTACAAATGGACTACTAGTGTAACTCAAGTGTGTAATTCGTTCGTGACTAATGTCTCAAAACACGGCTGCAAGAATGGCCCTGTCCCAAATAGCACACTTCATGTGTACTTGTGTCTTACAATGACCACCGTGTGTGCGTGTCCGTTAAGTCCACAAGACCATAGGGTTTCCCATTTGTCATTTTAGCGTTCAGAAGCGTTTGAGTTATGCACCCTCGATCCACACTTCTGCCGAGCCCGCAGCAGACTAATACCTGACAGTCAAAGCAGCATTACGTCACAAAAGTCTGGACTCAGAGGAAGACCGTGAGGGTTTAGGGTGTCATTTGGGACAGGGCCAATAATGACTTTCCCTTCTGTCAATCAATCAGATAGCCCCGCCCCAAACTCCCTCCATTGGTTGAGTGAGTGTCATTGTGCCGTCTGGCCATGATGCTCAAACTAACAGATCCATGAACTAGTATTTTCATATCACTGAGATACATTGATTTTATGTAGTTTTTAAAATGATTGTTATTATTTTCTATATAAACGTTTGTTTTTTTAATTATAATTTTAGTCATTTTGTTAAGTTTTGTCATTTTTATTAGTCATTTTTTAATTAGTTAAGGTTTATTAGCAGTTTTTTTAAGTATGTTTATATAGTGTTTTATTTTTTTTTATAACGGAAATGACAAATGTTGCTTTGGCAACTTGCTGAAATAAAATGTTTAAGTGTTTTATATTTTATTTCAGCTAACATTTCAAACAACATATAATTTTTTTATGGTTTAGTATTAGTTAACTCTTTCCCTGCCAGTGTTTTTGAAAAATAGTTGCCAGTCACCGCCAGCGTTTTTGCTGATTTTCACAAAAATTTCATGGCCCCCAGAATATTTTGTTGTATAAATATCTGAACATGCAATACATCAAAATAAAGATCAGACCCTCTACTTAAAAAAAAAAAAGATGTATTCTAGCTTCAAGCATTGTTTTTTTATCAACACTTGAATGTTGGTAGATTTCATAAAAAAAACGCTACATTTTGAGCAAAAAGCTGAGAGAATCGCATTTTTATCAAATACTACATCTGGATCATATTCAGTAATATTATGAAAGCAAAGATAGATACAGTAGATGGCTTCCATCAGTATTCCAAAGCTAGCTTCAAGCATTGTTTTTTTATCAACACTTGAATGTTGGTAGATTTCATTAAAAAAACGCTACATTTTGAGCAAAAAGCTGAGAGAATCGCATTTTTATCAAATACTACATCTGGATCATATTCAGTAATATTATGAAAGCAAAGATAGATACAGTAGATGGCTTCCATCAGTATTCCAAAGCTAGCTTCAAGCATTGTTTTTTTATCAACACTTGAATGTTGGTAGATTTCATTAAAAAAACGCTACATTTTGAGCAAAAAGCTGAGAGAATCGCATTTTTATCAAATACTACATCTGGATCATATTCAGTAATATTATGAAAGCAAAGATAGATACAGTAGATGGCTTCCATCAGTATTCCAAAGCTTGCATAGGCCTTTACCACTTTCTGGATTGATATTTCACTCTTTAACGTTAGGCAGTTTTCATTTACATGCAGTTCGTGTTGATGATCGCATTATTTTTCATATGCATATACTTACATATGAGATCGCTCGTTTCTGCGTCTTCCTGGTCTGTGTTTTTGATCGGCACATTCAGGAGATGCTAATAGCGCCCCCTAGTAATAACAGTGAAAACACAGAAAATTCCATGTTTGGCCGGGAAAGAGTTAATAACCCTGATGAAAAGAACTGGCTCTGGGCTTTTTGTTTTGTTGTTTTGTTTTGTTCTGTTATTTCAATAATCAGATGTAACTAATATTCATTTTGCCCTGAAATATTGCAGAACAGCGTCTAGATAGTGGAGTAAAAGTAAAATTTTGTCAAGATGAAAATACTCTGATACTCTGAGTTAAAAATACTTTGTTTCTGTCCACTAATGTTCACATGTACTGTTTACTGTCTGCCCTGAGGCTGGTGCCTGACTTTTGACCATTGCCTTCCCTCATGAACACTTGACAATAAACGTGGAACACACAAAACTATTTATACACTTATTTATCTAACACACATACTTAGTTTACACTTCGAATTTGCACATAATATACCTGTGCATACGAAATTGTCTATTGTTATACACCTGTACATACAATTGTCAATTTGTATACTGTTATTCACTATTTACTTGTTCTATTTTTATTATTTTATTATCTGTGTTTTTGTTCTGTCACTGTCATTCTGTTGCACTGCGGAAGCTTCTGTCAAAAAAACAAATTCCTCGTACGTGTAAACATACCTAACAATAAAGCTCATTCTGATTCTGACTTTGAGCATGCTTTTCTGAGGGTTTTTTTTGTGTGACCTTGTAAGGTGGCATCTGGAGGATGCATGCAGTGTGATGTAGTGCTGCCTGTGGGGTGTGTGCATGTGTTGCTATACGCGTCTGATGTGTGTTTGTGTGTGTGTATGTGTGTGTTTTCAGCGTGTGACGACGACTGCGTGGGACTCTTGATTCGTGACATGGATCGTCTGCTGCGTTTGATTGGCAGTGTCAATCTCACTCTGCCCCTCCCCCTGCCGTATAAAGTGCTGTATCGATACGAGAACATGACGGAGGAGCTGAAGGTGAGCACTAATATAAAAGATGTGTTATTAAATTCAGAGATGATCAATCAGATTCTTAAATTCAATAGCAAAATTGGTTGCTGCTGAATAAGCCAGTGATAGAATCATATGAAATACAGTAACAGTGTGACTAGTAGTCACTTGCTGTATAATTAATGGTTTACACAACACAGTAATTTCATCTAATTATGAATTAGGACTTTTCTCTGAAAGAGATATTTGCAATTAATTGTGATGAATTAATCTGCACATCATGTTACTGAGTTAAAACTTTTTAATCAATTGAAAGTCCTAATTTTTTAGATTTCATTTACAACATATGCGTGAAAACACAACCCAAAAAATGTCTGTAAAATGTTTTCTGGTCCAACTTTGATTGGTCGCATGCTCCACTGAATACCCAGGTGAAAAAAAGTATACTTCCATAATATACTCAAAGTGCTCTATTTTTGTGCACTAATTTTGTACTTTTATATAAAAATTATGCTTTAGTACTTCTTAAGATAAACTTATGATCATCTAAGTATACTCAGCTGTGCTATTTTGAGACACCATGAATATGAACTAAAATTACTAACTAAAATACACTCAAGTTTACCACAAGTGGTGACTAAGTACATTTTTTAAATACAGATATAGAATGTTAAAAGCACATTTTAGTTCATATCAGAATCAGAATCAGAATCAGAATGAGCTTTATTGGCCAAGTATGTTTACACATACAAGGAATTTGTTATAGTGACAGAAGCTCCACAGTGCAACAGAAGGACAGTAACAGGACAGGACACAGGTAATGAAACAAAATAACAGGAAATAGCCAATAACCAATGTACAAAGCAGCAAAAAATAATAAAAAATACACAATATATAATATATAATATAGGCGACTATGTATGTACAGGTCAAGTATGTGCAAATTAGAAATGAGAATAAAAATAAAATAAGTGAGTGTGGTGAATGGATAATGTATTAGTTGTGTGTTCTACGTTTATTTATTGAGTGTTCATGAGATGTATTGACTGAGGGAAGAAACTGTTCCTGTGTCTGGTCATTCTGGTGCTCAGAGCTCTGTAGCGTCGACCAGATGGTAACAGTTCAAAGAGGTTATGTGCTGAATGTGAGGTTATGTGCTGAATAACTGTACTTATCCTTTTTGCTCACTCTGGATAAGTACAGTTCTTGGAGAGTGGGGAGGGTTGTACCAATGATTCGCTCAGCAGTCCGGACTACCCTCCGTAGTCTTCTGAGGTCAGATTTGGTAGCTGAGCTGAACCAGACAGTTATTGAGGTGCAGAGGATGGATTCAATGATGGCAGAGTAGAACTGTTTCAGTAAGTCCTGTGGCAGGTTGAACTTCCTCAGCTGGCGAAGAAAGTACAACCTCTACTGGGCCTTCCTGACAATGGAGTCAATGTGAATATCCCACTTCAGGTCCTGAGAGATGGTGGTGCCCAGGAATCTGAATGACTCCACTGCAGTCACGGTGCTGTTCATGATGGTGAGTGGGGGGAGAGCAGGGGGGTTTCTCCTGAAGTCCACTATCATCTCCACAGTTTTGAGCGTGTTAAGCTCCAGGTTGTTGAGACTGCACCAGACAGCCAGCTCCTTAACCTCCTGTCTGTAAGCAGACTCGTCACCGTCCTGGATGAGGCCGATCAGTGTGGTGTCGTCTGCGAACTTCAGGAGCTTGACAGAGGGGTCTTTAGATGTGCAGTCGTTGGTGTAGAGGGAGAAGAGCAGTGGGGAGAGTACGCAGCCCTGAGGAGCTCCAGTGCTGATGGTTCGAGTGCTGGATGTGAATTTGCCAAGCTTTACTAACTGCTGTCTGTCTGTCTGTCAGGAAGCTGTTGATCCACTGGCAGACGGAGGTGGGGACGGAGAGCTGAGTTAGTTTATTTTGAAGGGTTTCCGGGATAATGGTGTTAAAAGCAGAGCTGAAGTCCACAAACAGGATCCTCACATAAGTCCCTGGTCTGTCCAGATGCTGCAGGATGAAGTGCAGTCCCATGTTGACTGCATCATCCACAGACCTGTTTGCTCTGTAGGCAAACTGCAGGGGGTCCAGTAAGGGTCCAGTGATGTCCTTCAGATGAGCCAGAACCAGTCTTTCGAATGATTTCATGGCTACAGACGTTAGTGCCACAGGTCTGTAGTCATTAAGTCCAGTAATTTTGTGTTTCTTTGGGACGGGGATGATGGTGGAGCGTTTGAAGCATGAGGGGACTTCACACAGCTCCAGTGATATATTGAAGATCTGTGTGAAGATGGGGGCCAGCTGCTCAGCACAAATTTTTAGGCAGGCTGGTGACACACCATCTGGACCAGGTGCTTTCCTTCTTTTGTTCTTCCTGAAGACCTGGCACACATCGTCTTCGCTGATTTGAATTGTAGGTGTGGGGGAGAGAGGGGTTGCTGGAGGTGTGACTGGTTGTGTGGAGGGGTGTTCTGGGCGGGTGTGGGGTGATCGTTCAAAACGACAAAAGAACTCGTTTAAGTTGTCTGCCAGGTGTTGATTCTCCAGAGTGCTGGGGGGTGGTGTTTTGTAGCTGGTGATGTCCTTTAATCCTAGCCACACTGAAGCCGGATCGCTGGAAGAGAATTTGCTCCTGAGCTTGTCAGAATAATTCCTCTTTGCCACTCTGATCTCCTTTTCCAGTGTGTATTTGGCCTGTTTGTACAAGACTTTATCCCCCTTTCTGTGAGCATCTTCTTTGGCCTGACGGAGCTGTCTGAGTTTGGCAGTGAACCATGGTTTGTCATTGTTGTAGAATAGATGAGTCCTGGTAGGAATGCACATGTCCTCACAGAAACTGATATAAGATGTTACAGTCTCTGTGAGCTCGTCCAGGTCATTTGCCGCAGCTTCAAAAACAGACCAATCAGTCAGGTCGAAACAGGCTTGTAAATCCCGCTCTGTTTCGTTAGTCCATCTTTTAACAGATCTTAATACAGTCTTCGCAGACTTAAGTTTCTGCCTGTAGGATGGAATAAGATGAACCAAACAGTGATCAGAGAGTCCTAAAGCTGCTCATGGAACCGAGTGATATGCGTCCTTTATTGTTGTGTAACAGTGATCCAATATATTACTGTCTCTGGTGGGACATGTAACATGCTGTCTGTATTTTGGCAGTTCACGGGAGAGATTTGCTTGATTAAAGTCCCCGAGAATGATTAAAACAGAGTCCGGGTGTTGTTGTTCACTCTCTGTGATCAGATCAGCGAGTTTCTGTAGAGCTGTGCTCACGTGCGCTTGCGGTGGAATGTAAACACTCACGAGAATGAACGAGCAGAACTCCCGCGGCGAATAGAACGGCTTGCAGTTAATGAAGAGCGTTTCTAGATCTGAACAGCACATCTTCTTTAACACAGTTACATCTGTACACCACCTCTCATTGATGTAAAAGCATGTCCCGCCGCCGCGCGATTTCCCCGTTGATTCTGTGTCCCGATCTGCTCTTATCAGCTGGTAATTAGGCAGATGGATCGCGCTGTCCGGTATGTCGCCATTCAACCAGGTTTCCGTGAAACATAGAGCAGCAGAGTTAGAAAAGTCCTTGTTTGTCCGGGAGAGCAGAAGGAGTTTGTCCGTTTTGTTGGGTAGAGAGCGGAGATTCGCCAGATGGATGCTAGGTAACGCCGTTCTAAATCCGCGCTGACGAAGTTTCACGAGCGCGCCGGCTCGCTTTCCCCGTCTGCGCCTCCTGTAGCGTTTGACCAGAGCTACGGCTCCGCCAACTACAATGTCCAGCAAAACGTCCGAAAAATCAAAAACCGGTAGAAGATTTTGTGGTGTGTTCTGCCGAATGTTCAGCAGATCATCCCTGGTAAAGCTGATCTTATTTGAAAAACAAAAAACAGGAAAAACAAACAAAAACAATACAAACACTGAGGAGCAACGCACAATAGCTGCCATCAGCGGCGCCATTTTGTATCAAGTTCATGGTGTATTTATGGTGTCCCAAAATAGCACAGTTGAGTACACTTAGAAGACCTTAAGTTTCTTAAGAAGTACTAACGCATCATTTTTAGTATATTAAGTACAAAGTTAGTGTGCGAAAATAGAGCACTTTAAGTATATTATGGAAGTGTACTTTTTTTCACCTGGGTAGTGACGAGAAGCTGAAAAAGAGTTGAAGTCAGCACTAGAAAGTATAGAAAGTAAAGTCTTGAACACAGCAGTAATTGTGCTGTACTTGAAGATGAAGCTCCGGTAAGACAGCAGGTTCATTTGGAGAAGCTCTAATTACGTCAAACAGACTCATCTGCTGCGAATTAGCATCTATATTTGATTTGTTTACAATATAGTTTTGCACGTATTGCTGGAATCATTCATTGCATGATTCATGATTGAGTGATGTGAAATTAGGCCTGTAGTGTGAGTGTGTCTGTGTGGGTCAGTCGTTGATGGCCATGGCGTGTGTTTGCAGCACATGCTGTTGCCTCAGAGAGCCCCGGAGAGACTGCTGCAGCTGGCCGACAGTAACCTGGGCAGTCTGGTCACCGAGATGGACGAGCTGCTCAGCAGGGTGAGTCTCTCACACGGTAAACATCTGATCTCTTCAGTCCTTACTGTAATGACTCCTTCACTAACC
The DNA here is from genome assembly GCF_936440315.1 of Barbus barbus. NCBI lineage: Eukaryota > Metazoa > Chordata > Actinopteri > Cypriniformes > Cyprinidae > Barbus > Barbus barbus. The sequence goes on from NC_136742.1 coordinate 2,110,983, forward strand.
GCAAACCATCTAAATTCAGCATCAAACTTAGCGCCAACTGAAAGTGCAAGCATGCAATCATCTCCTCGTGGCCTTCATTGAGTCTAAATGTCTGTGGATTGAACCATGTGACTCTACATTACATTTTATTTCACAGTAACATAAAAGAGACATTTGGGGCACCGAGTCTATTCTGCTCACCTAGGATGCATTTATTTGGTCAAAAAAACTGTAAAAATGTAAAATATTATTGCAATTTAAAATAGCTGATTTCTATGTGAATATAAGTTAAAATGTAATTTATGTCTGTCATTCTAATATACTGATTTACTGCTCAAGAAACATTTCTGATTATTATCAATGTTGAAAACAGTTGTGCTGCTTCATATCTTTGTGGAAACAAAGATACACTACCATTCATTTGGGGTAAGTAAGATTTAAAAAGAAAAAAGAAAAAAAGAAATTAATATGACACTTTTTTTCAGAAAACAAGGATTCAATTAACAGTGACAGTAAAGACATTAAAAAAGTCACAAAAAATGCTATTTCAAAGAAATGCTGTTCTCTCTCAAAGTGTTTTAAAGTAAAAAATAAAATGTATCTCAATTTCCTATATATATATATATATATATATATATATATATATATACACTCACCTGAAGGATTATTAGGAACACCTGTTCAATTTCTCATTAATGCAATTATCTAATCAACCAATCACATGGCAGTTGCTTCAATGCATTTAGGGGTGTGGTCCTGGTCAAGACAATCTCCTGAACTCCAAACTGAATGTCAGAATGGGAAAGAAAGGTGATTTAAGCAATTTTGAGCGTGGCATGGTTGTTGGTGCCAGACGGGCCGGTCTGGGTATTTCACAATCTGCTCAGTTACTGGGATTTTCACACACAACCATTTCTAGGGTTTACAAAGAATGGTGTGAAAAGGGAAAAACATCCAGTATGCGGCAGTCCTGTTGGCGAAAATGCCTTGTTGATGCTAGAGGTCAGAGGAGAATGGGCCGACTGATTCAAGCTGATAGAAGAGCAACTTTGACTGAAATAAACACTTGTTACAACCGAGGTATGCAGCAAAGCATTTGTGAAGCCACAACACGCACAACCTTGAGGCGGATGGACTACAACAGCAGAAGACCCCACCGGGTACCACTCATCTCCACTACAAATAGGAAAAAGAGGCTACAATTTGCACAAGCTCACCAAAATTGGACGGTTGAAGACTGGAAAAATGTTGCCTGGTCTGATGAGTCTCGATTTCTGTTGAGACATTCAGATGGTAGAGTCAGAATTTGGCGTAAACAGAATGAGAACATGGATCCATCATGCCTTGTTACCACTGTGCAGGCTGGTGGTGGTGTGTAATGGTGTGGGGGATGTTTTCTTGGCACACTTTAGGCCCCTTAGTGCCAATTGGGCATCGTTTAAATGCCACGGCCTACCTGAGCATTGTTTCTGACCATGTCCATCCCTTTATGACCACCATGTACCCATCCTCTGATGGCTACTTCCAGCAGGATAATGCACCATGTCACAAAGCTCGAATCATTTCAAATTGGTTTCTTGAACATGACAATGAGTTCACTGTACTAAAATGGCCCCCACAGTCACCAGATCTCAACCCAATAGAGCATCTTTGGGATGTGGTGGAACGGGAGCTTCGTTCCCTGGATGTGCATCCCACAAATCTCCATCAACTGCAAGATGCTATCCTATCAATATGGGCCAACATTTCTAAAGAATGCTTTCAGCACCTTGTTGAATCAATGCCACGTAGAATTAAGGCAGTTCTGAAGGCGAAAGGGGGTCAAACACAGTATTAGTATGGTGTTCCTAATAATCCTTTAGGTGAGTGTATATTTATTTATTTGTGCAGCACAACTGTTTTCAACACTGATAATAATCAGAAATGTTTCTTGAGCAGCAAATCAGTATATTAGAATGATTTCTGAAGGATCACGTGACACTCAAAACTGGAGTAATGATGCTGAAAATTACATTCACATAGAAAACAGTTATTTTAATTTGCAATAAGGTTTTTTTTTTTAAATCACACATTTTGTTGTCTACTAGTTATATAAATCATACGACAGTTTGTGTATCTTGAGCACAGTTTGAGGTCTCTTTCCAATAGACTGTACATCTATGAATGCAGAGATTTTTTTTTTTTTTTTTTATTATTCCTATGTGTATTCTTCTACAGCAAAATGAATGGGCATGATTTCTGAAGCTGTGCTCCAGATAAACCTTATTTACATATATACTGTCTGAATCTCTCCTGTAAGACCCTGACCTTGCCGGTTTGTTTTTCAACATGAAAGAAAGCCAGAACATTAATTTGTTCATCGTCTGAAGTGATCCGCTCATTTGTGCAGAAGGTAACCTTTCACCTTCTTGTCAGCAGAAGTCCTTGATAAATTAATTATAGTTCAACTCTAAAGCAGATTTTTCGGAGAGCAGACAAGAGCCAGTTCAATAGAAAACCCCTGTGCTCTTCTTCTGTCCTGTTGGGTGCGTGTAACATTGACCTTACAAATATTTCTGCCAAACTGGAAGTATTGCGGTTCTGCAGCATTTCTTTGAGTGTTTGTTCATGTTGGCCCCAGAGCTTTCAGATCTAATGTGTCTTGTTTTTATCCCGAGGTTGGTTTCTTCTTCTCTCTTCTGCAGAAGAGCACGTGAGGCTGATCTGAGACTTCGATAACATCTCACTGCGCTTTCGTTGGGTTTTTCTCTCTGTACATGCAGGCGACTAAAGTTTCTGCTGATGGGGAGCAGACGGCAACAGATGCAGGGCGGAGCCGCAAAGGAGCCGAGGACCTGGAGCTTTACGTCAGGAACACACTGCTGGCTGCTGAAGGTACCAACAGATACAAACTGGTCCAGATGACAGAGCTGGGTATAACTGAATACATCTAATGTGGATCACATAATCAGATTCCCAAAATTGAGTACTTGTAATTAGATTAAATTTAGTGCTGTCAAACGATTAATCACAATTAATCGTATCCAAAATAAAAGTTTTTGTTTACATAATATATACAGTGGCTACGGAAAGTATTCAGACCCCCTTAAATTTTTCACTCTTTGTTATATTGCAGCCATTTGCTAAAATCATTTAAGTTCATTTTTTTCCTCAATGTACACACAGCACCCCATATTGACAGAAAAACACAGAAATGTTGACATTTTTGCAGATTTATTAAAAAAGAAAAACTGAAATATCACATGGTCCTAAGTATTCAGACCCACATAATCAGATTCCCAAAATGTAGTACTTGTAATTAGATTAAATTTAGTGCTGTCAAACGATTAATCACGATTAATCGTATCCAAAGTAAACGTTGATGTTTACATAATATATATATGTGTTCTGTGTATATTTATTATGCCTATACTGTATAAAAACAAACGCATGCATGTCTATATTTCAGAAATATTATTATTATGTATTACTCCTCTTCGTCCCCTATGGGACATAAGGCTTCAATGAGCACTCTCCATTGCATTCGGTCCCTGGCAGCATGTTAGGCCTCTCCCCATGACAGATTCATCTGTTTCAGCTCTTGTGTCACAGTTCTGCGCCAGGTGCTTTTGGGTCTCCCAGGTTTTCTTTTGCCAGGTGGTGTCCATCTTAAGGCGATTTTTGTGATGCGGTCCCAGCCATCTCAGACGTCTATGCGTAATCTCCTTAATCATACTGCAACTTCCCGTTTTCTCATACAGTTCATTGTTGGAGATCTTATTAGGCCAAACAATCTGGCATATTCGTTGGAGGCATCCATTATGGAACACTTTTCATGTCTGTTTTGACAGCTCACCAGCTCTCAGAACCGTACAGCAGAACGGATTTTACATTGCTGTTATATAGCATCTTCGTTTTAAGGCTGTATTGCTTTGATCTCCAGATAGGCCAGAGTTGGGAGAAGGCACCCTGAGCCTTTCCAAGTCTTGTTTTAATATCTTTAGATGCCCCGCTGTCCTTACTGATAAGACTGCCCAGATAGGTGAAATCTTCCACAAACTCAAGTGGTTCATCATTAACAAGTATGGGTGCTGTGGGGACGGAGTTGACACACATCACTTGTGTTGTGGAAGTATTGACACTGAGCCCAACTTGTCTAGCAAAGTTGTTCAGCCTATCAGTCTTTAACCTGCATGTCGTACTGGTTGGTTGATAGGAGAGCAAGATCGTCAGCGAAGTCAAGCTCTTCCAGCTGGGAGAACAGAGTCCACTGGATGCCTCTGGGTCTGTCTGCTGTAGTGTTGGTTGTAATCCAGTCTATGGCGACCAGGAAGAGGATAGGGGAGATAATGCACCCCTGTCTCACTCCGGACTGTACGGGAAACCACTCAGAGAGGTCGTTTCCCGTGATGACACTACACTCAAAATGTTCATAGAATGTTTTTATGATTGAGATGATCTTTGATGGTATTCCATAGGAGTGCAGTATCTTCCAGAGGGTGTTTCGGTGGACACTGTCGAAGGCCTTCCTGAAGTCCACGAAACTGATGTAAAGGGGTGTATTCCATTCCAAACATTGCTCTATGATGTTATGCAGAGCAAAATTCTGGTCCATACATCCTCTTCCCTTCCTGAAGCCTGCTTGCTCCCGTCTAATCCTGGTGTCAATGGCTGTCTCATCCGGTTAAGAAGGACTCTGCAAAACACCTTGCTTGGAATAGATAGAAGGGCGATTCCACGCCAGTTGTCGCAGTTCTTAATGTTGCCTTTCTTAGGGACTTTGACAATAAGACCTTTGGACCAGGCTTCAGGGATGGTATCACTGTTCCAAATGTCTTGGAATAGGTCTGTCAGCACTCGTGTAGATGTTAGAATGTCGGTTTTGAGCATCTCAACATAAATAGCATCAATGCCACATGCCTTACCGCTTTTCAGGGTTTGGATTGCAACTTTAACCTCAACAGAGTCAGGGGGGTTGGTGTTGATTTCCAGGATATTGTTTGTTGTTGTAATGTTGGCTAATTGTTCTGGCTCAGGGAGATTGAGTACTTTGTGGAAGTGTTGAACCCATCTGGCTGCTTGGTCACTCTCTGATGTACATATGTTGCCACTCTTATCCATAACATGGGTAGTTTGGTTTGTACATTTGCCGCAGAGTCGCTTTGTGATTTGTTCAGAAAAATTGCTTATGTTTATATATTAATTAAATATATTTATTTATAATATAAATTATATGAATATAAATATACAGTAGGCATGTAAATACATGTCAATATTTTCAAAATATATACTGTATGTGTGAGTATTTATCAGTATATACATAATAAATATACACAACACACACACACATGATGCAAACAAAAACCTTTATTCATTATGCGATTAATCGTTTGACAGCACTAATAAAATACTCTGAATCTGGCTACAGAAACTTTTATTGATTACATATTATTCATACTGTATTGATTCTCCCTTATTTCTTTTTCATCTTTTACATGTTTCTTTCTACAAATCGCCTACTGCTTATATATATTCAGAAAGTCCAGTTTTGTGGACACTCACACAGACATCAGTCGTTAGTCAGGTGGATATAATTACACAGACATTTGAGAGGCCACACAGCATTTGACCACCTGGATTTATATAAATCATGCACGTTTAAATAAGCACGTTTTAATTATTAACTTTTGTCTTTCAAACACATTAAAATGCACACATTCACATTATTTTTTTTATTTATTTCTTATGTAATGCAGGGACTCCCCAACTTTCTTTTGTCACCCGAACCTCTTTCATCGAATATATTTACCTGAAGTACCCCTGAGATTTTAAAACAAGACACATGACACGCAAGAAAACAAATAAAATATCTAAAATATTTAATATTTTAGTAAGTGTTTTATTTAGATTTTATTTTATTTTATTTTTATGTTACTTTAAAATGATTTATTTTAATTTAGCATTTATGATTTAATTATTTAAACTCTCGAAACTCCTTCAGTTCATTTATGAACCCCAGTTTGGGAAACCTTGGTGTAATGTCATATTTAATGCACTTCATGTTGTCAATAACAACGAATGGAATATATTTTCTTTTTCTTTGCATGTTTATATCAATATGGTACAAGATTATCCTGTTTAAATCAATGTGATAAACAAGTTAGGTCAAAAGTAATCTAAAAGTAATCAAAAAGTAGTCTGATTATATTAGCTAAAATGTGTAATGTTATGAATTACATTACTAACTACAATTTTTGTCATGTCATTTGCCAGCTCTGCCATCTGAAATGATGATTTTAATTAGGTTTTGATGGGATCAGTATGCTATTATCTGAGGTTGAGGTGATGGCTGGGTGAGGTTAGGATGTAGTTGAACTGCTTTATTTTGGGCTTGTGTGTGTGTGTGTGTGTGTGTGTGTGTGTGTGTGTGTGTGTGTTTGTGTGTGAGAGAGACCTGATGCTTTGTAAATGAGTGTGTTTGTATCATTGTACATGGCTTTAAATGAGAAGCTGCTTTAGATAATGAAGGTTCAGCGAACACTATGTGATGCCTTAATTAAAAGAGACAAAATTAATTACTGGAAAAATAATCACTTAAACAGATACTCCACTCACTGACTGTGTGTAGTCAAGTCGCATTTATTTGTGTAGCGTTTTATACAATACAGATTCAGTTTCAAATCAGCTTCACATTATTAAACGGAGCAGTAAATATCATAAATTATGAAACAAACTCGATTTCAAGACAATAGTGTCAGTTTTCACAACAATTTGTTTCAATGTTGATTCAGTTCAACCATGAAACAGCTTCATTCATTATGACCAGATTCAGGGAGTCATATGACTCCAAAATTATTCTTGATGCATCTTGTTTATCAACAGCATTTGCCTTCTTGTGTCCATCTACACTGTTTTCTGTATAAACATGCACAGTCTATTTGATCCTTCTCGCTGTTTTTCAGTGTCTCACGCCTTGAGTGCAGCATTTTTAAGATGCTGTTTTGGATAAAAAGTTAACATTTAAAAACCATCTCTTGGGATCTTAATAAAAATTACAAATTATAGCATCTCTGCTCTGATCTGCCAATAAAAGCTGCATAAGCATCAATAATAGTGTCGTATGAGAGGACGCTTGTTGTCCTGTGTAAATATATATCATTGTATACTGTATTTCCATATATTTTTTCCATTTTGGCTCTTTAACTTTTTCTGTGCATTTGAAAACGAGAGTGTAATGAGAATGGATAATAAATCTGTTGTTTACAAAAGAAAAGCCTTTCAAAAGAGAACTTTCTCTGCGGCTTTCTGACAAAATGTGTTTATCATTTAAAAGCAAAGAAAAAACAACCATAAATATTAGTATTGTTATAAATATAAGTATTAATATTAATTAATTTAATAATACTAAATATTATATATAAACAAATTTGCAAATAAATGTTTTCCTAATTTGTTCTGTCCGTTTTTTATTGAAATAATGCACATACAGTTTGATGGCTGGTACAAAAATATGGTAACACTTTATTTTACGGTGGCATTGTTACGTTACATGCACTTACTATTATAATGACAATAAATTATGTACAGTACAATTAGTGTTGTTTTTGGCGGCCTGTTTTAATTTTAGTTTTAGTTTAGTCTTTGTGTGAAGCTGTCATTTTAGTTTTTATTAGTTTTACGTTCATACTCTTTTTAGTCTAGTCAAGTTTGTCAACTAAAAGTCTGAGCATTTTAGTCTTATTTTAGTCAGAATTATCCATGACTATTTTAGTCTAGTTTTAGTCGACGAAAACTGATGACATTTTGTCAATGACAATTGTATTTTACTCTCTTTTTAGTAATTCTATTTAACCCAGTCAATATAGTATAAGTACCTAGTAGTATAGACGAAACCAAAATTTTCTTTTAGCCAAACCCATTTCAAACAAGGTTATCTTATTATATTATTGTTACCTTATAGACTCAAGAATACTTCCATTCCAGACAAGGAAGATGCTCTGATTTGAATTTACAACATTTATTTTACCAACCAAACATGTTAGAAGTACACACACATCTCCCAAAGACGAACCCCGGCTGTCCGGCCATCGGTCCCTTTCTCTGTGTCAGACTTAACTTTGTTGTCGTCTTCTAAATAATGCTGTGAGTGGGGCTGGAAGTGACATCGCCTGCGTCTGCGCAGTGCGTCCTGATGCAGCCCCTGAAGTGAGACACAGGAAACAGAAATACTGCAAAATAATAATAATAACGCGACTAAACAAGACGAAATAACGTTATAACATTTTGTTTCGTCTCGTTTTGGTCAACGAAAATGAAGAGACATTTTAGCATAGTTTTTATTTTATAAACCACATTTAGTCTCGTTTTTATTCGTGAAGTGAAGTGACATACTGCCAAGTGTGGTGACCCATACTCGGAATTTGTGCTCTGCATTTAACCCATCCAACGTGCACACACACAGCAGTGAACACACACACACACACCGTGAACACACACCCGGAGCAGTGGGCAGCATTTATGCTGCGGCGCCCGGGGAGCAGTTGGGGGTTCGGTGTCTTGCTCAAGGGCACCTCAGTCGTGGTATTGAGGGTGGAGAGAGCGCTGGACATTCACTCCCCCCACCTACAATTCCTGCCGGCCCGAGACTCGAACCCGCAACCTTTGGATTACAAGTCCGACTCTCTAACCATTAGGCCACGACTTCCAGTCATTCGTCAACAATATTGCATTATGCATTTAATTATAGTCATCGTCACATGACCAGCATTTACGTTGTGTCTCGTTTTCGTCATGTGATAAAGGTTCGTTGACGACGATATTTAGTCATAATTTTCGTTGACGAAAGCAACAGTAAGTACAATTACATGCAAGTAACCCTAAGCCTATCCCTAACCCTAGTTACAAGTAATTTAGTTCATTATATTACTCAGTACTTACATGTATAATTGCAAGGTAACAGGGACACCTTAAAATAAAGTGCAACCAAAATATTTATGGCGAGCAAATATTCTCAAGTCACAGGCCATTTGCAGTTGTTTTAAAATGTTAAGATTTATGTCCTGTGCGTATGTTTGCAATATGTTTGTGCTGCACAGATATATTTTGCAGCATTGCACATATATGTGATGTTTTGTCCTGCATGTGCTTTCTTAATCATTATATTTAAAAAAATTCTGATTATGAGTTTCTTAATTTAATCTTAATTCCCTGAACTTTCATCTCTGGACATCTAAACATCAGACACACACACTGATGAACACTCTCACCCACCGAAGGCAAAAAGATTAAAGCCATAAATACAAAAAAAGTGCGTAATTTATTTTCTTGGATACATGTTTGGCACTCAGAGCCAACATATTGCACTTTGGTCCTCTGGATTTTGAGAACTGGCCAAAAACCGCTTCAAAAAAGCTGCTAGCAGAAGTGCAGAGCAGACATCAGTCAGCGTGGAGTGGAAGAGCTTCATTATCCATTCTGTGCATGAGATCCCTGCTCCAGTAAACGAGTAGGAATCAAATGATTCTGTCCACCCCAAAGACCCGAGCTGCGTTTGAAACTCGCTATGCAATTATTTCCAGCTCGGCTCGCTTGGCAGGTATATACAGCACTCTTTGTAGTCGATCGACTTTTTGCGTTTGAACTCTTGAGGAATTTCACAAACGCATGTAATTATAGCTCATTTTCATCTCAATTTAATGATTTTTATTTAAATTAGAATATGCAGAGAAGCTTGCTCGCTCTTTTATTTCACTCCCCCGTTTGAATTGATTGGAGTTTCAGAATCAAATTTAATTTGATTAAAGAACATTAACTCTGCTGATTCAAATTTGAACTTCTTTGAACCAAACTGAAGCAGGTCACACCTATGAGATGGAGGTGAAAAGAAATAAGGGAAAGTTGCATGTGTTCTGTGTATATATTGTCCCCTGTGTGTGTTATTCATCATTAGAATGAGATTCATAAATGGTCTGTTCATATTCGTAAATGTATTTACAATTACAGTATTTTTGTGCATTGGGTGTGCGTGTAAAATTTCTGCTGCTCACATTAAAGCAAATGTGACTGTCTGTCTCTGTGTGTGTGCGTGTGTGCGTGTGTGTGTGTGTGTGTGTGTTGTCCAGCTTTACGGGACAAAGCACGTGAGCTGAACGCGACTCTAGGCTCGAGGGATGGGGCTCCTGAGAAGAGCGTGAACAAGATGAATGACGAAAGCCAAGCCATGCTCGCAGAACTACGCAAACGCCAGCTCTCCGGGAAGAAAAACATTGTTGACGAAGAACTGGGGTAAAACACACACACAACAAGTGTTCACACTGCAGTCCAGATTATGTCCCTTCCAGGATGTCATTTTTTTTTTTTTTGCACAAGGCTGCATTAGTGCTGCTCACTTTTTCAGTGGCATTGGTTCCGGGAAGTATTTTCCCCATTCATCTTTCCCAAATGGATTTTTTGTTAAAGTCTTTGTTAAAGGGATAGTTCACCTTCAGTTGCTGGTCCCCACTGGTTTCCATAGTATGGGGAAAAAAACACTATGCAAGTAAATGGGGACCAACTGAAGGTGAACTATCCCTTTAAAGAGTTATACGCCATGAACCAACCCAACCAGTTACAAGGGGAATCACTAAATTGCAAATTTTGATTTGAAGCTGAAACTATTTGAAGATTGGACAAAAATGCAAAGACGCAAGACTGTGTACTTTACAGCTTTAGTGAGGGAAAGAACTACAATCCCAGGAAGCAAGTCTTCAAAACAATGGATAATTATTTATTTATTTAGTTGATGATTGTAGCTATAGAAACATGAAAATATGCATACAAATATGTATGTTTGTATCATTGTGGGTGGAGCTAAAGATAATTTTGCAATTTGTGACTGTTGTGCTCTATAATGGAAGAATTGTGCAGTATTGAGGTTGTGCTTAAAATGCGGGACACAGGTGAATATTAAGCTCTCATAACAAACAGCGTTGGTATTTATTGCAAAGTGTTTTAATGCAGCGTACTGTTCATAAGTAAAGATCATATGAATGTTGCTCAGTTTGAGTACCACAACAAACCTCCTTCACACAGAGCACATAAACCTATGCAGCGGTGAGGATGCCATTTAAGCTCACAGGTTGGAATAATTGTTTTGGTGGCTTTATGTTTCTCGTCGTATTTTGTGGTTCATTGGATCACAGCTCAAATGAAGAAAGTTTCTCTTTCGTATGTAAAATCTTAATTAACTAATTAAAAGTTGCCCGAGGTTGGGCGGGGGAGGAATATTATTCCAGCCTAATCAAATTACTTCTGTAATGGATTCCAGCATCTGTACGCCCATGAGAGAACAGAAAGAGACACCTAGAGGAGGACAGAGGGAAAGAGTAAAGTAACACATAACTGTTTAAGAGCTGCCAGTTCCACTTCATTAGGTGGCTTACAGGTGGATTCAGTTTGAGTTGGTTTGATGTCTCCTCAGAGATCCCTTGTCTTTTAGTAAAAGACAAAAGCTGTCCTACAAAATACAGTATTGAGCTCTGATTGTAACATCTTTATTCAGGGTTGTAGGAATTTATTCACAAAGGAATTGTAAAGGATTAGCCCTTATTTTAATTTATCTTTTAGGTAATCTATTCTTAAGATTCGATATTGATATTTACATGATTAATCAATATTAATCAAAACGTCCAACTTATACCTTGTTAACGATACCTCATTAACGACTTGTCCAGCAAACGTTAAAATCAATACGTTATCTCTTAACAATTAAATTTTATTCCCGTGGCCACTATAATAACACAGAATTGATTAGGAAATTTTAGCATAGGTAACGCGATCTTTGGCAAATAGTTTAAGACTTGAAAATCACACAGCACCAGACAAAGATTTCTTAATAAATCAAAGTTTATTTGCTACTCTACGACACTACTAAGCTAAAATAACGCAAAACAGGATACGTAACACAAACACACACATTGCAATGAATTGTTTTGATCTGAAGAGAGTTTAAGGTTCTAATGCTCGTTTTCATGAATGCTCTAACTTCAACCTGAGGGAGTCACAAGCAAGGAACTTTACTATGTTTACACTTAAAGATGAATGCAACCAGTTTCCAGCAGCATTATGAAGAATTGTTTGATATTACTTGTTTTAAGTTGAGTTTCCGTTACTTTCCTGGTCGAGGGAACCCCGGGTGCGGATTGGCTGCTGAAATCGCTGTTGCTGATGTCACTGGGAATGCCCTCTTGCGATTGGTTGGTTTCTGGACATGATGACGCTCTTAGGAAGTCTGTTTCAGTTCTTACGGCTTCAGATGTTAAAGTTTCTTTAGAAGTTTGACTAAGTCTTGATAGCTGTTCAGTGCTCGGCCAGATGTTAATGGCTGGGAGCACTTTGGCGCGTCTCGATGAGGAGCCGAAGTTTCACCAGGTCAGTGCGCCAGCAAGCAAAGAGAGAGCCACGCACCAAAGTTGGGTCTGTCTTTAATGGGCTGATTTCAGTCTGCCCCTTTTGCTGTTTGATCCAAACCAATCACGGAGCCCCGCCCCGCACGGCTCAGTTTTCCGTGCGTAAATCCTTTGCTGAATTATTCCATAACATGAAGAGCATATCCTAGCAGATTCTTATAAGTGTTTTAATCATACATTATGATGAGAGGTCAATTTTCATCAACACCAAATTATTGCTGACGCAACTAGCTTTCATTCGAAATCAAACACCAAGTATTTTGCATACCCAAGGTACATATATAAATTTTATCTATTACGCGGTTAAGGCATAGATTAAACGATCCTAAATTCTAAATAATCACACCAAGCATGTGAAACTAAACAATAGTGATCGGGAAAAATTAGACATCAAAAGATTACACCAATACTATAGATTCCAATAACACAGCAACCTTAATTTCATTTCATGAAATACAACCTGAATATATATTGTAAATATATTGTATATATTGCTTTTTAGTATATTGCTTCAATAGCAGCAACAATTATAATTTGTCCTTTTTGAAATACATATCCTCCTGAGACCCAGCTATGGAGTTTTTGCCTCTGTAGTGGACATTATATTTCAATGAATTTCTCTGAGACCTCACATGTCACAGTTGTAAGTCTGTCTTAAATCTTTCAAAAATTTAAATTTTCAATTTTGTTCTAATGCTCTAAACAATGTAATGACATGAAAAAATACTAAATTCACAAAGCTTTTTTTGGGGGGGGTCTCGGCAAAGCTTTGAGTCTCTTTGTCTGTTAATAAGAAGAAAAGCCGCGTTTCCTTTGGAATGTGAGGAGGAGAGAGGAGAGTTGTCCGGGGGTCATGAGTGTCCCATTGGGCATGTATCTGTGAGACTTCAATGCCCAGTCTCATCATAAAAACGTCTCTCCTGGTTGATACAATCATTGAATTTATGCGTTAATGGTCAGGAGATATCAGGGGGGGTCTGTGCTGGAGTCTTTCCAGATGCCAAGATCTTTGTCCTGTTTCTGGTTGAATTATGCTTAAGTGATAAGAAACAACCATGAAGTCCTGTTTTAAATACATTCCAGATTTTTCCACACATATATCCTTTGTTTTAGGGGTCTCGTGAGACTTTAAGGAGAGCAGAGCAGGATGCTTGGGCGCGGTGCTGGTCGTTAATTAATTTTACGGCCACAGATAGCGAAAAGAGCAAATTTCTCCGGAATGTACTGTCCTGTTAATAGGTGTGTGTGTGTGTGTGTGTTCTTGTTTCGACAAAGTTCTACAGAATAGTATGTGCAAAAAACATAAACATAGCATCACATGTTGTGATTTATTCACCCATGTGTCAGAACACACAAATTGAAAGTAGGTGGATTTAATCAGTCAATCAGCATATTCTGGAAGTCTCACACTACTGCACAATAGTTTGAGGTCAGTACGATTTTTGTTTTTGAAAGAAGTCTTTTAATGCTCATCAAGGTTGCATGTTGTGAAATATTATTACCATTCCAAATAGCTGTTTTCTACAGTATGTGAATTTCTGTTAAAATATAATTTATTCCTGTGATGCGCAGCTGTATTTTCAGCATCATTACTCTTCAGTCTTCAGTGTCACATGATCCTTCAGAAATCATTCTAATATACTGATTTGCTGCTCAAGAAACATTTCTGGTTATTATCAATTTTGAATACTTCTGAAAATTTTTATGGAAACGGCGAGACATCTTATTTTTCAGGATTCTTTTATGAATAGAAAGTTCAAAAGAACATAATTTATTTGAAATAGAAATCTTTTGTGACATTATAAATGTCTTTACTGTGACTTTTGATCAATGTAATGCATCCTTGCTGAATAAAAGCCAAAATCTCACTGATGTAGTGTAGGTCATTCTGCTTTGCTTTGGTCTTTTAACGGGTTTTCTTGTGTCATGAGTCACAGATAAGAAGCTCTCTCTTCATCTTTATAGTGCCGCAGAGGCTCTTTTGGCTAGAGGGAAGCGTTTGTTTGGAGATCCACACCAGGCCACAGAGGACCTGAAGAAGGAGGTCAGTGATAAAATGGGCGATTACAAGCAGAAACTGGACGAAGCTCAGGATCTGCTGAGGAATGCGCACAACAAAAACAAACCGGTCGAGGGACTGGCTGTTAACAACCAACTGAACCTCGACCGTCTGCAGGTGCACACTTACACAAGCACACAGACTTACTTTATAAAACGCTCCGAGTCGTGACTAAAGCGTTTTGTTATGTTTGAGCAGGGAAAGAGGGATGTGGCTGGTGAACAGAAAAAGGAGATGGAGGGAATTTTGGCAGAAGGAGAGAAGATGCTGGACGAAGCTAACGCTCTCTCAGACAGCATCAACCGGGGCAAAGAGGTCAGTTTCTTGCAGAAATGTTACTAAACAATAACTTATCTTTTAGAGTCTTGGCTGACTGACTGCCGTCTGCAGGAGCTGGAGGAGATGGCGCGAGAGCTGGGTCCCCTGCAAGATAAGTTGGATTCTAAGGTGCTGCGGTTGGGTCGCGGTCTGGATGACTCCATCCCTGATCTGCTGTTGAGAGCGGAGGACCACGCCGGCCAGCTCAACAATTCTGCGACAGGTGTGTGTGTGTGTGTGTGTGTATAGTGCAGTTTCCAGCTCAAATAAACACTAGAGGCAATAAAACACCAACAACTGTTATTGCTTTTTGAACAAATTATGATTACAAGGGGCAGATTATTGATTAATGTAGACTTATTTTTGCATGGTTTCTTGTGCAGTACTATGTTGTGAGATCAAAATACTTTTACCATAGTGCACGAGTTGTGAAATGTAATACATTTCTTCATTTGCATCACATAACCAGCTCTTTGTGTAGCTTTTCTGAAACAGTAAACTTGCTCGGTAGTGCACCCGGTACTGCATTGCACTTGTGATGGGAAGCACTCAGATACCTGTGAAAAGTCCCGTGAAATACAGGTCACAATAAAAGAGCTCAAACACTTGCAGAAACAAGATAAAACTTTTGTTAGTGTGAGTGTAGGGTTTACTGTAGGTGCTGCCAATGTTGTGGGTAACGCATTACAAGTAACGATAGGTACGTAATCAGATTACTTTTTTCAAGTAACTAGTAAAGAAACGCATTACGTTTTAATTTAGAAGGAAACATTTTTTTTTTACTTTTTTTTCAAAAAGTAATGCCAGTTACTCTGTTTTTCATGTCTTGACTGACAGCTCTGGTGTTGCCATGTTGAGAGAAATCAGGAGTAAGTGCAGAGCGTTGTGTGTGAACATGATCTTACTGTAGTTCTAGACTAAATATCAACATGTATTTACTCATCTCACCTGCAAAAAAACACATTCAGTGTTCCTCAAAATCAATAAAAACAGTCAAATGCAAACCCAGAATATGCACTAAATTAAAATTAGTCCAAATCTGCACTAATTAAATGTTAAATAAGACAAATATCATTTATTCATTTAATCCCATTTTATTAACCAATGTCTTTGCTACTGACCTTCGATGATCCAATTTAACATACTAATAAGCAAAAATGGCATGTTTGCATTTCATTTTTGTTATCGCAGAATAGTGTTCAACTTTCTTCTTCTGCGTTATATTCTTCATGCGATTTGTTTGAGCGGCACCCTCTACCGTACAGACATGAATTTACATTTCCTTCAGCCTGAGACCTGCCTATTCATTTCACTTTTGGTGTGAAAGGGCTTTTACATTTGTAAAACAAGTACTTTTCATATTAAAAACAAACAAGCAAGCCCTGCCTAGATTTAAAAAGTAACTCAAAAGTAACGTTACTTTCGATAAAAAGTAACTAAGTAATGTAATAAGTTTCTTTTTTAGGGAGTAACGCAATATTGTAATGCATTACTTTTAAAAGTAACTTTCCCCAACACTGGGTGCTACATTATTTAATGTATATGTACACATAGTAAAACGCTGCCAGATTCATATTTTCATCTGTTTTGATTAGAATGTGCTTTTAGTGCCAATCACTGGACATTTCATTTGAAAACTGTCACCAAATGTGTAGAAGCAATGTAATATCATTTTGTGGAAATGTGACCAGAGGCACGTTTTTCCAGTGAGCCTGGGTTGATTTAATTTGTCTTCTCTCACTATTCTGAACTTCGATTTCTGTAGCATTCTAGCTGAGGCAAAGAACCTGTCCTTCAACGCCACAGCTGCATTCAATGCTTACACCAACATCAAGAACTACATCAAGGAGGCCGATAAAGTGGCCAAAGAGGCAAAGAAAACCAGCATTCATGCTCTACAGCTGGTGAGGAAACACACACAAACAGAATCATGAGTGGCAAACATTATACAGTTGTAGGGGTTTATTACATTTTATAATATTAATAGTTTAATTTAGCTCAAAGGGAATCATTTATGATTTTATAGGGATTTGAACAGAATCAGTGTTACGGCGATTCACTGAACGAGCCGTATGACAAACTCTGCATTGGATATTAAAATCCAAAATATAGTGAAAACACTATTAAATAGCACAGTAACGAAATCGACAGATTAAGGCATTAACTTGTGAGCAGAAAACACAAGATACTTCTCTTTTAAAATATAAATCAGATTTTATTTATATAAACCTAAGACATAAACTAATCTAACACATGAACACAAGCATTCACAGCATTCACACGTTGCAGAAAGAGAGAGAGTGAGGAAAGGATGAGTTTAAGAGAATGGAAATGTGAAATCCCAAGTTCACAGCAATATGTGCTATTGCATAGACCTGAACAACCATCAATCACTTATTTAACCCTCGCTTTGAGTTTCTCAATGAGGCTAAAATTGATATTAAATACACCAATTAGAACCTGTTAGAATTTGGAGGTGTGTTGCTTGCTTTGCCTGTGTAACGGGGTTGTGTCCTCATTGCAGACAGGGGGTTCCCCGAAGTGTCTGATTGGCTGGAAGTTCAGTAGTCTTTGAAGTGATGTCTCTTGGGCGTGGAGTTGAAGTTTGGTTGACGTTTGAGTGCAGTCGGAACTGGACTTTGTAGCAAACGTACATTAGAACACGAAACTCCACGGAAAGAAAATAAACTAAAGTAAAAGAATAAAATAAAATGATGTAACGAGACTAAGTTGTTTTCTTTCTCATTATGGCACGTGGGCCAGAGCACGCTCAAAGAGCAGCACGCACGCGGTGAGAGGGACAAGGGTACGAAGAGTGATGTAACAGAGAGAAGAGTAAGAGAGTGTATTTTACGATGTCGTGATGTTTTAAACTCAGCTTCTGGACCGTCCCATCTGGACGTCTTGACCAATTAGAAACTGTCCTTGCTTAGCTAGGGTGTGTTCTTTACATCATAAATCAGCTTGTTATCAGTCACATGGTCCGACTTTTACAGGCTTTGGCAAAGTATACCTTTTTGAACATGATTTCATAATAAGACTATGATGCATTTGACAAAGAATTGATTGGAAGAAACATTCACAGCATGAATTTTCGAGCTCATACATACTAAATATGCAATATTTATCTTTAAGGCTCGAGCTATTCAATAATGATTAAAAGCAAGACATACACAATGAGTGATTAAAACAAGGATATTAAAATCATATGTGGGGTTCTGCATAAAAATGTCCTTTTAGGATGATTTTATGTGCATATGAAAAATAAAGTCTTTGTATAGTTCTAAGGAGAACGAAGGAATGTTGGTTTGGACGGTCTTTTATGTGTGGAGACACGCCCGAAAGAGTCTGTAGCTAATGAATTTCTATCACAGGTTTACATGTGAACATCAGTCTTGATTACTTGCAACAAATTTGACAGTCTCCTTCTTGAATGGGAATTATCAATAAGTGTTTCTTTGTCCTCAGTGTTGTAAGTTGTTTGGTGACAGAGGCTTGCTAAGTTAGGAGTTGCTTGCTCCAAACTAGATTTATGACGTCCTGTTCCTTAAGGCCTCTCTGCATTCCAGCTCCTCAGGTTTCAATGTTCTGAAGCATCTTAAAATTGTCTGATTCAGTCTCTGATATCCTACACAGTATATACAGTATCTCACAGAAGTGAGTACACCCTTCACATTTTTGTAAATATTTTATTATATCTTTTCATGTGACAACACTGAACAAATGACACTTTGCTACAATGTATAGTGAGTGTACAGCTTGTATAACAGTGTAGATTTGCTGTCCCCTCAAAATAACTCACACAGCCATTAATGTCTAAACCGCTGGCCACAAAAGTGAGTACACCCCTAAGTGAAAATGTCTAAATGTCTAAAATGCCATTTTCTCTCCCCGGTGTCATGAGACTAATTAGTGTTACAAGGTCTCAGGTGTAAGTTAAATTTGGTGTTATCGGTCTCACTCTCTCATACTGGTCACTTGAAGTTCAACATGGCACCTCATGGCAAAGAACTCTGAGTATCTGAAAAAAATAATTTTTGCTCTACATAAAAATGGCGTAGGCTATAAGAAGATTGCCAAGACCCTGAAACTGAGCTGCAGCACGGTGTCCAAGACCATACAGCAGTTTAACAGGACAGGTTCCACTCAGAACAGGCCTCGCCATGGTCGACCAAAGAGGTTGAGTGCACGTGCTCAGCGTCATATCCAGAGGTTGTGTTTGGGAAATAGACGTATGAGTGCTGCCAACATTGCTGCAGAGGTTGAAGGGGTCGGGGGTCAGCCTGTCAGTGCTCAGACCATACGCCGCACACTGCCTCAAATTGGTCTGCATGGCTGTCGTCCCAGAAGGAAGCCTGTTCTAAAGATAATGCACAAGAAAGCCCGCAAACAGTTTGCTGAAGACAAGTAGACTAAGGACATGGATTACTGGAACCATGTCCTGTGGTCTGATGAGACCAAGAAAAACTTATTTGGTTCAGATGGTGTCAAGCGTGTGTAGCGGCAACCAGGTGAGGAGTACAAAGACAAGTGTGTCTTGCTTACATTAAAGCATGGTGGTGGGAGTGCCAAGGTCTGGGGATGCATGAGTGCTGCCAGCACTGGGGAGCTACAGTTCATTGAGGGAACCATGAATGCCAACACGTACTGTGACATACTGAAGCAGAGACTGGGCCAAAGGGCAGTATTCCAACATGATAACGACCGCAAACCCACCTCCAAGACTACCACTGCCTTGCTAAAGAAGCTGAGGGTAAAGGTGATGGACTGGCCAAGCATGTCTCCAGACCTTAACCCTATTGAGCATCTGTGGGGCATCCTCAAACGGAAGGTGGAGGAGCGCAAGGTCTCTAACATCCACCAGCTCCGTGATGTCGTCATGGAGGAGTGGAAGAGGACTCCAGTGGAAACCTGTGAAGCTCTGGTGAACTCCATGCCCAAGAGGGTTAAGGCAGTGCTGGAAAATAATGGTGGCCACACAAAATATTGACACTTTGGGCCAAATTTGGACATTTTCACTTAGGGATGTACTCACTTTTGTGGCCAGCGGTTTAGACATTAATGGTTGTGTGTTGAGTTATTTTGAGGGGACAGCAAATTTACACTGTTATACAAGCTGTACACTCACTACTTTACATTGTAGCAAAGTGTCATTTCTTCAGTGTTGTCACATGAAAAGATATAATAAAATATTTACAAAAATATGAGGGGTGTACTCACTTCTGTGAGATACTGTATGTATATGTATGTATGTATGTTAAAACGGTTAGTTCTATTCCTCGATTCTGATTGGTCAGCAGCTGTGTTTTATTCATGATACAGCACAGCTATGACCGCTTCACCCAACGGTTGTGTGTATCACTGAGCAACACCCCTAGCAACGTAAACAATCAATAATATAGCATCAAAACTGTTTCATGTATTGTGTATTTTATGTATTTTACGAGGCCTGTTAGAGACCTTGCGCTCCTCCACCTTCTGCAGAATTAACTGTTTGTTATTTATTTAGTGAAGTATGAGTGACCCCTGCTGGCATTATGCTGCATCTTTCATCTTAAATTTTGAGACCCCGTCTCATAAAGGCTTCTCATGCAGAGATATGTTGATGTGTGTGTGGCACGCATCTGTGTGGAAGCCTACAGTTTCCGTAGTGAGGAGGGAATATTACTGTATTTATTAGTTTTTTGTTTCAGGTATTATTCTGTATGTCCATATGTCCATCAGTTTACACTGTAATGATGCTTGCAAACTCGTGCTGTGCTGTGAATCGGTCCGCTATAAAACTAAAAGACGGAAAACAGACGTTTTTCCCATGCTGAGAGATAAGCAGATGTATGTGTGTGAGAAAATATCATACATATCACGCATAGTTCCGGACCTTGATTCTGATTGGTTGAGACACATTCGAAGTCGTTGTAAATTACACTACAAACCTACACCTTTGTTTACTTTGTGTGTTGCTTGGCAACCACTTTGTTCCAACCATAGGTTCCAACCACAACTGTTTCTGAGGAACTACATTGTTTGGTGGAAGAATGTTTATATTAATATCATTACACTTATTTGCTCTGTTTTATTTTGTGAAACCTTACTAAGTATATGGAATAACCGTTTTATAAAAGCAGTAAGCCCTGTGAAGCCGTGTTTTACAGTGAATTTATAACAGCTTATTGCTTTAATGACACAGTGGATGATAAGAGCTCCTATTCTTTGTTTTTATTTAAGCTTCATTAGATGAGGCATGTTTGGAACATTCTCTTGCCGTTTACTGTTGTTGTCAGGAACTATTTTTTAGCGGAAGGACAGCATTTAACGAACTTGCTTTTAAAAAAAGTAACATTTCAATACATACATTTTTGGTTTTAATATTTTTATTGGGTTACACTTTATTTCGATAGTCCACTTTAGACATTCTACTAACTATAGTTAACTTTGTAACTATATGTCAACAACATGTCAACTAATTCTCATTAATTTGCAACTACATGTCTACTAACTCTCAGTAGGGTAGGTTTAGGGTTAGTAGAGTAAGTTGACATATAGTTGCAAAGTTTCTGATAGTCAGTATGTTGTATGTTGTGGACCCATTAAAATAAAGTGTTAGAATATAT
This sequence comes from Barbus barbus, assembly GCF_936440315.1. Taxonomy (NCBI): domain Eukaryota; kingdom Metazoa; phylum Chordata; class Actinopteri; order Cypriniformes; family Cyprinidae; genus Barbus; species Barbus barbus. Next base: position 2,132,375 of record NC_136742.1, read on the forward strand.
TAAGCAGACAGTCTACTAATACTCTAATGACTGCTAGTTGACATGTAGTTGCAGAGTTACTTACTATTAGTAGAATGTCTAAAGTGGACTATCGAAATAAAGTGTTACCTTTTATTGTGTGGTAACCGTTTTATAAAACTCTTCGCTCCGCTTCACATCGTGCCTAACAATGCTCTTCAGCCATGATTTATTCACGATACAGCATGGCCTCTCGTACCTTATTGCTTACATATATACAGTGTTGGGGATGTAAAGGGGTTACGTAATTTAAATACAAAATAAATGTAACTGTAATCCGTTACAGTAATTTAACATTAAAGTAGTTAAATTAAATTACAGTTACTTATGAAAATGTTAACGGTTACAAAGAGAATTCTGAATATTTTCTGTAAATAATATTAGGTAGGTGTTACGTAACGCTCCTCCAAGGAATTCAGGAACCAGTGGGTAAAGGGAAAACAGGCTTTTAATGAATCGAGGGTATCAGAATACAAGAAATCACAGACTCGACAAACATTGAGACCAAATTGAATGCTTATAAAGCAAACGGAAACAAAGGAGTGAACGAGATAATGACAAAAACACAGGTGAACGGACTTAACCTTAATTAACTAACAAGGAACTAATGAGGAAAACTGGAACAAAACCAAATAAGGGCAAACAGGAAACTGAGGAAGAACACACACGTAACAGTTGGCAAACCCCCCAACCCGGGGGGCGTCCTGGAGACAGGTGCAGGGCAGGGACACTGGGGAAGCCTCCAGGGCAGGTCTGGGGACTCCGGCAACCATGGCGGGACAGGAGACTCGGGAGGCCATGGTGGCACTGGAGACTCGGGAGGCCATGGCGGCACTGGAGACTCGGGAGACCATGGTGGATCTGGGAGCTTGGACGGCCATGGCGGATCTGGGAGCTCGGACGGCCATGGTGGATCTGGGAGCTCGGACGGCCATGGTGGATCTGGGAGCTTGGACGGCCATGGCGGATCTGGGAGCTTGGATGGCCATGGTGGATCTGGGAGCTTGGACGGCCATGGTGGATCTGGGAGCTTGGACGGCCATGGTGGATCTGGGAGCTTGGACGGCCATGGTGGATCTGGGAGCTTGGACGGCCATGGCAGATCCGGGGACTCGGGGAGCCATAGCCTTATTTTTTCGGGCGGCCAAGGCAGATCAAGGGGTTCCGTGGCCTTGGCTCTAGGCCCGTCCACACAGGCAGAGTGTATATGGCCCCACCCCAAAATTTTCTTGGGGAAGTTCCCCTCTGGAGGAGCGGGCACTAGGGGGCGCTCTGGAGGCGCGACCTCTTGGGGGCGCTCTGGCAGCGCGAACTCTTGGGGGCGCTCTGGAAGCGCGGAGCTGGACGGGACCAGCGGAGACGTAGGAGACGCAGGAGGGCTGGACGGGACCAACGGATTCATAGGAGCGCTCTGGCGAGGAGCAGGCACTGGAGGGCACTTGTGAGGAGCAGACTCTGGGGGGCACTTGTGAGGAGCAGACTCTGGAGGGCACTTGCGAGCAACAGGCACTGGAGGGCACTTGTGATTCTCTGGTGGGCTTGCCATATTCTCAGACGGCGGGATTGCCATACTCTCAGACGGCAGGCTTGCCATACTCTCAGATGGCGGGCTTGCCATACTCTCAGACGCAGGCTTGTATGTGCCGTGAATGGCAGCCTTGATTTACCAGGCGAACGGCGGGCTTGGTTTCCCCACGGACGGGGGGGGCACTGACTTTGCCGTGGATGGCGGTGGAATTATTTTTCCCACGGACGGCGTTGGACTGAGGACCACAACAGATCTGTAGATAGTATGTGGATAGTTGGGGCTGGGCAGGCGTTTCGGACCGTTGGTGCGATATGTGGAGGTTCTTGGCATGGCATGAGCTGGCGTGACGTTTTGTGCTTCAGAGGAGACTGGGCAGCGAGACGGGAATGCTTCCCTCTCAACAACTTCAAACTCAGAACCATTTAGAAATAAAATAAGGTTAATTAATTTGACCAGGGAAAAATCAAAAACGGGCAGCTCGCAACGAATAGTCTCGCTGCCAAGCCCCAGCTGAAAGCACGCACCCAAAGCGGTGTCAGGCCACATCCGCTGATGAACAAGCTCAATGAAATCCTCCACATATCATTCCAGCTTCCGGCCAGCCTGCCGCAAGCCCCACAGCTTGTCCTCAGCCGTCTGCATTGTAGGTGTTGGTCGAGTCTGTTACGTAACGCTCCTCCAAGGAATTCAGGAACCAGAGGGTAAAGGGAAAACAGGCTTTTAATGAATCAAGGGTATCAGAAAACAAGAAATCAACATCCATATCATGTTAACATAACTTTAAGACTCGACAAACATAGAGACCAAACTGAATGCTTCTAAAGCAAACGGAAACAAAGGAGTGAACGAGATAATGACAAAAACACAGGTGAACGGACTTTGCCTTAATTAACTAACAAGGAACTAATGAGGAAAACCGGAACAAAACCAAATAAGGGCGAACAGGAAACTGAGGAAGAACACACACAACAGTTGAATATGTTGAATAATCAGTCATTTAAAAGCTGTTTAGTAAAGTGATGCTATTCTGATGCTTCAATCTCAAAGTTAAAGGTGTGTTAACATCTGATTTTGTGATGGCTGTGCTTTAAAATTAAACTATTATTATCTTAATTCAAGTGAATTTTGAAAGTCTGGCAGTAATCAGTGTTGAGTGCCTGGTTTAAATGTTAAAAAAAGATTAATAGTTGAAAACAGGAATTAGGAATTAATAAAAGAAATCAAAAAGTAATCAAATACAATCAGTTACATTAATAGCAATTGAAATAGTAACACTACTTATTACATTTTAAATAAGGTAACGTGTAATCTGTAACCTATTACATAGGAGTGACGCTTTGTGTCAGGAGCTCGTCTGTAATGTCTAGGGATGCTGTACTTCACTCCACACCTGATAAAGCTGTTCAATTCATTTCCATTTGTCCTGCTTTAGAGATCAAAGCTTTCCTCCTGTTCTCCCGTTATCATCCCTCGCTCCTGTCGTTCACCCTCTTTCACTATCCTCTCACGTCTGACGCAGAAACGGTGGGGCAAAAGGTTCAAACTGAACAAGGGTGCTTCACACAAGAGTGTCAAACCTGACAATATGCAACAATACTAAAAATGAGCTTCCAATCCTCTCTCCCTCTCTCAGCATGGAAATACATGACAAGAGCACACTGATCGTATCACATTCAGCAACATTTCCGATTTCTTTGTTATATTTTATATAGAATATAATTTTTGTTTATCACCACACAATCAGAACATTATTTTTGTGACTTTCTATTGCTTGATAATAATCAGGAATGTTTCTTGAGCAGCGAATCAGTATATTAGAATGATTTCTGAAGGATCATGTGACACTGAAGACTAGAGTAATGATGCTGAAAATTCAGCTGCGCATCACAGAAATAAAGGACAGTTTAACATATATTCACATAGAAAACTATTTCATAATATTACTGTTTTTATTATATTTTTGATCAAATAAATGCAGCCTTGGTGAGCAGAAGAGACTTCTTTCAAATGTATAAAAAAATCTTCAAGTTTTTGAATTAAATGTCTGGCACATATATACATTTAAAAATGACAGAGTTTTTTTCCCCAATAAAACACACATTCAAAACATGTCCCTCGCTATAGTACCATCTAGTCCTTAGCAGCAGGTTTTGTATCATCTGAAGCATGAGTGGCCTCTGCTCTGATGTGTGTGTAATGTCCTGTCTGTAGGCCTCAGGACCCAAAGGATCTCTGAAAGATCAGGCCAAGGGTTCGGTTCAGAAGAGTCACCGTCTGTGGAACGAGGCCAAAGAGCTGCAGAATGACGTGAAAGGTGAAAAACCACGTCAGATTTCCATCCTCAGCAGAATTAATACCGTCCTGCGGCTTCTCACAAATCTTCCCAAGAAAAACCTTATTGTTTTTCCAACGTCTTTTTGTTTTTTGTTTTTTTTTTCAGAAAATGGAGACAATCTGGGTGCTCTTCAGTTCAGACTGAAAGGAGTCAACAAAAAGAATAAAGACTTACAGAAAGGCCTGAACAACACAATGGAGAAACTCAACGCCATCCCTGATGGTGTGTGTGTGTGTGTGTGTGTGAGAGAGAGAGTGTGAGTGTGTGTGTGTGTGTGAGAGAGAGAGAGAGAGAGAGAGAGTGTGTGTGTGTGTGTGTGTGTGTGTGTGTGTGCGTGTATGAGAGAGAGAGAGAGAGAGAGAGAGAGAGAGTGTGTGTGTGCGTGCGTGCGTGCGTGCGTGTGAGGACCTGAGTTGACAGAAAACTAAGGCAGCTCTCAAACTGTCATATTTTCCTTGACAGCTGATCTGTGTGTGTGTGTGTGTGTGTGTGTGTCAGGGTCATCCTCACCAGCTTGACTGCAGAAAACACTGAATCTGCCACTTTAAACCTTCATAGGGTTTGATGTTTGCAGTTCCTATGATTACACAGAGGTGTGTGTGCATGTGTGTGTTTGTCACACATTTGATTCAGGTGCTGTCAAGACGAGGTTATCACTGAGCGCAGTGTGTGTGTGTGTGTGTGTGACACCTAAAGCATCCATCTCTAGAATCCCACAATGTCACGTCTTCGGATCTAAAACAATTTTCAACACCAACCACCACATATGGCACATAGAACTATGGGTTATCATTGTTCAAGTTCAAGTCAAGTTGAGCTTTATTGTCATTCCGCTACATGTGGGGACATACAGTGGAACAAAATGTCGTGCCTCGCAGGACCACGGTGCTACATAAATACAGACATACAACAATGAAGTAAAAAAAAAATACTATAAACCTATACACAATTAACCTACTGAAAGATTTAACTATAAGTATACTATATATAAGTATTTACCCTATACAAACTAAAAAATATAAGATAAAAAATACAAACTATACGAATGCTTCACAAATATTGTACATGTGCAAAGAGAAACATTTTGAGTCTGAGCATGTAAACATACATATATTGTTGAGTTTTTTGTGGGATTGTGTACTCAGCAGTGTGTGTAAAGTGTCTAGTGCACATAAAGGAGAGTGTGTTACTACAGGTGGTTTGTACAGGCCCACTCACCTGTGTGTAGCACACTTCGAATTGCACAAAAAAAAAGTTTCATACAGTTTTTTTCTTTAGTGTGGCACGGTTGGGGGGGGGGGGGGGGTGTTTGGGGTGGGGCGTGGTCCATGTTTCAGCAGGTAGGGGTTTGCATGGGGTTTCAGAGGGGGGCGGGGTGGTTTGAGTTCAGGGCTCTCACAGCCTGGGGGAAAAAGCTGTTGAGCAGTCTGGCGGAGCAGGCTCTGATGCTCCGGTACCGTCTTCCTGATGGTAGGAGCTGGAAGAGACTGCGGGAGGGATGGGTGGAGTCCTTCACGATGCTGTTGGTTTTGCTGGAGCATCGTGTTAGGAAAATGTCCAGGATGGAGGGGAGAGGGGCACCGATGATCTTTGCAGCTGTGTTCACTGTCCGCTGGAGGGTCTTGCGGTCAGCAGCACTGCAGTTCCCGTACCAGACAGTGATGCAGCTGGTCAGCACACTCTCAATGGTGCCTCTGTAGAATGTGGTGAGGATGGGTGGAGGGAAACTTGCTCTTTTCAGCCGGCGGAGAAAGTGTAGGCGCTGTTGTGCCTTTTTGGAGAGTGACATGGTGTTGGTGGTCCAGGTGAGATCCTCTGTGATGTGCACCCCCAGGAATTTAGTGCTGCTGACTCTCTCCACAGTCGAGCTGTCGATGGTCAGTGGGGGGTGGTCAGCAGAGTTTCTTCTGAAGTCCATCACAACCTCCTTTGTCTTCTCCAGATTGAGGGACAGATTGTTAGTGCCACACCATTCATCCAGCTGTGCCACTTCCTCTCTGTAGTGCGTTTCATCGTTGTTGCTGATGAGACCTACCACAGTTGTATCATCAGCAAACTTGATAATGTGGTTGGAGCTGAACTTGGCAGTGCAGTCGTGGGTCAGCAGTGTGAAGAGCAGCGGGCTGAGCACACAGCTTTGTGGGGCACCTGTGCTCAGTGTGGTAGAGCTCGAGGTGTTGTGGCCGACACGGACTGACTGAGGTCTTCCGGTTAGAAAGTCCAGGATCCAATTACACAGGGAATTGTTAAGGCCCAGCAGGTTTAGTTTATTTATGAGCTGTTGTGGGATTGTGTTGAATGCCGAGCTGAAGTCAATGAACAGCATTCTATCATAGGAGTCTTTATTTTCTAGGTGGGTAAGAGCCAGATGGAGGGTGGAGGAAATTGCATCGTCCGTAGAGCGGTTTGGACGGTATGAAAACTGCAGCGGGTCGAGTGTGTTGGGGAGGCTGGTTTTCATGTTGTGCATGACTAACGTCTCAAAGCACTTCATCATGATTGGAGTCAGTGCTATGGGATGGCACCGGTATGATTGTTGTGGATTTGAAACACGTGGGGACGACTGCCTGGCTCAGCGAGGTGTTGAAGATATCTGTTAGGACATCTGTCAGCTGTGCAGCAAGTCTCTCAGAACAAGGCCAGGTATGTTGTCAGGTCCCGCAGCCTTGCGTGGGTTAATCCTAGATAGGGTCTTCCTTACGTCGGCTGGAGAGAGACAGAGCGCCCGGTCGTTGGGAGGTGTGGGCAGTTTTTGTGCAGGTGTGTCATTCTGCATTTCAAACCGTGAATAAAAGTGGTTGAGTGCATCGGGGAGGGATGTGTCCTCATCATAGGCCTGTGGCGGGGCCTTGTAGTCAGTGATGGTCTGAATGGCTTGCCACAGGCTCCGTGTGTCTCTGCTGTCTGTGAAGTGATTGTTGATTTTTTGAGCGTATGACCGTTTTGCATTTTTGATGCCACAGGACAGGCTGGCTCTTGCTGTTTTGAGGGCTGCTTTATGTCCTGATCAGAAAGCTTCATCTCTGGTCTTTAGCAGCCCACAAACCTCTGCTGTCATCCATGGCTTCTGGTTTGCATGTGTGGTGATGGTCTTAGTGAGTGTCACATCATCAGTTCACTTTTTGATGTAAGCAGTCACAGTTTCAGTGTACTCATGCGGGTCTGTGTGGTTGTTGTAGGTGGCTGCCTCTTTAAACATGTTCCAGTCTGTGTCCTGGAAGCAGTCCTGCAGTGCTGAGGTGGCATTGTCTGGCCATACTGTGATCTGCTTTTGAACCGGTTTGGCGAGTTTGAGAAGTGGTCTATATGCTGGGATTAGCATAACAATGATGTGGTCTGAGTACCCGAGGTGGGGGCGGGGTACAGCCTTGTAAGAGTTCTTTACTGTTGTGTAAACAAAGTCCAGTGTGTCGTTTCCCCTTGTTGCAAAGTTCACATGTTGGTAGAACTTTGGCAAAACTGTCTTTTAAGTTTGTGTGCTTGAAGTCACCGGCTATGATGAAAAGCCGTCAGGGTTATTTGTTTGTTGTTCGCTGATGGCGCTATACAGTTCACGAAGCGCGTCCTTAGCGTTTGCACACGGGGGTATGTAAACTGCAACAATAACAATGACCGTGAACTCCCTCGGCAGGTAGAACAGTCGACACTTCACAAACATAAACTCCACCAGCGATGAACAGTGTTTTGATAATACCGCAGCATTGTTACACCAGTCTTTGTTGATATACACACACAAGCCACCTCCGCAGGTCTTACCAGACAGTGATAAATCTCTATCCGCTCGGAATGTGGTTAGCCCGTGCTGCTGAATGGCGGATGTTGTCGTTTAGCCATGTTTCGGTGAAAATAAACACACAACAATCCCTTGCCTCATGCTGTGTAGACCGACTGAGTTGAATTAAGTCCAGTTTGTTTTCCAGAGAGAAAACGTTTGAGAGCATGAGTGTTGGAAGAGCCGGTCTTGTGGGGTTAGCTCTTAGTCTAGCTCGTATACCTCCACGCTTACCGCGTTTCCGTCCTCTCTCACACCGCTTGCGACGCTGCCTTGTGCGGGTAGCATCAGTAGGCGAGGCCGCGGTCTCGAGGTCCGGCTCCAGCAGTAAGGCCTCGTAGCTTCTCAGTAGCCGCCGGCGAGAGTTGTTGTTTGTATGCATTGCCGATATCCAAAAGACTTTGGCGATCATAGATGAATTCTGGGGTGATTTCCTTATGAGTTAGCGGTAAACTGACACTATTTGGAGATGAACAGACGACATTAAAAGACATAAAAGCACCATCTTTGGGACCCGGAGTAGCCGCTGCGTCTGATCGCGCCGCCATCTTAGATTTTTTTTGGCATAGACTGTAAAGGGCAACTCTGTGCTGCCCTTAAAAAACGCCCAGATAAAGGTATCTTAGTAGACAGGATATTAGGGAAGCACTGGATTTGGATGTGTCTTGTTATCTTCATACCTCCATATATTGCCTGAGAAAACAGCAGTCAGTCAAATATCAAGTCAGTGTTGTTACCTGAAACTAAAACCATTAAAAACCATTTTCAGCAACTGAAAGCTTAAATAAAATGAAACAAATGTTAGATGAATAAAATTTTAACTTTAAGTTGAAGTTCTAGAATTACTAAGAATAACTACACCTGAAATAAAATAAACCAAAATGGCTAATTCAAATTATGAATAAATTCAAAAAGCTAATTCAAATTATGAATAAATACTGTAATATAAGCCTGTAAATAATACTCCAAAAAAAAAAAAAAAAAAAAAAAAAAAAAAATATATATATATATATATATATATATATATATATATATATATATATATATATATATATATATATATATATATATATATATATATATATATATATATATATATATATATATATACAAAGATTTGCCTTTATGTATAAAAGGCTTAAAAATAATTATAAAAAAATCTAAATAATAAGAAATAAAATTAACATTAAAAAGTAAAAAATTAAGAACAAAGAGGCGTAATCTAGAGAGGTGATAAATTTGTCACAGATCATTGTTTTAAAATGGAAATTTATGTTTATGAGTGGGTCTTCCAAAGCATATTTCTTTATAATGAAAAAAAATTAATTATATTCCTTTCAGAAAACTGAAACCTAGTTAGGACCATAAGGATTTGTTTAGGATTGTGAAATTGATTTATGACAATTAAACACAGTTCTCCATCATGACTGAAAATATAATAATAACTATACCAATAATTGATGAATTTAATTAAAACTGGAAAGTATTTTTTTCATTATGGTAGTATTTGTAGTGCTGATGTAAATGCTTGCAGTTTCAGTCTACTGAGAATCATTAAGAAGAACAGAAATGTAATAAACTCGAAATTAAAATGTCTGGATGCCTGAATTTGGAGTGAAATGTGTTTAATTGTCACAAAAATAAATATATAGTTCTTAATTAAACAGCTTCATTTAAAAAGTACTTTTCAAGTGTCTGTACTTTATCAGTGTTTTTCTTTAGAGAACTTTACTTCACAACATTCCAAAGCACTTTTTTACTGTACTGCGTTTCATATTAAATATAATTTAATACTTAATTACATTAGAAATCTATTACTTTCTTTCTTTTACTCTTACTTTTTACTTTCTTAGTAAATGTAATTCAAAGATTTACTTGAGTACAAGAAAGTACCTACATTTTTTATATTCTTAACTATTAAAGGTAAAACAAACAACAACGTTTATTTATGAAATGTAGTTCAGTAAAAAGTTTGACATTATGCTTTGGAATGGAGTGAAGTAAAGTTTTCCAAAAAAAAACACTCTGATAAACTAGACATACTTTTTACATTTGCTTGAGTACAGTAAAACATACTTCACTACTGTCCGCCTCTGTGCGTGACGTGACATTTAAACACTTTGCTATGAACACACATACTCAATAAATGTTTAATCACTTTAATTTTAAGATGATCTTGTTGATTTCTCTTTACATGTGTGACCCTGGAGCACAAAAGCAGTCATCAGTAACACAGGTATATTTGTAGCAATAGCCAACAATACATTGTATGGATCAAAATTATACATTTCTCTTTTATGCCAAAAATCTTTAGGATATTAATTAAAGATCATGTTCCATGAAAATATTTTGTAAATTTCCTACTGTAAATATATAAAAACTTAATTTTTGATGAGTAATATGCATTGCTAAGAACTTCATTTGGATAATAAGGCGATTTTCGTGATATTTTGATTTGTTTTTTTTTTTTTTTTGCTCCCTCAGATTCCAGATTTTCAAATAATTTTACAAAATCAAACCATGCCTCAATGGAAAGCTCTATTTATTCAGCTTTCAGATGATGTATAAATCCCAATTTCAAAAAATTGAGCCTTATGACTGGTTTTGTGGTCACATACAGTATGTTAAGTAATTGGCTGCAAGAAAAGAAATAAGATCATTCATCGTGTGCTTTCTGCACTCTCTGAGCGTATTCCTCATACGAATGCTGTTCTTCAGCATGGTGAACATGATGTTTGAGACTTGCAAATAAGCATGCTGTGGTTTCTCGTTGTGTGGATGATGGCAGATCTGGCAGCCAGGCTCCAGGCTACTAAGCTGAAGGCGGCGGAGGCCAACGACATGGCCATAGATGTGCTCAACCGCCCGAAGGACATTAACCGTAACCTGATGGGCCTGAAGAGGAACTACAGCAAACTGGAGGACGACGTCAAGAAAGCCAACAACCTGATCAAAGACCCGGAAAAAAACAGTATGACTTCCATCCAACTCCAGCAATAATCGTTCTTTATAGAGACAACAGCTGCATGGATCATGAAGATTTGATTTCTTAATTGAAATGTTTGCGTTACAAGATCACTTAAATGCTTATATTTGGTATTTCCCCCCTCCCCATTTGATTTTGAACGTCAACAGCAATAAGTATGTATACACGATTTTCTTCTTTCATCTGTGCGAATGATTTGAAGAGCTCTCTCCGCTCCCCGAGGCTTCAGCATGGTGCTTTTATCCGGAGCGCTGCATGTACAGAGAGGGTGTTTTCCCAATCGCTCCGTTTCTCCGTTCTTTGTTTCAACCCAACAGGATTAAACGCAGCCTTTGAAAGCTTCACTAAGCTTGTTATCCTAATGAGCGCTTTAGCTAATTACAGATGGAAATGCTGTCGTTTTCTGCTCTCATCTTCTCTTTTGAAATAACAGCTCCATGCCTTTCGCTGCCTACGCTGCCAATGAGAGATATATAACATGTCACTTTTTTCCCATTTTCTCTTTTGTTTCTGAATTCTTTTATAGTCTCTTGTGCTCTTATGTTAGAGCCTTTCATTCTCCATTACTCACGGCTCCACTATCCAGCATGTCTCTAATGCGGTGTGTATTTTACTGTGTCATGCTCTGGTGTGTTAATGTGGGTGACGGCCGCTCCTCTGCGTGTGTGTCTGCAGTTCATGTGGCCGAAGCTAAAGTCAAGCATCTGGAGAATGAGGCTGATGGAGAAACTGAAGCCCATTCAGGAACTCCAGGACAACCTGAAGAAAAACATCTCGCAGATCAAAGAGCTCATCAACCAGGCTCGCAAACAGGCCAACTCTGTGAGTGCTGCCCATCATACTCCAGGAGAAGTTTTATTGTAATAGAAGTGTAATTATTTCTGTTCCGTATTCGTGTAACAACAAATTGGAAGTACCATATCTATTCCCCAAAATTAATTAAGTAACTGAATGATTTAACTCTGTGAAATGTAAAATGAATGTAGAAGTTTAATATGTCAGGGACACTAGTTCATATCACCATTTAATTAAGTGTACAGACCTACTTTTGATTTATCATACAAAATTTTCCAAATTCCATGCGATATTCCATGCGATATACATTAAATTCCATTTTTATGGCTGGATTCCATCTGCATTTTTCACATCACGGAAATCATAAATCCCTAATTATCCTCATGAAAACAGCTCATAACACTTGACGTGAACAGCCTAGATACTTTCTGTCAGCATTACATTTTAAACACTATTCTATGAACACAAATTCAATACATGTATAATGGTCTTAATTTTAAGATGTTCTTGTTGATTTCTCCTTAAATATTCTACAAGCTGCAAGAAGAGTATCATTCCTTGTGCGTTGTCTGCACTCTCTGGCTTGACCTCTCGTGACCTTTGACCCCTAGATTAAGGTGTCCTTGTCATCCGGTGGAGACTGTATCCGCACCTACCGGCCAGAGATCAAGAAAGGCCGCTATAACACCATTATCCTCCATGTGAAGACGGTTGCTGCTGATAACCTGCTCTTCTATCTCGGATCAGCCAAATATGTGAGTGTGAAACTGTCTGGATTTCTTCAGCGATCAGTCTGAGGTTCACACCGCTGAACATGTACATTTGAGTTAGAAACAGAGATGACGAGGGAAATAATAAGAGCTTATTACTCTTCCACACACACATAATGGCATGTTTGATGAGAGCTGGATTTCCTCAATCGTGTGTAGGTGGATTTCTTGGCAATTGAGATGAGGAAGGGTAAGGTGAACTTTCTGTGGGATGTGGGATCAGGGGTTGGCCGTGTCGAATATCCCGATCTCGTCATCAACGATGGAAACTGGCATCGGATCGAGGCCTCACGGTAATTCAGAGTTAACGTACACTGTGTGTTTTGTTGAAAAACAAGCATTTCCTCATTTTCTATTACCCTTTATCACCCTTACACATCCTTAAAACAAGATAGATTTACTTAAAATAGGAAATTGTGTAAGGTGTTCTGGTTTTATGGAAGGCAGATTCCACCACAGAATAAAAAAGGTAATTGTTACTTTTTTCTCACAATTGTCCATTTTTATGTAAGCAATAAGGTACAAAAGACCCTGCTGTATTGTGAATAATATACATAATATATGCGTGTATTATTATGTAATATAATTTTCTTTAATTATTTTCCGGAACTATTGAAAAAGTCTGAATTGGGAGGTGTTATCTTTTAGAATTGTGAGATATCTCACAACTTGCAATTCCAAAAAATAAATAAATACAAATAATACCACACAATTCTGGCTCCCGTAAAAGAGATATAAACTCAGAATTCAGAGAAGGTGTTAAAACTGGAAGATGTGAAATTGAAAAAGTGAAAAATAAAGTCAGAATTGTAAGATAAAAAGTTACAACTACCATTTTATTTATTTGTTTGGTGGAAAATTTGTTCCATGGTTTTCAGAGAATACGTGTTTAAAAAATGCTTTTCCTTGTTAGAAGCTTAAACCTCACTAGATTTAGTTTTCGTGGAAAAAATGAACTTGATTCAAAATATATTTAAAAAACAAACTTGTCTTTTTGGGTTTTTTTTGTTTTAAGTGTTAATTCAATACAACCAAGTCATAATTTCTGGTAAAATATCATTACTTCTTATCAAATGCTTATGCTTAACTGTTTCTGATTCCTTTACAGATGTTATTCTGGAGACAGATGTGAATTTTGCCTACATTAGATTTTCTTTACAAAACGTTCCCGGTTACTTAACTGTAACCTTGTTCCCTAAGAAAGCGGAACGAGATGCTGCGCTGCTCAGCGCATTGGGAACGCCTTTAGTCGTGACCAGCTGTGAATATTGTGTGTAACACGTCGATAGAATTGACCCGGAGGTAATATAGCGAGGCTATAAAAAGATGAGCCACAGGTGCATCATCAGAATATTTTGTCTGAAGAGCAGTCCTGGGACATCTTCAGCACGGCAAAGCAGCGCAGCATCTCGTTCCGCTTTCTCAGGGAACAAGGTTACAGTTAAGTAACCGGGAACGTTCCCTTTCGAAAGCTACAATCGATGCTGCGCTGCTCAGCGCATTGGGAACGAGAATACCCACGCCGCCGTGCTTGGAAATGTCTGGACCCCACGGTTGTGCAGGTGTGCCCACAAGAACGCAAGAAGGCCTCAGACATTAGCTTGTGACATTGACTCAAGGACATGAGAGCCCGGAGTGGCATGAACATCCAAACTATAAAATCTTATGAATGTGTGCGGAGAGGACCAACCTGCCGCATCACAAACCTGTTGTAAGGGGGCACCCCTTGCCAAAGCACTAGAGGAGGCGACCCCCCTGGTGGAGTGAGCCCTAAGACCTATAGGCGAAGCTTGACCGCGCGCCTCATAAGCAAGAGCAATAGCATCCCTGACCCAATGAGACATGGTCTGCTTGGTGGCAGCTGCTCCTCTGTTACTACCACCATAACAGACGAACAGTTGCTCTGACTTACGCCACTGGCTAGTGCGGTGGATGTAAGCCTGAAGAGCACGGACTGGACACAGTCTATGAGATTTCTCCTGCTCCGGCGTTGTGAACGGTGGAGGGCAGAAGGCCTCTAGAATGACCGGATGTACAGCCGAAAATGGAACCTTAGGCAGGTAATCAGGATGTGGATGCAAAATAACTTTCACCATTCCTGGGGCAAAGTCTAAGCAGGATGGAGAGATAGACAGAGCCTGCATATCCCCAATTCTCTTCAAGGAAGTTATTGCCATGAGAAAAAACAATTTTTAGAGTCAGACGTTTATCAGACGCTGATTCTATAGGTTCAAAGGGGGTTTCAACCAGACCCTCGAGAACTGTAGCTAAGTCCCATGGTTTTTACTGGAGGCCTCAGTCGCCTGGCCCCCCGAAGGAAGCGAGAGACCAGAGGATGTCTCCCGAGTGGCACCCCGTCTACCAAGGCGTGGCAAGCCGCAAGAGCGGCCACATAAACCTTAAGAGTAGCAGGGTATGTGCCTGTTGATAATTTCTCCTGCATGAAGTCCAGAACTGAAGCAACCTGGCAGTTGACTGGATCTACATTGTGTAAAACACACCACCTTTCAAAAACACCCCATTTATTGGCATAACTTTGTCTAGTGGAGGAAGCTCTAGCACTCAGAATGGTCTCAATAACGGCAGGCGAAAGCCCAGTGTACCTCAGTTGGTTCCCATCAGGGGCCAAACGTGAAGATTCCACAGGTCGGGCCTGGGATGGAATATCATGCCCTCCGCCTGAGACCGAAGGTCCCTCCTCTCCGGAATCGCCCACGGCGAGCCGTCGAGGAGAGATATTATCTCCGAGAACCACACTCTGTTCGGCCAACGTGGCACTACCAGCAAGAGGCAAGACCCTTGTTGACGAACTCTGGCTAGAACTCCCGGGAGCAGAGAAACTGGAGGAAACGCATACAGGCGCATCTTGGGCCATGTGTGCGCCATCGCATCCAGACCCAGTGGTGCTGGGTGACTCAGAGAGAAGTAGAGGGGACATTGCGCTGTCTGTAGTGAGGCGAAGAGGTCCACCTCCGCTTTGTAAAATTTGGTCCCAATCTGTTTCACTACTTCCGGGTGGAGTTCCATTCCCCCGTCGGTAGTGTCTGCTTGGACAGTAAATCTGCTCCCACATTCAAATGCCCTGGAATGTATACTGCACTGAGTGACAGGAACTTGTCCTGGGCCCAGAGAAAATCTGCCTCGCTATTCTGTTCAGATTGCGTGAGCGCAGACCTCCCTGGTGATTTATATAAGAGACTGCTGCTGTGTTGTCCACCCACACTAGGACATGACAGCCCCTCAATTGATGGAGAAAATATTTCAGAGCCAGAAATACGGCCATCAGCTCGAGGCAATTGATGTGCCAATCGAGCTGATGGCCCTCCCATTCCCCTTGAGCTGGACGGCCATCTAAGACCGCTCCCCAGCCCATCAGGGAGGCGTCCGTCATTAGCAGTCTGCAACGACACGGCGCCCCTAGAGTGGGACCCAAGGCGAGGAACCGGGGTCTGAGCCACAGAGATAGTGTACGAAGCCCACGGCGCGTCACTTTTATTTGCCTTTGAGGATTGGCTCTTGGATGAAATCCTCTGGCTTTCAGCCACAACTGAAACGGTCTCATGTGCAACAGCCCCAGAGGAATCACCGTGGATGCTGAAGCCATGTAACCTAACATCTTTTGGTACTGACGAACAGTGCGATCTTGGCCTAGCCTGACTTTGCTCATGGTCTGCGGAATGGTCTCGATATGAGCGGGAGATAGTTGTGCCCGCATCGTGATCGAATCCCAAACGATCCCGAGATAAGTCGTTCTCTGGGCAGGAGAAAGAACACTTTTCTTGGTGTTGAGTCTCAACCCTAGAGAAACTAGATGAGCTAACACGATGTCTCTGTGTTGGAGCGCCATCTCTCGCGATTGTGCTAATATTAACCAATCGTCAATGTAATTCAAAATGCGAATGCCCTGGAGTCGTAATGGAGCCCGTGCTGCATCCATGCATTTTGTGTATGTGCGGGGTGACAAGGCTAGGCCGAATGGAAGAACCCGAAATTGGTACGCTTCGCTCCCGAAAGCAAACCTCAGGAATTTCCTGTGTTGTGGCAATATCTCTATGTGAAAATATGCGTCCTTCAGATCGATCGTGATGAACCAATCGTGATGTTGAATTTGCGTCACGACTGTCTAGACGGTTAACATCTTGAACTCGAGCGCTTTGACTGCACGGTTTAAGCCTCGAAGATCCAAGATTGGACGCACCCCCCCATCCTTTTTGGGAACCAGGAAGTATCTGCTGTAATAGCCCGACTCTCTCTCTGGAAGAGGAACATGTTCTATGGCCTCTTTGCTCAGAAGAGTTTGCAGCTCTTGTGACAGTACGTGCATCAGCTCCGGTTTCACGGACGTGAAAACCATGCCGTTGAAACGCGGAGGACGACGAATAAATTGGATTCTGTATCCTATCTTGCTTAATACCCACGCAGAAATGCCTGGCAGAAGTTTCCACGCTGCCAGACTCTCTGAGAGTGGTATTAATTTTAATACTTCCTTTTGAGGGGATGTTAGATGTTCCGAGTCCGGAATGACAGCCGGAAACAACGGAAAATCTAACATTTCGCTGGAAACCGCTGCCCCCCGAAGCATGAGAAGTGGCGGGGATGGAGTGGTTTTGTGAGGGTAGCGGGAAGGGGCGAAGAGATCTTGAACGCGCCCCATCGTGCGGGGGACTACCCCCATCAGATTGGGTGCCAGACCATCAGGACTTCCACTTCTTGTTAATAATAGTCCTGAGGTCTGGCTTGGGAGGTTGCTGAGCGCGGCGAGCCTGTCCCCAGTCTCTACGAGGGGGAGCACGCTCCGCCACGCTCTGCTTTTTAACCTCCCTAGCTTTTGAAGGACCGGCGCGGGGCTGGGTGGCAGACGGCCCCTCCCCTTGAGTGCGGCGAGGAAGGAACTGAACGAATGCTTCTTCGTGTTTCTTCACCTCTTTAAATCTGGCCACTACGGTGTTCACGGAGTCGCCAAACAAACCAGAGGGAGAAACAGGGGAGTCTAACAGAAACACACGATCTTTCTCTTTAAATACCTGTCAGATTCAGCCACAGGTGCCTCTCCGTGCTGACTAAAGCACTCATTGAACGGCCGATGGCACGGGCCGTTTGCTTGGTCGCACGGAGAGACAGATCTGTGGCTCGACGAAGCTCAGAGAACGCCTCCTCGTCGATGGTACTGCCCATACTCAAATCCTTCAACAGGTCAGCCTGGTATGCCTGTAACAGTGCCATAGTGTGCATCGCAGCACCAGCCTGACCTGCAGCTTAGAAAGCTTTACCCACTAGTGATGATGTTATACGACAAGGTTTAGTGGGGAGGGTAGGTTTCTTTATCGAAGATGCGGCTTCGGGCGAGAGATAGCTCGCAAGCGTCTCTTCAACCCGAGGCATCTCCGTATACCCCCGCGACTTCGCACCCACGATAGTCGAAAAAGTCGACGTCGAAGGCACAAAGACGCGAGAAGTATATGGTTTACTCCATGACTTAGACAGCTTACTACGTTTGGGGGTCTCTTGTTCACGTGGCCAGTCAATCTGTAACCTGGCCACCGCGCGAGTAACCACCTCTAGCAATTCCTCGACAGATTTCTTTTCGCGAGAGGAATGCTCAGAGGCTGGCTGCTCGCGATCTGAAGAACCAAGAGATATATCATCCCCCTCCTGAACCGAAGAAGCACCGAAGCGCACTTCGAGATCACGAGAAGGGATGTTAGGATCTGGTGACGCAGCAAGCGAAAGGGACGGACCCGTCTCTTGCTTGTCATGCAGATCCATACGAGAGCCCCACGATGGTAATGCGGGTGCAGACTGGAAATAGTTCAGACTCATCTTAACTGTGAGCTGGTCACAATGCTCGCACCCGCCTTTCTCTATAGCCAGAACCGCGTGCTCTTCCCCCAAACAAACAAAACAATAATCGTGTGTATCCAGCTCAGACATGGGACGGGAGCATGGAGGAACACAGCGCTTACTGGTTTGTTGGCTCATTTCTCTTTGTTGTAACGTGAGAGAAAAAAAGATTTGCAAACCTGCCAGAATATTTCTTCGACGCACACATGCACAGAATGGTCTGAAGACAAAAGACCTGATGATGCACCTGTGGCTCATCTTTTTATAGCCTCGTGTTGCAGGTGCGCGCCGATGACGTCATCGACCGAGGCTATATTACCTCCGGGTCAATTCTATCGACGTGTTACACACAATATTCACAGCTGGTCACGACTAAAGGCGTTCCCAATGCGCTGAGCAGCGCAGCATCGATTGTAGCTTTCGAAAGGGAACTAAAATGTTATTTCAGTTCACATGTTCATCTAATGACCGCAGTAAAGATAAACAGTGTTTGGGGGGAAACATTGATTACTATTTGCAGTGTACAGTACAATCCTTCTATTAATCATGACTGAAAAGGAAAACAGCTGTTTATTATTTATTAGTATTGTTGATTATCAGTGGCTCAAGTGTTGGTCTTATTCTCATGTTGGTGGTGTCCAGTATCGGGCTGAACAGCAGTATCTCCGTCCATGCGCTGGAGGGGCCCAAAACAGGCATCTTACCGACCCTCAGAAGCGCCAAATCACCCGAGAGTAACACCGTGCAGGATGTGGACCAGAACGCTTACCTGTTTGTCGGCGGCATGCTGGGATCCGTGAAGGTGAGAGAGATTGCTAATATCGATGTCAACAAAGTCGAACAAGTATTTTGAACCAGACTCACCCAGTGTTCAGAATCCTGTCTAGAAAATGTATGCAAATTATTGCATATTTAATTATATTATAATGTATAATTTGCATATTTAAATATTGCATTATAAAAACTTGTAATACAAACCAGTTGTCTTTAAGGCGCCATAAAATGGAAAACTGTATTTACCTTGGCATAGTTGAATAATAGGAGTTCTGTGCATGGAAATGACATACTGTAAGCCTCAAACACCATTGTTTCTTCCTTCTTATGTAAATCTAGTGAATGCAAAAGACCGCTGAAAAATAGGCGAATCAGAACATAACACCGACTGTGACATTACAGTCGGGATCACTAATAGTTACGCCCACAACATTTGCATATATCGCCCATGTTCTATGCCAGCCGCCAGCCAAACCATCAGAAGTTCTGCAGGTATTGTGAAGAAGTACGAGTGCGGACAACAGCGATAATGGCAGATCATGGAATTAAATGTTATGTTCCAGGCTGTGCAGGGGATGTGAAGTGGAGGAATGGGTTGGTGTCTGTATTCAGAAAGGCACGGAAAGCAAATAACGCATTCTAATAAAATAACGCGAGCCACTAAAGGGACATGGTTAGCTTCTTGCTAGCTGTAGCCTGTTACATTTTAGTACATAAGATTTCACTTACCACCAGCGTTGGGAGTAATGCGTTACAAAAGTAATGCATTACAGTAACGTATTACTTTTTGATGTAATGCAGTAGTGTAAGGCATTACTAATCAATTTTCATTAATATTTTACTCGGTACATGAATTGTGAACTAATTTGATTGAGTTCTGTTCCCATTCAATAGTATCAGTGCTGTGAAATCAATGACATTACTGTTACAATGGCAAAGATTGCCTGAATGGGACTTGTTTTGAAAGAATATATTTTGAATTATTGTGCAGTTTGTCATAATATTAAGTCTGAACTGTTTTATCATGTGAAATACATTCTCCTCGTGTGTGTGTGTAGAAGGCAGACGCTGTGAAAACCACCATGTTCTCAGGCTGTATGGGAGAGACGTCTGGATGGAAAACCCATCGGCCTCTGGAACTACAGAGAGAGAAACGGGGATTGTGCTGGATGTGTGGTCAGGTGAGCAACACACACACATCAGTTCAGTGTGAGGAGCTCAGTGTTGTTGTGTGTGTGTGTGTGTGTGTGTGTGTGTGTGTGTGTGTGTGTGGTCCTCAGCCAGCGGACACTGAAGACATGGTTCAGTTTGACGGAGAGGGATACGCCGCCATCAGATGGAACCCCAACATTTCCACCGTCATGTTCAAGTTTTGCACGTTCTCCGCCGACGCGCTCATGGTGTACTTTGCCACCAAAGACATGGTAACAGCCCGACCATGCTTAAAGGGGTCATCGGATGCCCATTTTCCACAAGTTGATATAATTCTTTAGGGTCTTAATGAAAAGTCTATAACATACTTTGGTTACAATTACTCAATGGTAGTATAAAACAACACCCTTTTAACCTCAAAAACAGCTCTGTTCACAGCGAGCCGTTTTAGTCCATGTTCCTTTAAATGCTAATGAGCTCTGCTGACCCCGCCCCTCTCTTCTGTGGGGTGATGAGCCGTTCTCATGAGACTGTTTACTTTAGCCGTGGAACTGGCTAACTAGGACATTATTAGGAAAGGCAATTTGTAAAAATTCATAAAAGAATCTTATACTCCCTTCTTCTGTAGGTGAGGCTGGATCACGAATAATTCGTGCAAACATAGATGCATTTAGGCAGATCGGGGGGGCATTCCCTTGAAAAACAAACGTAATCCTCTGCGTCTTCAGCAGCTCAGATGTCGGGGGTAAATGACAACTGCTATGTTCATTATTACATCCAACAACAGAACACCTTAATCACTTAGGAGACATTTTTGTCTACATCTGCTCCGGCGTCGAAACAATGACGAACTGTTCTCAGCTCACTTAGGGCGGGTCTATGATTAAACGCTGCTGTCGATCAACAATTGTGGGAGGGGCCTGGGTCTGTGTGACATCACACAGCCAAGAATCTGAGAACGGCTTGATTTGAGAAAGGGGATATTATTTATAGGGATAAAAAATAAAAAAACTGGGTGTATTTTTATCATTATAGTGTGGATGTGTACAAAACACTGCCAACACACATTTATGTTCAAACAACATGTAAAAGTGAATTTTGCATCTGATAACCCCTTTATACCAAATAAATGAGCCATTATACAGTATTTGCATGCGTTCTGCTGGTTCTATCTGTGCTCTGTCTGTTTGAGCAGAAGGACTTCATGAGTGCAGAGCTGAGTGATGGGAGGGTAAAAGTGAGTTATGATCTGGGCTCAGGCACCGGCTCCATCATCAGTGACAAACGCTATAATGACGGCAAATGGAAGTCGTTCACCATGTCCCGCATGAAGAAAGAAGGTACAGACATGAGAACAGAGCAGCTCACCTTCAGCAGTGTGCCGAGCCGGTCTGAAAAATAAGCATCCGTCACTTACCCAGCCTCGTGCTGTTCAAAATGTGTTTCTTTCTTCTGTGCGACACGATGTTCACAGTGGTTCTTTGTAAGCTTTCAGAACAGTAGCTCATGTGACATGTGCAATGTATTTCAAATCTTCTGAAGTCATATGATGAGCATGGCAAAACCAAAATTATAATTTTTCCAGTGAAGATCATCACATGGTCACAGCTCTTACAGTAGATGCATGTATTCAGATATGCCATGTGAGCTTTTATAATTTACTTTTATTTCATTGTTTGGTTTTTTTTACATTTTATTTTGGATTTATTTCAGTGGTCTATTAAATATACTTGTAATAGCGTTAGTTTTAGTTATCAATAACATTGGTGCAAAGGAGATATACTGTATAATTATACAAATGTACATACATTCATATTTTGCACCATCCTAATTACTTAAATAGGATGTTTTATATCATCACAAACAACAATGCCCGTCAATGTATTTTTTTTTTTTATTAATGGTACTACGCACATCAGAGTGAGTGACACTTGCATCTACTGTATGAGTCTTTTTGAGGAATCTTTTTTTTTTGTTTGCATTCATTGCACAATTATGCTGCACAATCGCAGACTCCCTTTTGCTTGTATCCACTAACAACATCGTCCTCAATGCACACGCATGTTACTTTACTTCCTGAACAAGTGCAAACCTGAGTTTAGGGCTGAAACTAACGATTATTTTGATAATCGATTAGTTGGCCGATTATTCTTTCGATTAATCGATTAATCGGATTAAAAAAATATTGACCAAAAAAAACACTATTCCACATTCTGCCCAATGTCCTTCAAACAAACGTGACAACGGAATGCTATGAAAACATACAGTGCTTAATTTATTAGACCACTTAGCATAATAAAGAGAAAACATATTTTAGAAATTTGTCAAAAATTTGTTAATTTTAAAATGTTATTGTCATTTATTAGACATAATAATAAAAAATGGCCTCATAACAGCTTGCATTCTTGCTGGTATTGTTTATGTACTTTTTGACTGCAATTGGGTATCGCGAAAAAAAAAATACTCAAATAAAAAATACAAGAAAAAATAAGTGCTCTGGTTTTCTTTCATAGATAACAGCAATAATGATATTATAGCATTAAAAATAGCCTACTACTGTTACTAAAGAGCTTACACATATTGGAGTACTAACCAGTACAGACAGCCGAAAAATGATTTTGGTTATCACCAATACTGTTACTTTAGAGCAGCAGTGGCACAAACCTTACATAAACACATTGTTAAACTTACATAAATGTGTTAAGCATTGTAAAAATTGAATATAGTTTAAACCTCTATTAAAAATTAAAATAATAAAGATAATAATAAAGACGAATAAAAACACAAACTCAGTGTTAACCAACAGGTAAGAGTAATGTTCTGCAGGAACTACTTTGATCACAGTCACCTCGTCATTTCTTTATCCTGTAAAAGGCCGTTATGGAGCGTCTCATGTTTATATTCAGACAGACAATTACACGCTGTTATCCCTTTAAAGTTCCTACTCTCATAAAATATTTTAATTGATTTTAAACCTTAAATTAACTTTCAACAACAGATAATTCAGCACAATGGATATGTTTGCGCTGAAAAGCCTATTAATTGTCTCCCTCTCTACTGTGTTCTGTCCGTCTGACGCGCCGGCGCTCATTCGGTATTTTAAACTTAACACAGACTGTCAGGACGGACCTTTATGCAAAAATGGATATGCTCGCGTGAATTTGTGGCATTTATAGATAAGGATATGACCGTAAACTGAACGTTTTTGCGCTGAGGACGCACACGCATCTGTCAAAGCGCCTGACAGGGCAAGCCATTACTCTTATGCATTAACTTAAAGCTTAAAATAAAGAATTATCATGTTTTGGGCAGCTTGGATCACGTGCTTCTCCGGCAGAATCTCATTCTGTTTCCTCCACTATTTTTAGATGCATTTTGTCCATAGAAATGCATTATTCAGTGCCGTAATTTGACTAACCAGCTGAAGTTGGACGTGCACTGTGGGCAGACCCGATTAATCGATAATGAGAATCGTTGTCGATGATTTTCATAATCGATAATAATCGATTTTATCGATTAGTTGTTGCAGCCCTACTCTCAACAATACAATTTTGACCCGGTGTGACATTTAGGTGCAAAAATGAGGAACATTAAGCCATTTGAAAAGTAGAAAAACAAAAAAATGAAGGCATGATACAAAGTTTCCAGGACAGTTGCCATAGTTGAAGAAACACCCATCTGATGCCATCAGTTGATGAACCACAGGAGGATTTTGGCTGAAACCACAAACTAAACACTGGCTTTCTCTCTCTGTCAGAACCTGCACACCGTGAGCTTCCCCAGGCCCGGGTACATGGAGCTGAAGCCTGTGTCGTTTGATGTGGGCTCAGAGATCTCTCTCTCCTTCAGCACAAAGAGTGAAAACGGCATCATCCTGTTCGGCAGAGGAGGACTGACCTCTATGACGCAGCTCATACAGGGCCTGACGCCTGTCCACATCCCGCGCCGCTCAAGCAGACAGACCGGAGAGGTGCTCACACACACCTCACACTCTCATTCAGAGATTACTGAAATGTGTTCAATGCTGATAAACCCTTTTACACAGATTGACATTTTAACTGCACAACAGTCCTGTACACAACAGTCCCATTGTCCCAGTTCTCTTATTTACCAGTAAACAACGGAGGAAAATTCTTTATAAATCAAATCCGGATTTGGGGGAAGGCTTTGAACAGTTTCATGCAGCCAGACTTATTGTTTTTACATTCCACCTAGAGGCGGATTTATCGAAAATCACAGCAGTAGACCAGCAGGGACAAACAAACAGCATCAAAGAAAATATACGAAATGAATGGAAATGTGTGTGGACTTTGTAAATGGAATTTCAGTCCTGAAGTACTGATTATTTCACAAAGTTTTCTGGCTACACTTTATTTCGATAGTCCACTTTAGACATTCTACTAACTATAAGTAACTTTGTAACTACATGTCAACTAATTTTCATTCATTTGCAACTGCATGTCTACTAACTCTCAGAGTAGACTGTTAGGGTAGGTTTAGGGTTGGTAGAATAAGTTGACATATACTTGCAAAGTTTCTCATAGTCAGTATGCTGTATGTTGTGGACTCATCAAAATAAAGTGTTAGAACATATTGAGCAAACAGTCTACTAATATTCTAATGACTGCTAGTAGACATTTCACGAGTTCACACTTACATATAGTTAGCACGAGTAAGGTAATTCTGGTAATGCGTAGTTGGCGTGCTGTCCTGGGGAGGGGCTCCGAGCTTGGGAATGACCCGAACCCAGAGTACCCCCCCATAGTGTGGTGAGAACTCTAGTGATACTTTTGAGGGAAGGAGGGGCGGTGGAGGGATGCTGATTAACCGTCAAAGGAATAGAGGTATGTCAGCTGTATTTATATCTGTGCATTGATTGACTTGAGTGCGTACCATTGTGTTTAATTAGGCTAAGTATCTGACGTGCTCCTCCTGAACTTTGTTAATAAAACATAATGTAGTTGCAAAGTTACTTACTGTTAGTAGAATGTCTAAAGTGAACTATCAAGTGTTACCAGTTTTCTTTGCCAATGAAGTGGAAGAGATGGGAAATTACACTGTCTTGCATTCCGAACAAGTTGTTTCAGTCTTACAAGATTGTCTTAATTTCTATACAAAAGTGATTTTCTGGTGGGCCTCCATTTCTAGATTTTTTTTTTTCCTCAGGAACAGAACAGGGCATTAGTTAACTGTCAGAAATGTGTCATGTCGAGTCATCCCGCATATAGGATCACTGATTATAATGGGCTCTGTTTAGATTTGTTGAATGTGCCACTCGTGTCTGATGTAGAAATGTTGTTTTTGTAGTAGATTTAAAGTAGATTCATCAGCTGCATTATATTTACCTGGCACTGGCAGGCTTTTCACAAACGTATCCATGCTTAGTGCAGAACCATGCATCTTTCATTTAAATTTTTACACAACTCCCTGCAATACTCAATTCTGATTCGCCAATCGTACTAGTGGCCAATCGCATCTAGTGGTCTGTTATTACATGACAACAACCACTACAACTGATAACAGACCACTCCCGTGGGTACTGCAAGACATCATGAGGTAATAAAATGTCAAATTTATCATTTGTGTTAAATTATTTACTTATGTGGCAAGTAGCCACAAAATAAGCGGGATGATTTTGCGGTGGGGTCTTGCATCACACAGAAGGGGTTTCTTTTGCCGAACAATCTGATTGTGCACTATCCCTTAGCCTTGCCGTACCCCCCTTTTTATTACTCCATGCCCCCTATTTTGGGAACCGCTGCTTTAGGAAATCAGGTGCTAAAACAGCACAGACAGTACGTGCCAATAAGCCGTACTATCAGTGGTCCGTTTCACACTGAATGCACTACACTGTGAAAGAGACACATTTCAAGAACTTTAAATGCATTTACATTAACTGCAAAAAAAAGAGTAAGATTAATCCCAGTCAATTCTTAATTAAACGAAACACACGTAAAATGCAATGTTCCTGTAGGTCAAGTCAAGTCACATCTATTTATATAGTGCTTTATATATAATACAGATTGTTTCAAAGCAGTTTCCCTGACTGACAGGCGATCTGACCAATCATAATGTCAGATCCGCCATCTGCCAGACAGGAGAGTAGATTAACTTCGGTGGACTTAAACTTGAAAAATTGTGTGTATTAACATATTTCCGCGGTTGAAATAAAATGCGTTCTGATGTTCATTCATGTTTATACTGTGCTTTAAGTAAATATGGAAAGACGATTGGTTCACGTGCCGCTTGAACTGAGGTGCTATAGCGATTTGTCACAACACTTTAAAGAGCAACAAAACGGTATTTATTGTTTGAATTTCTTAAATAACTAAATGAGACCTAGTTTCATACCAGAAGATACCTGCTCTGTCTTGAATATCGGCATGTTGCCAGTTTTTTCTTTGCTCCGTGATTTTTTTCTGCATGTTGTTTTACTGCATGGCATGATGTGTGATGTAAGAGCTGCATGGCTTGTCGGACTTAGCAACAGTAACTAAGGAAGGCGGGTTTTTGAGAAGGGTCAACTATAAACACACACACCACTGTTACGCAACACATACATTGAGGGTCTAACAAATCTCTAAAACATCACTACACAACATAAAAAAACAGGTTCCAACATATCTCAAAACAGGTACTGACAGAAAAAAAGAGCCTGGAAGAAGAGATGACATTTTAAAAGAGATTTGAAAGACACCAGTGTGGATGCAGTTCTAATGTTTGGATGCAAATCCTCCAGAGCTTCAGGGCTAACACTGCAGGTGTCGAGACCTAGGAACAATAAGGAGATTCTGGTCAGAGAAGTGGTCTGGACAGTTGTAGTAAATCTAAAAGATAAAATGGTGCTACGCCATTTAAAGACTTTAAAATGAACAATGGGATCTTTGTATATGAATTGTATATCAATACTATAATGGATAGGCAGTCAGTGTTGAGAAGAAAAAAACCTGTCCAGTCCAGTAGCAGCGTTCTGAACTGAACTGATTTGCAGTCTTGACAATGTGGACTGACTAATTTTCTCTACATATAGGAAATTAAAAAAAGTCACAAAAAGACGAAAATGGCTTGATCTTTGCCTGTGTTCTTAATAGAAAAAAAGCTTGACCTGACAACAGAATTTATGTGTTTGTCGAATTTGAGTTAGGCATAAGTCAAAAGTGCACCTTAAGTTATATTTATTATATATATACACTGTAGATACCATAGATTTGTTTAAATGCAAAAAAATCAACCATGCAAAAAGCTAACCGTGTTTTTAAGTCTTTAGTTACTTCACTTCTTCACTGGCAGTGAAAATGTTTCCCTTTTTTATTTTTGTAGAAACCCAATTTGGAATATATATATATATATATATAGTGAAAACACAATGGGTCCCAGACTAGATCCTTGAGGAACCCCACACTTAAAAGGGGCCAAAGATGATGCAAATTCACCTAAAGTAATTGTAAAACTTTTATTAGTTAAATAGGACTTAAGTCAATTTAAAACAGTACCTTGAATCCCTACCAGCTGTGTAATTTTATGGCTATATTATCAAATGCTATTTATACCAGAATTGCAACATCCCCAGAGTCTACAGTTAACAAGACATCAATACGAACCTTTTAAAAAAATGCAGATTCTGTGTTATGATGCTCTCTAAACCCAGAGAGAAGTACTTAAAACTGAGATCTTAAGCAAAAAAAAATAAAAAGGTAGCTGAATGAGAACAGCTACCTTTCATTTGATTGTGTCAGTGCAGTTAAAAATATTACTGAATACAAATTGTCTTTTAAACCCCACAAAACACAAAGATCCTGTATAGTTATGACTAAGCCTGATTGTTAGCTGCATTGCGTAGTTTTGAGAAATCCAGCTTTCTTCCAGCTGATTGCAAACACAGACACACAGGTGACTGTGTGAGACGGTTCAATGCTGTTCTTTTTGCCTGTCTGAGCGCTTAGGAAGGTGATTATGGGTAACAGTGGAAGTCCGGGGAGCCGCGGCCTTCAGTACGAGATCATAATGAATCCACGGGGTTACAGGGGTCTCATAGCCCATAAAAGAGATTTATTATCCAGGCAGGTTTGTAATTGCCTCTGCCCTTCAGCAAACAAAAGTGTATCTTTTTTTTTTGTTACTAGGTGGACTAAAGGCCAGGGGCACGGTGATCATTTTAATTAAAATATGACTTTCTACATCTTTGTCAGTAACGTCTTTATCATCCTTCTCTCTCACCAGCTCAGGGGCAGCACATCAATTATGTGGCGTATCCGTAGTAAGCAGTCGCCTCTCTCACCTCCCTGTGATACTCTGTTTGTAAAAATAGATTTACAAGCCACCGTTTTGATGGATCGCGTCCAATTTGTGATAATCCTCCTGGGAGAGGGTGCCGGCCCGCCACCTTTTGAAAATCATTATTGCTCGTAAATTAAGTGGGTGTCATTTTGCGGGAGTGCGGCTTCGGAGAGGCCAAGGGTTTTCTCCACCGCACCTCATTCATTCCTCCAATTTATGGCGAGTCCAGTGTCACCTGCGCTGCGTGTGCATCGCCGTCGGCTCGGAGAGAGGATCCTGCTCTTGCATCTCTCTCCTCAATTCCAGTGCAGCGTGGAGAGTGTGAGTGTGTGCTCTCAGAACCGTCTGTCTGATTACCGGCCCTCAGCTCACTCCCCCTGAATATATTACTGTGAGCCATTCTGAACCTCAGTACGTCTCAATTTACCATTCTTATCAAAAATACAAAAAATAATAGCTTTTTATCTTTAGACTACATTTTCATATATTATCAAGAAACGTGAAATGTTTTATCTTAGCTCGCAAAGCTTACCATTAAAATGCTTGAGTGTTTTTGAGTGGTTTAGAGTGTTACACAGTTGCTACTCTATTGTCATGGCATTGTCATGTGGTTGCTAGGGTGATTTGTTAGGGCATTGCTGGGGTATTCTGAATGATTTCTAGAGCATTACTATTCAGTTGCTAAGGTGTTCTGAGTGATTGCTAAAGTGTAGAGTTAGTAGAGTTTCACATTGGTTCTTGCTAGGGCATTTTAGGTTGCTAGGGTGTTCTGGAGGGTTGATAAGGTGTTCTTAGTGTTTTTAGTACATTGCTATGTAGTTTATTGAGTGTTGTGAGTGATTGCTAGGACATGGCTAAGGTGTTCTGAGTGTTTTAAGCACAGTTGATTAACCATTTTTTTCTTGGTGGCATGTTTGTTTTAGGGTGTCCTAGCTGGATTCTAGGGTGTTGCTATGTGGTTGCTATAGTGCAGCGGTTCCCAATAACAGTCCCCCGCCCCCCTGCATATTTTGCATGTCTCTCTTAGTTAACACACCTGATTTAGATCATCAGCTAGTCAGAAGTGAGCTCTGTGCATGAACTGTGTTCCAATTGACATGCTCCCTACATAGTATTCACTGCTCCCTGAGCAGGGAAATCCATTTAAGTTTACTTCAGTTTGGAACATTAATTCTAGAATTTGCGCTCATACATATTTGTTTCAAACTGGAATCATTGCGGAATATCCAGTGATGTCCACTTCGCAGGGCACTTATGGTCGAATAGAACAAACATCGTATGTCATAAGAGATAAAAACGAAATGTGCAGGGGGGTGGGGTGGGTGCTGCTATAGTGTTCTGAGTGTTTTTCTTTATTTAATTTTCTTTATTGTTTTAGGGTATTGCTTGGTGGTTGCTAAGGTGGTTGATATTTATGGCATTGCTATGTGGTGGCTATACAATTTGCCCAATAGTATTTTGAAACCCCAGGTTGCCAGTTGGTGGAAAACAGCGTATTGCAGCCATGGAAGCAAACAAACGAACTGGATCAGAGACCACAGATTCTACTTGATCTAAAAAGCTTTGGCATCCACCAAAAATCTCTATGACCAGGGCCATTAAAACATGAGTCGATGAACTCATCAACTTACATTTACATGGACAATGATATTCCAATTTTAACACGATTAAGACAATACTATGATTAAGAATCTACCATGAACACAGAGATTTGTGATTACCTTAATCTGGCTAAAGTCTTACTCGAAGTAAACACAAATCGAATTAAGATGTGGAGTATTCCTATTTTAGTCGCATTATGGAAGTACAGTATAGACATGTACACACCTTAATCACACTTTTACATTTATGCATTTAGCAGACGCTTTTATCCAAAGCGACTTGCATTGCATTCAAGTTACAGTTTCTACATTTGATCAGCTCTTGCTTTCCCTGGGATACCCATGCTAGCGCCATGCTCTACTATTTGAACTACAGGAAAGCCTTCATTTTGCAACAGGATTCACTCACAGCAGTAGTCAACCATTTGACAGCAAACAAAAGAGCATGGCTTCCACAACACTGTCATCTGTTTGCACATATAGCATGACAAATAGTTAACTGCACTTGAAGCTTTCGTAAAATTAAAAATGCAACACCCAAAACTGTAAATGTTATCATAACAAAGATTAACTATATGTTGATTCGTCAAATTCTGGAGGGGACGAAATGACGTGTACCATTAATCAATCTATGTACTATAACATGTAAAACGGGAACTTGGAAGGAATATTCTAAAAGCAGCTCATGCTTTTTTAATATTGTCTTATTTAGAATAAAGTAAATAATTAGATTACTGATGTCCATGTAAATGTAGTCGCTGTAAGGCTCATCTCCTTCCATTGTCAGTTGTGCCCATTCCTGTTGCGTGTCCTTAATCTGGCAACCTGGGTCTGAGGAGGGGGCGGGAGAAACAATATTTAAAAAAATAATATCAATATCACATACTGCACCTTTAAATGGCTTAATGCAAATTAATGCTTAATCGTTTAATAGTTTTGGTAAAAAGAAAAAAAAACTCCTAGATAAACAAAGGTGACCTTTCTGTTGAGGAAAGTTAAGAGAAGAAACAATTCACCCAAAATGATACATACTTGTGACAAGATATTTTGTCCATCCAGTGTTTTTTGTTGTTGAAACATTCTTTACAATATCTTTGTGTTCCACAGAGGAAAGTAAGTCATGCAGGTTTGCATTTAAATTTTTGGATGAACTATAACTTTAAACCCTAACAACTTCCCCATCAGTGTTGCCAAGTCTGTGGTTATCCCACAGAATTTGGTTATTTTTACACTGGAACGTGATTTAGATGGAGGGGATACTCACAGAAAAATGTAATTGGGCTAGTTTTGGGCTTGTTTTGAATAGGAGTTGGGTTGGTTTTGTGTCGCAGACCTGGCAACCCTGTGCCCCATCAGTTGCTCAGGATTCAATGACATTAGGCTTTAAACCCCTTTTCGGTTGTGATGAGAATCTTTAAACTAGTTTTTTTGTTCTGTCTTAGCACCAGACTTAACAGTAATGCTGGCACGCCACAGCTTTCTGTTGTACAGAGAATAGCAAGAGACGTTAGCAAGCTTTTCGAGGTCACCTTTAACAGCCCAAGATAAATGTGCTGACCTCCAGAGCACAATTCACTGCAATATGTCATGACTGGACTGTGCTGTAGTGACTCGTACACACCAGCGACTGGTGTAAACATTGACCCATTTTTTCCAGCCTCCCGTGGCTGTAGATTGTGTCTAGTTTTCCTTCCAGTGCAGTTTTGAGGTGCAGTCATAAGCTAAACGCTGTATGACATTAATAATCACAGTTTTTCTTGCTCTAATGAGGAGTATGAATCTCTGCCAGTGGGCTGTGCGTCTTTTCCACTAGAGCGAACCCCATTGCCCTCTACCAGACTCATTTAAATGAGTCTGTCCTTGCTCATAAGCGTGTTCATTATTCACCTGATTGGAGTCACGTTGTGTCATCGTTCCCTCAAGAGCGGCTGTGTGTTTTGTCTGTGTCTGTCAATGAAACAGGCCCGGGGATTTCTCTCAAAACGTGGACTTTGAGAACGCAGAGATTGGGCAGTGTCCTGACCAGGCCCCGCCCCAGACCCCTGAGGAGGAGGAGGAAGAGGCTCCACCCAAACCTGCTCTGAGGCCTACAGAAGCAGCTCGGCCTCCACCACCAGCCTCCACTGTACGTCCTAACCAATGCATTGTGGGTAGAGAGTCCTGTGTGATTCCTGTAGTTTTAGACTGACCGCATCCCAGTTTCCATACTTACAGTACTCAGTGAAAGTCTGTGCTCTGCTGGAGATGGGTAAGTCTGGATTTTTGTGTGTATGTTGAAAATGTTGGGACACAGTGTACTCTTAGAATCATTTCTCCTGTACCGTTCATGTTTGCTTGTAAACACTAAGAGCTCAATTCATTATCTTTGACCATTTTAGGGTCAGTGTTGCTGAGGTAGCTTTAACTCAAATTTAGGGCTGCACGATTTGTAAAAAAGTAAATAAAATAATAATTATAATAATAATTGTATTCACTTATTTGTGTTAAAAACTGCAATTGTTATTTAAAATGTTTTTTTTAGCTTGTGCTTGTTTGTAAGGCTGCACAATGGGGACAAAAATATATCCATATTTAATAACAATAATAATAATAATGAATTATTTATACTACAACTATTAAATAGTATTACTATTATTAAAATAAAAATGTGACCTTTGATCACAAAACCAGTCATAAGGGTCAATGTTTTTTTATTTTATTTTATATATCTGAATAAATCATATTTCCATTGATGTATGGTTTGTTATGATCGGACAATATTTGGCTGAGATACAACTATGTGAAAATCTGGAATCTGAGGGAGCAAAAAAATCTAAATATTGAGAAAATCTCCTTTAAAGTTGTTCAAATGAAGTTCTTAGCAATGCATATTACTAATCAAAAATTAAGTTTGAATATATTTACGCTATATCTTACAAAATATAATTTACAAAATATCTTCATGGAACATGATCTTAATATCCTAATGATTTTTGGCATAAAGGAAAAAATTATAATTTTGACCCTTGCAATGTATTGTTGGCTATTGCTACAAATATACCTGTGCTACTCATGACTGCCTTTCAGGGTCACAAATAAGAAATAATGTCATTTTTAATGGTAAGATAAAAAATAAAAAAAAAGTACTTGATAATAATATTTTTATTCTCTAGTATTGTTTAAAAAAAAAATGTAAAAATGAAATACCGGTATTTATGTCTGACAATGGTTAGTGCATATTGCAAACCAAAATGCACATTATAAGCAACTCAAACGTTTGCTGGGGTGAAGTTAAAGTTAAGCAGCATTTACCGTGAACCAAACCGTTCTGAGACGCTGAAAACACTGACAGATCATGAGCTGCTCACATGCAAACAAACACAGTGCCGCACGTCACTATGATGCACTAGGATGTTTAACAGTGGTTCATGCACTGCATGCTACTTTTAACACCGATCTTCTCTTCAGCCGACAGAGCTAAAGCTAACAGCATTAGCAATCATGCTAGTCTCCTGGGCAGTCACTGTCCCATTCAGTACGTCTGACTCTCACAGCTGCTTCATTCACTTCATTAATTATAATGAGTTAAATATAAGGCACTTATAGTAGGGTGACCATATTGTGCTTTTCAATAGCAGACACTTGGTAAAACTGAAATAAAATTATTAATATTAATTAAATATTATTTAATGCATTAGAAATCATGAATCTATGTATAAATTTACAATTTATACAACTTTTACAAAAATGAATAAGCATATGTAGAAAGTGAAGTATTGTTCAAGTATTGCATTTTACCTAATGCATTAACTAATATTACTGTATAATGATTTATTTAGTTAATTTTACTCATAAACTTAGTCCTTTGGCTGATGTGTTGTGCTTTGTTGGACCAATGCATGCTTATAAATGGTTTGCACTATTATTTGCCGCTGCCATGCATAAAATATCCAAATTTTGTTAATAAGTAAAAATATCTGCCAATGGGGTTAGAAAAATAATCTTGTTTAGCCTTTGAATTAAGATTATTTTTCTTATACCATTGGCAGATATGTTTGATTGTTTGAAGCAAAAACTAACAAAATTTGGATATTTTTTTCATGAAACAAGACATGTATAATATCTTGAGTCATTTTAAACGCATCTTAATTCCAGAATATGTAGATATTTATACTAGAAAACAAGACAAAAATACTAAGGAAGAAAATCCTTTTACATTTATTTTGGGCAATGTAGATGCAGTGAGCTGTTTGCTACTGTACATGATCTGTGTGGTGCTTATTAAATATATTTAGTATGTTTTGTACCGAAAAAATCATTATCAAACACCTTTTTGAGGTCTGAAAAAATGTCCATGAAAAAGAGGACATGGGTATGGTCACCCTACTTAAGTGTATACACGCTGTCTATGAATATTCAGAATTTCAGAAACGACTCTCTTTTAAATTCATGTATGTGAATCTGAATTGGTCAGAAGTTGAACTGAAATGACAGGAAGAGGAATTTCTGACAGTCACACATCTGTGGAATTTCATTAGTCAAAGATGGGATTTGTGGCCAAACGAAAATAATAACATTGACGATTACATGACATTTTTAATACATTGGAACAAATCGGGGGAAAGCATGTTTCTTTTCTGTTTCGTGCACCATAATGCTTTGATGCTGTAAAAATCACTGGCTTCACCTGAGCTCTCCTGTCTTCATGATCTGTCTCTTTCTGCTGCTGTCAGGCCACGCCCCTCACCGAGGCCACGCCCATCCCGGACACGCCCACCAGTGTCAAAGACGCCGTGGTATTAACCTGCTCACACACACAGACATCAGAGATAGTGTGAATATTGCAGTTCCTCCATGCAGATGCGCATTTATCCTTTGACTGACGGCCGGCAGTGAGCTTTCGTCTGCTTTATGCTGCTTGTGCAGCTTTGTTTTTGGAAGAAGGTTTGATTTCTGAGTCACAGTACGTTTCAAAAAGCTCCTCGTTCTCACATGAAAACTGAAAGCTGATGAAATGAGTGCAGTAATGTGTTGACTGCGGTGAGTCTACAGGAGCTCCATCAGCCGTTCTCTGGCTCCATCTACTGCCTGTACTTTATAAAACAGCACTCAAACCTTTCTGTCTCCTTAGAGACAACTCTTGCCATCTTGACTTAAACGTTTTGGTGGCTCAGAATGTACATGAACACATTATACTAAGTAGAGAGTAACAAAGCACTGATAAATAATTTGCAAGCTTTTATAGCTCATAGTTTATAAACTGTAGTCTCTACATTAATACATTAATAGCCTATATACTGTAAAAAAAAGTAAGTTTTTCATTCATTCACTCTAACTAATGAATTAGCAAGTGAAGAGTTAATTTGCAAAAACAGTTAACTCCATTTTTAACATTTCTCAGAAATCCTGTTTTTTTCCTTGTGCATTCCAGTTCATCTCAAATCAAACTGTAGTTGGGTTAAAAAAAACTTTTTCATGAACTGTAGATATGTTTTAGATCCCTTAACCCTATTCCCAAACATAAACATAAGTACTTTTAAAAACAAATATAATAAAATAATAATAGGCAGAAAAAAAATGTGCAGTGCTCTCCTTCCTCTAAACTACACCTGCGCTTAAGTAAATGAGTCAGCTGCATTAAATGTGCTTGAAAACAGAATCTCGTCACAAATTCAATAGAATCGGCTGATTCAGTTCATGAATTCAATATTCATTGATTATATATAGATTTGTAAACATTGGCACATCTATAGAGCTGTTGAGATCACATTTGTTGAACTACATCGGTTAGGTTAAGGATAAGAAAGAAATAGAAATATGATCTGTTCACATATTAGCTAATTAAACTATAATAATTTGTATATTACTGTGACTGTTTGTCTATACTATAGGGAATTAATGTATTATTAACAGTGTAGAGACTAGCGTTGCTAAATTGTGTCCCTGCAGCACAGAAGCAGTCATGAGTAGCACAGGTATATCTGTAGTAATAGACAACAATACATTGTATGGGTCAAAATTATACATTTCTCTTTTATGACAAAAATCATTAGGATATTAAGATCATGCTCCATGAAGATATTTTGTGAATTTCCTACTGTAAATATATCAAAACTTCATTTTTGATTAGTAATATGCATTGCTAAGAACTTCATTTGAACAACTTTAAAGGAGATTTTCTCAATATTTAGATTTTTTTGCTCCCTCAGATTCCAGATTTTCAAATAGTTGTATCTCAGACAAATATTGTCCAAACAAACCATACATCAATGGAAAGATGATTTATTCAGCTTCAGATGATGCATAAATCTTAATTTCAGAAAATTGACCCTTATGACTGGTTTTGTGCTCCAGAGTCACATTTGTGAATTAACTAGTTAGCAAATTATTTATAAGTACTGTATACTTTACTGCTATATACTAAAAAGTCTTCTGTAATATGCAGCGTTTGATTGACATCTGCTCTGTCCAATCACAGGTGTCGTGCGCAGCAGAGGCGGAGCCTGTTGTGCTGGAACTGGCCAAACAGTTCGGTCTGTCCAGAAACAGTCACATGGCCTTTGAGTTTGACGACAGAAAGGTGAAGAACAGGTGAGTGTCAGTTATCTTCATCTTCATCTTCCTCCTCCTCATGGTCCGTGTGTCTGCTCCTCAGGCTGATCATCGAGTTCGAGATACGCACAGAAGCAGCCTCTGGGCTGGTGTTCTACATGGCCAGAATAAACCACGCTGACTTCTCCACCATCCAGCTGAAGGAGGGAATGGCTCACCTGAGCTACGATCTGGGCAGCGGCAACACCTCCGTCAGCGTGCCGCGCATCATCAACGACGGACAGTGGCACAAGGTCAGAGCGTCTGGCCTTTGACCCCTCTCGCTCCCTGACCTGTTTCACAGCACGCAGAATTGAAAGCTTTTGGCTCATCTGGATACAATATTGGGAAACACTTTAGAATACAGTTCCCTCATTAATGAATGACTACACAAGAACACATATTAGCACTCTAGTAACTACTAGTACCTAACAAGAAACTCTGATTAATGAATTAGTAAGTAATAGTGCTTAGTCGAATGTAGTAGTTCAATGGTAACTTAACTAGTAGATAATTAATAGTAGTTCTTCAGGAGGTGTGACAGAATACATTAGTTATTGTTTAGCTAACTGTTACTTAACACAATCATAAAACTGTATTACATACTGATTAGTTAACACATCTTCCTTAGTTAACAGTAGTGCGCTAAGTGTTAATGAATCATTACCTGTTAGTTCTTCAGTAATTCCTTATTAGTTATGCAGTAAGTAAGAAACAGTATTCTAAAGTGTTACCAAATATACTCACCCTCGGGTCATCCGAGATGTAGATGAGTTTGTTTCTTCATCAGGTTTGTAGAAATGTGTCTCTGCATCAGTGTCTCAGCAATGGATGCTCTGCAGTGAATGGGTGCCGTCAGAATGAGAGTCCAAACAGCTGATAAAAACATCACAATAATCCACACCACTCCAGTCCATCAGTTAACATCTGGAGAAGACAAAAGCTGCATGTTTGTGAGAAATAAATCCATAATTAAAATGCTGTAACTTGATTGACAGCCTGGAGTTATGCTTTTGTGGACTCTCATTCTGAAAGCACCTATTCACAGCAAAGGATCCATTAGCGAGCAGGACTGCGTTGTGGTAGATAAGTGGTGGTGCACACGTCCTTTACTCCAGTGACATCCTCCAGTAAATCCCAAGGTGTTCCCATGCAGGTTATGAGATGTAATGCCTCCAGCACATCCTGGGTCTTCTCAGGGCAAGTACAACCCTGCCTCTTCTTACGAGGGCAAGTTCTTCAGGTTCAGAAGAACCTCAGAGTTTTCCTTCCAAATCCAAACTACTAGACCTTGGTCAGGGTAGTGCCATTTTCATTTCTGACAGGAAAGAAGAACTGAAGTACAGTGTGCTCAATGGATTGTACGGTTGTTTAACATCATACCAATAGTTCATCTTACCAAATGTCTTTCAGAAAAAAAAATGAGTAGACTCCATAGAACAGTTGAGAAACTTTGTGAAAATGACCTGATCTAGGATCTTTCTTGCATGCCATTGTTAAGACTGTCAAGTCAAGTCAATATTATTTGTATAGCACTTTTAACAATGCAAAGCAGCTTTATATCAGCTTTACAGTATTTAGACGGGGAAATAGTTTGTGGAAATAGTGTCATTCTCCTCTAGTCTAGATTTAAACAGATGATTTTTTATGGCCAAAGCAGAATCAGATTGTGCAAAGGACTCATCTGGTTCCTGTGGTCTTGTCCCGATCTTCACTGGGGGTCAGTCTCTGGGGCTCATCTAGGTGTCCTGGCTGTAGAGGTCAATTCTGTAAGTCTATTCCTCACAGCCTCATTATTAACCATGTTAAATTCAATATGGTGTCTCACCTGTCACGGGTTAACCAGGGGAACACTGTAAATGGGTAAAGACCAAAACCTGTAACAATTCGACCAGTCAGTGTAGTGAAGGACCAGTGAATAAAATCCAGTGGACGGAGATGAGGAATTACAAATTTATTTACAAAAACATTTAGTGGTTATTTTTAAAAGCATTAAAACATACAGCAATAGTCATTTTTTGCCATTTCCAGCACAATAAAAGCATGTAGCTTTAAAAAAAATAAAAATCACAGCTCAAAACTACTCAATGACATCTGCATCATTGTAAATAACAGACAAGGTCAGTTTAAGTGCCAAGCGTTTCCCTCCATTGAAGTACTTTATGAGGTCTGTGTTTAGCTGAGAAACTAGATTCCTGTTGTTTTCAGTCATGAATCCTTTACAGATATACAATATTATCTGACTTGCATTATTTTCTCCAACATGAGAAAAAAGTACATCCAAGATCCCTGGGAGCAATTAATAGCAAGTAATAGAGCACAAACTTGTATTGGCAGTGTGAGCTACTGTAAGACTGAAGTCATGTGACTGATTTAAAGCAGAGATTGCTACAATACTAAGAGATCGCTCACAGATAATCAAACGAATCAAACGTGTGAAATGTAGGTGTACCTCAGTACTTCACTTGTCTGAGACAATATTTTCATGCAATATATATATAATCTATATATGAATGAGATTTGTGGCTGGGTGCATCTGATAAAACCTATAAAGAACATGCCTGGGTCATATTTTACCCCCAAAGAAAAATAAGTTAATCAAGTGTTTTTTTTTTTTTTTTATAAATTACACAGACACAACTTTTTTTTTTCTTCTTTTTTTAAACAGACTGATCATTATTTGCATTGTAACATTATTTTCATGATAATTAAGGATTAAGTCCTCATTAATAATCAAGTATTAAGGTCCTTGCTGGCTGCAATGATAAAAACACAATATATTGAATATATGTTCACTCCTTCAACGGTATCAAGAATGCAATGAGAAAGATTTATGAAGTTTTTTTGAGTGTCACAGTAATAAGAATTAGGAGCAGAAATGTTTAATTGTGATGAAAATGTTACAATGCAAAAGTCTTAAAAACAAGCTACGTTTTCTTGCAAAATACAGTTTATTCTTTTTTTTTTTCTAGGATGAAACATGACCTGGAGATTTTTTCTGAGATTTTTGAGAAAACCAGGTAAATTAGTCTCTGATTTTTGTACTATCAAACAACCAATTCTTCTCAAGTGATTAAAATGTGCCAAACCAGACTAAATGACCACAGACACTATGAGCTTTTTGGACTTTTACTATAAAGGATGTTCATACAACTGCTCCCAAGCATCTCCTGAAAACCGTATCCGTGTAGGTTATAGTGTTGGAGGTCTGCGGTTCGATTGGTCAGAGCAGTGGCAGAGGACGGGCTGAATGTGAAATATATTCAGATCGCTCGTGTTAGGCTCTGATCCCTGCTGCCTTCCCTTTATTGGTCTGTCTGCGGTGGACTGAGGCGCGTGGCGTGATGGGGCGATTGGCATGTCCCGTCAGTGCTGGACGGATTTAATGACCCACTCTGCACTGGGGTTGAGCTCCAGGAGAGCTTTGATGTACGTCTCTTCATCCAGACATCTCTCCTCTAGAAAAACAACACACCAACACACACACATCAGACAACAGCAAATACTGCAGGTGTCGCAAGTAAGTTTGGCATCGGGCCGAAAATATAATCACCACTAGATGGCGGGCCAGAACATGGTCAAAGGATAATTTAAGATATTAATTAATGAAAAATGCAAGCAGAATTGCCTGTGACTGTCTGTCACAGTGTATTTTGTAACTGGTAGTGAGCTGTTACTCTGTGTAAAATCCTTCAACAGTCATTAACAAAAAGCCGCATTTGTGTGGCGGTGTCCGATCAGAGTATGTGAGCGGAGTTAAGTGGAGCGTCAACAATTTCCCCTCCGCGCTCCGCTCCCGCTCACTGATATCAGAAACACCGCTCCACGTCTAAAGTATTTCAGTATGTTTCAAATATCACATTCTATGGAAGCCCGTTTCCGCCACTGAATAAAAAGTAAAAAAAAAAGGTTATTGCGACTTTTTTTCTCGCAATTCTGACTTCTTTTCCCTCAGAATTGTGAGATATAAAGTCAGAATTGCACATTAAAGTCCAGTTTTGAGGGGGAAAAAAGCCTATGGTCTCTGAATTGCGAGTTTATATCTCAGAATTATGACTTTTTAACTTGCAAGTGCGAGTTTATATCATGCAATTCTGAGAAAAAAAAAAAAAAGTCAGCTGTCAGCTGAAAATATTCAGAAGGAACAAATAAATTCCTTGAGAAATATAACTTCCCGTTCATGTCCACTGCAGTCATAGTCTTCACATTCTTTCTGATTTGAGTGATCCTTTTCTATCTAGCTAGCTAAATATGTTTAACATGTGAATTCTTGCTAAATATGCAGTTATATGACAGGTCGTTGGCATGAATTGTACTCGTGATTGAGTGGATTTTTAAAAGTTGGAGCGTTGTGGTTTTCACTCACTCAATCACACCACACCGCTCCGCTCCGCTCACATACTCTGATTGAGAGTAACTGTTGCTGTCATGACAGATCTATTTCAGACCAACTCAATGAAAAACACCTCAAAAGTCATCTGAAGTGAAGTCATTTCTCTTTCTTGCACTCTGTCTGGAGTGAATGTGTCCTGTGTATGGCTTTTGTGACAAACTCCTAATTTGCTGCTTGGTTGTTTAGTTTAGGTGTTGGGCAGGATTGGGGATGTAGAATATGCTTGTGAAGAATATGTGCTTTATAAGTACTGATAAACAGCCACATATGTTAATAACAGGCATGCTAATAAGCAACTAGTTAATAATGAGAATTGGTCCCTATACTAAAGTGTTATCAACAATCCTAATTTTCTTAACTTTATTCTTAAATTAGAAAACATAAGCAAAGAAGAAATTTCATTCTCAAGAATGTTTCATAAATCCAGCTGCTGGCACATCATCACGTGGTATTTTCTAGCACTGTTTATGGCACAAAAATGTATTAATATTATAACCATGAGCTGCATAGATCACAAATATTCTAAATCAAGTCTATATGCAAACAAAACAGTTTGTGGCTTTGTCATCAACAACAAAAGATCTGGAAGGTGTTTCTCCTCCCTAGTTGTCCCCTGGGAGACAAATAAAGTTGAAAATTATTTATTTTACGATCCTAACTATGGTTTGTATGTTAGTTACGTGTTATGAAATGCCTTGTGTATTGTGTGGCTGTAATTAATGTGACGCTTAGACACTCACTGATGTTTCCTCCCATCTCATAGAGACACAGATCCTCTCGTTTCACAGACAGAGACCTGTAATAACACCACAACACAATCTCACTGAGCACAACATTTCACAAGCACCACTACAAAATATCATATGTTTCCTAAAACAATCAGCTACGATTGTGAAGATACAGTACATACAGTAGAGCCCGAGAGTCACTGGTGGTCTCACTGAATGTGTGCTTATTAAAGCTAATTGATCATTAGTGCATGCGTGTGTCTGCTCACCTCTCTTGACTGAGGAAGCGCGTCAAAACATCTGAGGCCTTTAAATCCTCCGTCAGCTGTACAGCCATGGACACCATCGAGAACTGAGGAGCCTGCACCCTTATGAAGCCTCCTTCAGCCTGAACACACACACCATAAACACACACAGAGACCCAAACTGTTATGCAGATGCTGATAGTAAAGTAAATCAATGAGATCTTTCTAACAGTAGAGCAGATACTGACATAAAATTATCTAAATATCAGTCGTCGCTCTAGATCTCCAGTAATATGTCTCAGTAAGATGAGACTGAAATGATCCAAACATATAATGCAATGCTGATTGAGAGATGAAGAAATAAACGCTCCTCAGAAGATGTGAGATGAAGATCATTCCTCCGCTGAGGAACAGAGAAAGTAAAGCTTCTGGAAACAAACGCTCCTCAAAAGATCCTGATGATCAGATTTGAGACGCACTGATTTATCTAGAAAATGATTGATGGAGAATCAAGTAAAGCTGAGCTGCTTCAGTCCAGTGAGTGTTCATCTGGAGATATGACTGCAGTTATTCTGACGCTTACTTGATAAAAATCAGTCAAGATTTGACAGCAGAAACACACGAGAAGCTCGAGCTGATAGTGAACGTTTGTACAAATTTACTAAAATGCCTTCTAACTTCAATCAATCACACAACAGAAGGCATGGAGTAGATTGTGTGAAACATGCAGATCATTTAGAGGCCATATTTAAAAAACAAGATCAAATATGAATCAGTAGTTTTATAGGGTTAGCATATCAAATCAAGCGTCTGTATCTGCAGGATCTTTTCCGTGTATAAAAGTAACACCCTTTGAGAGCCTCGTATCTTATATTTCCGGCTGTCCATACAGTTCTGTCACACTCATTGCTCACAGCTGATGAAGGACAGGCACTGCATGCAGTTGCTCGGTGTGTCCACTAAGTGTCAGAGTGGAGGCTGCTCTCTCTCACACTCGGATTCATTCATCAGGGTGGGAGACACTGACACACAACTGTAAAGATGTCTGATTATATTCCTTCAGTTCAGTGTACTGCTCTGTGTTTGTGTAATCACCTCAGCGCTGCTCTCCTGCTTGTTAGAGGCTCTCTCGCGGTCGTACGCCATCTTCTTCAGGAGTTTTTTAACCGCTCTGTCTCTGTTCATCTTCCGCTGGTTCTCCGTGTTTTGTTTGCGCACCTGATTCAGGATAAACTTGGGAATCTGAGACGCAAGAAAAGACTCATTTGAGCATCTCGATCTTCCAGCTTCACGTACGATATGTTCTGGTATTCCAGCATCAGAACATTTTGTTGGTCACTATTTCTACAGCATCACAGTAGAAGAGTAGTGATTTCACAGAAAATGAATTGAAGTATTAAATTAATGATTTTATTAATCAAGGACACATTAAATTGATCAAAAGTGACAGTAAAAGACATTTATATTTCTAATAGAAGCTGTTCTTTTAAACTTTCTGTTCATCTGTGAATCCTGAAAAATAAAATGTATCAGTTTCCACAAAAATATTGTGCAGCACAACTGTGTTCAACATTGATAATAATAATAATAATAATGTTTGTTGAGCAGTAAATCAGTATATTATTATGATTTCTGAAGATCATGTGACACTGAAGACTGGAGTAATGATGCTGAAAATACAGCTGCAGATCACAGAAATAAATTACATTTTAATAGATATTCACAGAGAAAACAGCTGGTTTAAATGAAATTATTTCACAATATTTATTGTATTTTTGATTAGATAAATGCAGACAATCCCAAACTTTTAAACCACAGAGTATTGCAATTATTTGTTTAGCTGTAGTGAATCTTCAGATATGAGATTCGGTGGTGAAAATCAACACAAAAATGTGACGATTCAAATAAGCTGAGATGCTAAATGAATCGCGATACGGTGGGAGTTTATGTGAATGTATCTCTGAGGGGAACTGACTGTCTTCAGAAAAGTTTAGATGGTATTTTCGTTTCATCTTCCCTCTGTATAATGCGTGTTAATGCAGTGTTCATAACCGCAGCGCTGCTTTGTTTACCGAGGCCACCAAGAAAACGCAGTATCGCTGCTGTTCAGGGTTGCCAGGTGTTCACAACAAAACTCACCCAATCGCATTTTGAGCGATCCACCGATAAAAATAGCATTCCGGTGGGTAAAATACACTTTTTTGGAGGGGTTTCCCTGGTAAAATTCACAATCCAGAGGCTAAATATCATGTTATTGGGGTCACTTCAACCCTCGGACGTGAAAAACAACCAGCAGCAACAGTATTAAAGTAGCCCAATTCTGCAGGAAAACCACAGACTTGTCAACACTGCTGCTGTTCCATAAGCGCCACCTGCTGGCAGAGAGTGAATTTGCATCTCATTCAGCTCGACTGCTGTCTTCATTTATTCAGATGTTTTATAGTTTCACAAAACTAAAGTCAGACCATTCTGTTTTTACTTCAGTTTAATGCAATTTAGATTAAAAGCTGCATGTATGCAGCATCTTTGTTAGGATCATGATTCAAATACAGTGGTTGCCTCAAATTTTAAATGGAAACACAAAGGCTTAGGGCCGTATCATACACCCGGTGTTTTTTTGCTAGTTTCAGCCTGATGCAGTTACCATTTTCACGCCCTGCGCCGCGTTGTTTAAATAGCAAATGCATTGGGCTCATGGGCGTGCTGGTCTAAAAACAAGGTGTGTTCATGCGTATCGTTGGCACGTTGCTATTTTGAGGCTACTGAAACACACTGCGCCATTGAACCTGGTCTAAAGTCAATGGCGCAGTATTTTCTTGTTATTTAAAGAGCGCATTAGTAATATGCGCCTATAGGCAGGTCCACAACATGTGTACACTTTGATAATTACACACACAGGGAGCACAAA
Source organism: Barbus barbus (assembly GCF_936440315.1). NCBI lineage: Eukaryota > Metazoa > Chordata > Actinopteri > Cypriniformes > Cyprinidae > Barbus > Barbus barbus. Next base: position 2,177,068 of record NC_136742.1, read on the forward strand.
CATGCCAAATATAAAAAATTAAAGGATTACAAATGTAAAAGATTATTAATATGTAGGCTACATAAATATAAACATGCCTACATGTCATAACGGATAGTCATTGCATGGATCAGAATTGGGCTTCCTATTTGCTCGCACACGAGCAGCTCCGGCGTGTAAATAGCAAATCACCATGGCACGAGTGCAACTCGCTCTTAAAGGGAGTGGGAGATGAGACTCTGATTGGTTTTATTGCACGTTATGCCCAAAACACACCCATTACTCATTAAGAGAATAGGGACAACCCTTTCAGACCATGCGCCGGGAGCACCAACCGTATTTCCCGTCGTTAAACTAGCAAAAGTGGATTCGGACACGCTCTAAGTGCACCTGCGCCACGCGCTCAGATCGTTAAAATAGGGCCTTTAGTTTGTTTATATTGAGATTGGTTTCATTTGATTTGGGGTTTGTTTTAAAATTACAGTTTTGTTATTTGACATATTTCAATTTCACAAAGAAATGTCTGAGAAATAATAAAAGGACACCTTTTTATTTCTATTTGGTTTTAAATCTCAATTTGTTAAAATCGTATCGTGAAATCAGTATCGGGAATCGTATCACATCATGTGAATCGTTACATCCCTAGTTACAACAAAACCTTAAGAACAGAGAAAGTCTCAGCGATAAAACCTCTCTGAACAGCAACATTCAGTCTGACGTTGACTGTAATATGTGATATAGTCGTACCGTCCAGAGGAGGTTCTGGTAGCGGATGAGCAGCCTGACGATGTTAGCCGTGCCCGTGGCCATAGCGAACTCCTGCTGTTCACTGATCTTACTGCGGAAGCCCTTACACATGAAGATGTTGGGCGCCATCACCACTGCCACATTGTTCAGCGTCATCTTATTCCTGTCCTTGTGGTCGATCACTCTTTGGAAGAACTCCATCAGAGCCTGAGAGACAGAGAAATGCTGCTCAACTCAAAACAATACAGCTGAATCTACTTCAGTCCTCAGTGTGAATGGAGAGGTGTTTTTAATATGCTTTTAAAGACAAACCGTGGGCAAATTCATCAGTCAACACCATTGCTGAGTAGGGATGAGCAATATCGACAAAAAACATATATATCCCAATATTTATTGAGATTTGTCAGATAATGATAATCAATATTTGTGCTGGTATCTTGGCTGGTTCAGGCCTGACATGGATAAATAAATAAACACGACACTAAAACCCCCTGTCTTAATGAGTCATAGCTCAATGAATCATTCATTCAAATGATTCGTTCAAAATGACTGCTTCATTTAAAAACAAAGCAAGTGATTTATGAATGGATCACTGAATCACTGACAAATTATTTGGAAAGAAACACTAGTGTTGCACTGAGATGCTTCAGCTCAGTGTGGAAATATTTTCGTTGACCAAAAAGAAAAACAAACAGACAATTGTGTCTAAAATGTAACAGACTTCAGTTTGTTGAATGGTTGTATAAAATAATATCACCTTTCAGGTCATACTCACATTCAGGAAAACGGCACTGATGCTTGTGTGGTATTACGTAACTACTGTATATCATATCTTATAAATAAACAAATCTATACAGGGATATTTTTGCTTTCATAACTAAATAATGGAGTCTTTCTAACGGCATTATAAGTCTTCATCACTCAGTAAATGCTTTTGGACTGTTTGTTTTTTGCACATTAAGTGACATACTCGATATCAGCACACATATTGTTAAAATAACAATTACGATATCATCGCAGACAACAAATATCGCACACCACTATTGCTGAACATCTTGAAACCGCCCGTTTTCTCCGGACACAAACATGCAACCAATCCTGTCCCCCTGCAGGGCGGGGATTTTCATGCTGTATGATTCACTCTTCCTCTTCCTCTTAAGAATACGTTTTATCATGCATGTCTGAATGAATCAAATATTATCATACATGTCTGAATGAATCCAATATTATCATGCATGTCTGAATGAATCCAATATCGCCACTTGCTATACTGTAGCATTTACTGCTTCACTTAAAGTCCCCCTGTAGTCAAATATTTTATTCCTTAAAACTCTTTGATCATCAAAATTACATATTTAAATGTTTTTTCTTGTGAAAATGTTCTCATGCCTTAAAATAGCTTGAATGCATCTACACCCTTGCCTCATTTCCAATATGCGGATCTATGAATATGCAAATTAGCTCTGCCTCCACTCCAGCCAGCGCCTCCTGATCCACTGAACTGTAGTAAACGCAAAGCAATGGCACACACGGATAATGACTGATAAAACTATGTTTTTACTAGCGGACAACTGCAGTGAATACTGTAACATTCGTTAAAGTTACTTACTTGATGATGTCGTGTCCTAAAATGCCTTGAAGGCTCGAATACAGCCGTTTGTGATTCTTGATTCGCGCCCGCGAGCAACACATGTGAAGTGAAGATGCTGGGTCTGACTCCAGGCTACTTTTACACTGTTGCAGTGGGTTATAATGCAAGTTAGCGGTTCTAAACTCACATTAAACCACTGCTTCATGGGTTTTTTGCTCATTTATTTTTGGTTTTGTGCTGGTATTGGCATATTTTGCATGCTAGTGATAGAAATCTATCCCTTGACGTGATTGGTTGTTGAATTTTGTGACAGCAAACCGAGGGCTGAAACTAGGAGACAATACTCAGCAATGGTGTTGATTAATGGATTGGCACATGGTTTGTCTAAAAGCATATTAAAAACACCACATAGACAAATAAACAACATGATTTTCACTACAGGAGGACTTTAACTGTGTGAAAGTGGAGCGGGTCAGTGATCGAGTGGAGGCGGGCACTAAAATGCATATTCATGAGTCTGTGTATATGAAATGAGGTTACATTCAAGACTTTTTAAGGCATAAAGAAATTATTTTAACTGGGGAAAAAAATGTATATGTCACTGATGATCAAAGATGAGTTTTAAGGGAAAATGAGTTGACTGGTAGTCACAAATACCAGATGTCAATGCTGAGTGAACCCTACACTGAGGAAAAGTGAAGTGAAGGTGTGTCGTACCTTGAGAGTGTCTCTGTTGGGTTCGGGCAGCAGGAGCACCAGCAGATTGAGAGCCTGCAGCTGCTGTTTCTTAGTGGGCAGCTCTGATCAGAACCAACACAATCACAACAATCACTGACACACAGCAACAGAAACACAGATCACACACACGCTGCGCGATTAATCAAATGCGAGTTTGTTGAAACCATTAAACCTATGGTTTTTACCTGATCGGATCCATTTGTAGACATTTTTAACAATACATTTGTGTAATTAAAAGGATGAGAAGTTGTCTCTTACTGGCCTCTATATACAAGCTCTCCATAAAACAAACCAAACAAGCCCTGCAAATTAATATAAATGGATTCAAAGCTTCGAAAAGATTTGTTTCTCCCATCACTATGTAGTCGTGTGTTTATTAGTCGCGTTGAATCAATGAAAGCAGTTAAATCTTCTGTTTATTCAGCTGCAAGCGATAGGGATTTACTGGGTTTCTTTGAGTTCTCTGGCATTTACTACTGATCACAGAACCGTGCTTCACTGACAAGATGCGCATGACAATCACAGCTTCTGCCTAATCACAGTACAGAGCGGGACTCACTCAGCACGGAGATGAAGGCGTTGAAGTACTCGACGGTCAGCAGAGGATAGGGCAGCTCCCTGATCAACAGCTTCAGGAGACTGGCTGCGTCGTGCTGCTTGAGACTCTCCCACGGGAACATGCCTTCATAAAACTTGTGTTCCAGCTCATGACCGACGGCCTGGGAAACAACAAACACATTACAGTAACGTCCAGATGTGATGATGTTAATGGTGTATGCTAGAATCGGTCTCACCTTCACTCTAGTAGCGGCTCCAGGGATCCGCAGCACACCCTCGGTGTCTAAACCCTGCTTCTCTATATGAGACATCAACTGGAAACAAACGTTTAATAGCTTACTTCGTGTTTTGGAGCTCTTCGGTGCTAGATTAAATGAGCAGATCACATATAATGTCTATATTGATACTCAAGTTTGCTCTTGATAAGACTTTATGCTTTTGAAAGAAGTCTCGCCAAGGCTGCATTTATTTGATCAAAAAATACAGTAAAAACAGTGAAATTTCTATGTAAATATATTGTTTTGTTTTTTGCAATTTCTGTGATGCGCAGCTGAATTTTCTTCATTACTACAGTCTTCAGTGTCACATGATCTTCAGAAATCATAATAATATACTGATTTACTGCTCAAGAAACATTTCTGATTATCATCAATGTTGAAAACAGTTGTGCTGCACAATATTTTTGTGGAAACCCTGATACATTTTATTTTTCAGGATTCTTTGATGAATCGAAATTTCAAAAGAACAGCAATTACTTGAAAGAACAATATTTTTTAACATTAAAAATGTCTTTACTGTCACTTTTGATCAATTTAATGCATCCTTACTGAATAAACATTCATTTATTTAAAAAAATGTACTGACCCTAAAAAGTATTTGATAACATTTTATGGTGTCCTTGTTACACGCTACATGTACTTACTAAAATAATAACAATACATTATGCATAATTACACGCAACTAAACCTAAGCCAAACCCTCATCCTAACCATATAGTAAGAACATGCAGTTAATAAATATTACTCAATACTTAAATGTATAATTACACTGTAACAAAGACACAAAGTATAGCCCAGTATTTTTCTATTACAAAACACACAGAGGATCCTGCCGTGCTGACAGATGCTGTACTGAGAACACTGTGCACTACAGTCAGATCTCTTATAATGAAGGAGGTTGTGTTTGGTTGCCAGGGTGTTGCCATGAGGTTACTATCAAGATGTTTCGGTGTTTGTTAAGAGTATTTTACCACTTTTAGCAAATACCCAAATGTGACCGCTAAATTATATATATCCTTGTAGGTTTAAGAGTGAAATATGTATATAACTCTGTATATAAATTACCTGGGTGTATCCAAGAGATACAAGTTGATAGTATTTTTAGAAGTGAAGTTAAAAAATGGTTGTTTTATCATTGATGTTTTCAAGTTTGTGTGGTAAGTTTCTGAACTTGATGTGGATTGCACTCCATTTATGATGTTCGTCCATTTTTTTTTAAATACAGAGGACTGCGATGGAAATAAACCGAAGGCTTTTTTGTGTATTTTATCCTCGAAAGTTTTGAAATGTGTATGAATTAGTCTTTATTGGACTTTTTTTGTATTATGTTTTAAATTTGGCAAATAAAACAAACAAACTATCAGACTTCTTGCATTGAACTGAAAATAATGGTGCCATGACTGCTGGGAAATATATATGCTTTTAATCTCAAAGGATGTCAGGTAGATTTGTAGTAGTTTCTGAGTTAATGCTCCTGGTCATGTTTTGCTTGGTTACAGTACTAAGTGTCCGCTCTCTTACATGCTGCAGGATAAGAGGCACTTTGGTTCCTGGCATCCTCCGCTGGTCTTGTTCCAGCAGCGTAGAGAGAGAAACACCAAACAAACCCGACTCTACGGAAGATAATACAGTCACAACCAGTTTCAGATTCAGTGCTCACACACAATTACATTAATCATCCTCAAAACCAATTAAAGATCTGACATGAAAGTGCTGTTTTTATAAGGGGCTTTTGTGAGCGTGTGTCTCCAGCATGTACATGCATGGGAAATGTTTAGCAGAGTGCAAGAAAAACATACAGTGAACTCAAAGGTCTGAGAGCATTTTCAGATCCAGTCTTCTGATTCTGAACACATACCAGAGGCACTGACCTCTCACTTTGACCTTGAGAGCTTTATGAGCCTTCACCTCGATGCCACACGTGTCGAACAGAGCGCTCATCTCAATCAGAACAAGCCTGCGAACCTTCTTCATGTCCTCAGCGGACAGATCGCCGACTCTCGTCTGTCCGGTCTTATCCTGAGACACTTTAAAATCCTGAAAGACGAGAAACTGAATGAGAAAAAAATACATGGGCACATTTATAAGATGCTATATGTAGGCTTTATTGTGTGTTTTAGCTGTGTGGTTGCTGAGGTGTTCTGAGCGCTGCTATGATGTTCTGGTCTCTAATTATGCCGTCCCTCCTTTAGCTGCTTTATCATCCACCAAAAATGTGCATCCGATGACCTCTTTAACAAGACACATGGTTTGAGGAAGCATTCATGTCTGGAGCACAAACACTGCAGGATGAGGCACAAACTCAACATAATACTAGTGTTTGTGTTCAGACTCTAGAACTAAATGTAATGTAATATAACAGTAATAGTGATTTTTGGGTAATGTTAGTTTAGAGATAAATTCTCACTATTAACTAATTAGCATGTATATTACTAGCATATTTGTTGTTTATTAGTATTTATAAAGCACATATTAACATCTTATTCTGCAGATCCTTTACTCGGACCCAATACCTACACTTAACAACTACCTTCCTAACTATTAATAAGCAGGAAATTATGAGTTTGAGGCAAAAGCATAGTTAAGAGTTAACAGTGAGCATGGGTCCCCAACTAAAGTGTGACAGATGCTGAAAAGGGAAAGGATGCACAGAATACAGAAACCCAGAGTAGGATGCACAGACTGTCCAGCAGAGGTCAGCTTTACTCGAGCACACACACACGATCTGTCTGAGGATCCACAGTCATGTCACTTCAGTGATTCCACTAATGATTTAAATCTTTCATTTGGCATTTTTTGCACTCTAAACATATTCAGACAGATCAAAGGTCTCTGTGAGACTCATATCCATATAAACATTAACATTTCTTAATCCTCAAGCAGCCAATCAGAGCAAGTCATCTCTTGGACTCACATTTACTGTGGTGCATAAACTTTACACACACACATACGCGTGCACACACACACGCGCGCGCGCGCACACACACGCACACACACAGGGGCAGATATTCCATCTGAAGAAGTCCCGAACGACCGTCTGTGAGATATAGCGGCTGTTTGTACTGTAGTTGTGGTGGGTCTATTTGGGAGAAAATCCAGGGCCGTTTTTTACTCCCAGTCCGTCCCTACTCTCACACACACACACACACACACACACACACTCAACGAGTGTCCACCTGATGAGTGAATGTCTGACTCACGGGTAACCTGTCGTCAGCTTCATTCTGGGGCTGGGTAACCTTTAACCCTTCTTTGTAGACAAGTGCTTGCTCGGAGAACGACACCTCCAGGTTAATGTCAGTCTCGGCGTCAGCTCCGCCCCCTGGAGCCCCATTACCTACCCAAACAATAAACACACACACAACAACATCATCTCACAGTCAGAAACTAGGGAAAACATTCATGCACAAAAACACACAGGTGTGCACTCAACCATCTTGCATCGCTGTTCGTTGATTAAACCGTTACCTAAATCAGGCTAGTCAAAGTCCAGCAATCACAGACATCGTTATTTGGCAGTCAGTGATAACTTAACCACCTCTGCTCCCAAACACAGACTACAACTGCACAATTTGTCTGGAGGACTTTCACTCTGTACTAAACCCTGAAGTCTTAAACTCCCGCCACTTATAACAGGTGATTTAACCCCTGATTTCAGCAACATCTCACACCTGTAACTATGAAAGAGGCTCAGTACTGCATTTCACCCAGCACTGAGCACAGCAGAGCCAAACACAGCAGTGCAACAGACAGCCAATCATTAACTGACCGTCTCATGCGCTATTTTAAGACGGACACATTTTCACATGCTCTATTTAGCTTCAGTAACTGAGAAAAACTCAAACAGCAAAGGGAAACACCTACAATGAAGTAAAGAATAAAAATATGATTCAAAATTAGCACGTTAACGCGATTAATTTTTCCAGTTTAACGCGTTAAAGATATTTAAGGCAGGGGCAGAGCTAGGGTTGGCCACCCCGCTCACAACTGCAGCTTCTGTCTCTTTCTTGACACGAATTGCATTTATGTAGACGCAGAACATTTATATGATCACATCAAATAGGAGACTTTTCAGACACGCCTCCACTAAACGAGTGCAGAAACGGTACGGATGACGCTTCAGCAGAACAGCAGTGAGCTGTGGTCAGATAAGATGTTAGTAACAAATCATTTTCCTTTGCTCTCAGCCAGTATACTGTACATATGAAAGCATCATGTTCAGCAGCGGCAGCTCTTAAAGTCACAGCAGCCAAATAAGCTGTCGGTTCATCAAAGAACAAAAGAAAAAAAGAGTAAATCAATAACTTTTGTAGCTTTAAGGATTCATATTTAATTTAGAATTTAGTGTTTGATAACTTTATTCAGTTTCTGTATATGTTCTGCTTGATAGCTCTCAATACTGTAATGTTAGTATAGTCAACATAATATATAGTGAAAGGTTAAATATTAGAGGAAAGTATTTCCTAGAGACGTCAGTATTGGTATCAGTGATACTCGCCTTCAGTCATAAAAGAAATGCCACTAAACAAATATTAAACATATACTGTCTTTGTTTTCTGCATTCATTTGAAGATTGAATGTGAAATTACTGCAATATAAAAGTATATTTAAAAACTTTAATGTTAAAATAAAAATATTTCAGCACTATTTAAAACCAATTCTAAGAAGCCATTTGGATGTTTTTTTCTCTTTAACTACTTTTTTATTTTTGTAGCATTTTCTGGCAATTTGAGACAAGAGCCAGATCTGAAACATCTGATGCTGTACTTGTCAAAACTGATGTTAATTAGCTCTGCAAATAGGTAAATGAGAACATTAACCCTATGTTTAACAATGTATGGTGTGAAATGTCAAAACTTGACAACCCAGGATTGATTACTAAGCCAGGGTAAAGTATGAACACTGTAAAACACAAAACAAGATAACCCAGCAGCGTATAACGCTCATACACCTCTTTACAACACCTCTAGCGTTTTTATTTCCATTGCTCTATTGTCAATTATCATTTACAATAAAAAATGATTATGTTCTGCTCGTCTCTATGAACAGGTGTGAATGATTAGACATAAGGTTACGTGGTTCTCTTTCTCTGGATGTCAAGGACATATAAAGTCAAATGTTTCATTTCAGTTACAAACCCTAATGAAAAAAATACTAAAATGTATTTGAAATACATTTATTTCGGGGTAAGTATACTACAAATACACTTACATATTTATGTGCTGCGATTGTAGATTGTGGTAAACAAAGTCTGCAAAATTGGAACAACTCATTTTGTACTAAATGCACTTTAATTGTGGGGACGTAGCGCTGAAGAAGTCCAACTAAAGATATCCTGAAGCATATTTGATTGTGCTAAAGTGGAACTATTGCAAGTATACTTCAGGTGCATTTGCATTTAAAGGCTGATATTATTCAAAGATTATACGATCCTTATTAATAGTGATATTAAAAGACATTTTAGGCATAACATTAAGAAATGTGCATTGTGCAATAAGGAAATACTGCAAAAATGTAATTAAAATGTCATATCAGTAAGTCTTAAGTGATGTCTATACATATGGTAAGGGATTTAAAGTATACTTGGTATGAAAAAAAAAAAAGTATTTTAAATAGATGACAGTTTTTTTTTTACTAGGGAAAGCCATGGACATCACAGCATGTTCTCTGAGTGCTGCTTTGCCATTTCATGTTAAACACTACATGTGAACATTTTCAAGAATGCCATAAAACAAGCCGCCACATTGCACTTTAGCTCATGACACATACCCAGTCCTTCCACTTCCTGTTTATTGCTCCCACTTCTTTCTGTGGATCCAGCCTCATCCTGTCAGAAAAAGACAGCGAAGGAAAACAAGAGAAACAAACTGTTAGCATGTGCTGTGAGTGAATTATCACTGAATCTCTCTCACACACACACACACACACACAAACACACAAAACAGGTGCTTATCACACAGGAGAGAGCGTGATGTTGTGTTAATCATTCCGTGCTGCATCCGAAAGTCTGAGGTCTCATTCAATCCTGGAGATCTTTCAGAGTCTAGGTGACTAATGTCAGTGACACTGATCATGCGAGTCTTTGTCAGATGTGGTCTCAGATCATGCTGGAGAACGTGAGCATCAGGTTGTGTTCCTGTAGCTCCATTCTGATTAGGATTTTCTCAGAGACTCTGACTCTTTCAGTCTTCACAGTATCGATTATTTAGGGCAGCATCTAGCAGAAACATCAATCACAACTTACAGCTGTCCTTAATAAACCACCCAGTATGGCACAATAAATGGCATTAATGTTTGTGATTTATCACATCCTTCAAACGGGAAATAACCCTTCACTTTTATATTTTCTCGGTTATTCATTACACTGTGCTGAAATGTGTATTAACAGGGAACTACTGTGTAATTGGTGACACTGTTAACAGCCTGTCCGAGGCTGCGTTTACAAGGCTTCATGCACAGGGCTGATATTTTGACCCACCTGTTTAAATTCACTTAAGACACGATTCATTTGTGTTTATATGAATCCCCAACCAAACTGACAGGACTGACCCTGGGGTTTTGTATTGCCGTTTATAAATATCATTTGTATAAATCACATCGGATGATTCTTTGACTTTAATGTGCACGTGATTATCCTGCTTATACTGTGATCACTGCCAGCATGCACAGTCTCTGATGTTTGCAGTGCAAAATTGGCTGAACTGATTGACTGGAGATATAAAATAACAGTAATTTTCAACATTACAGTACAACATTATCAACACTAGCTTGCTCTATTCTTTTTCTATTCTATCCCTTTCTTTTTGTTTATTATATAATTAAAAACCCTTGCTGCGTGTGCTGTGTTAAGCTAACTGAGACTGGTTATAGCACTTGCATATCATTGCTATTTTGTTGATTTTGATTGCTTCCATTATCCTCATTTTTAATAATGCATGTAAAATAAATGTAAATATATTGGAAATGTAAAAATAAACATTTATTTATAAAACTATAGGGCAGCTTCTGTGCTCCTGAATGTTTAGGTGTGTACGCAATTTATACCTTGAATAAAGTTTCCATCTCAACAAAAGCAGCTGAGATTGTGTGTGAGCCCAAACAGGCAACATCTGACTCATAATGCGAGATTAAGTTATCTTTTGGGTAAATGTTTCTCCCTTGACTCAGATGCATGCGTTTAGACGCAGGTCAGATGTCCAGATATTGGATATGTATCTGATTAAAACCCCATTTGGAAGTGGCTCAGAACAGATGCAAAAAACAAACAAAAAAATCTAATCTTGTGCTGATTTTTGCCTTTACACGTGTGCAACAATATCAGACCTGTGTCACACGTGAGTAAAAACCCTGATTTTTTTGTGCCAGTGTAAACGCAGCCTCACTAGTAGGACATCCTTCATCCTGCTAAAGCTGTATCGTATGCCAACGGTGTAGACTGAATCAAACCATCTGGCAGACTGATCTGTATTATTTCACTAATTATAAATGTCACAGATCCACCCGTCAAGCCAATCATTGGTTTCGAACTCATTGATGTATCTTACGGAGCTAAAAAGCGTGATTTGCACTAATGCAAGGCAGTGTTCATTTGGTTGATGAATAATTTTCATTAATTCATAAACAACATTTTTTTCACTGATGAAATTGAGATGATGAACTAAAACTCGTTTTGAATGACAAAACTGACGAAAATCTATTGACATTTGTGTCAACGAATAAAAACGAGACGAAAGTGTTAGGGAGGGATGATTTGGGAGAGATTCATTCAGAGAGAATCTGCTGCGCGGTTCGGAGGAAAATCACTCGCTGCTCTTGACTGGATCAGTTTAGTAGCCCTAAAGATTAATCAGTTTATTTATAGAAATAAATATGTCTGCTTGAAAGAATGAAGAATATGGCAAACAAGTTGTTAGAAAGAATGCATAATTAGCCTATATAACCGTTATTATTTCATTGAAAAGAAGACCATGTTCTTGTTCTTTATGAGAAGTGGTTTTATTTGATTTGAACATAAAGGCATGTTGTGTGTCACCGCAGTTAAATCGGTGTCTATCCTGATAAAACCTTAATATCAAACCTATATGAGTTTGGAAATTTTAGAGAAATGCATTACAACTAAACCCATTAGATTTTAGCCGACTAAATTTACTGTAGACTAAAACTAAAAACAATTCAGATTACTAAAATATGGCTAAAACTAAACAGCATTTTAGTCAAAAGACTATGACTAAAACAAAATCAAAATTTGCTGTGAAAATGAACACTGATGCAAGGTCAGTGACGTACTTTACTCTGTGAAGCAGGTGATGGTTTAAAGATCTCTCGAACATCCGGGACACTGTATGGTTTGTTGCGTTTGCGTAGCGTCTGTTTGAGCGTCTCCACGCGTCTCGCCACGGCGGCCGCTTGCGTTCGGGTCAGAGTCGACAGTAGAACAATGCTGTCCTCGCCGTCTGAAGCCGATTCGTCGAACAGCGTCGCAAGCCCCGCCTCCATCAGCCACGCCTCCTCCTGCTCACCTTCTGCAGAACACAAACATGTGAGACCCTGGAGTACAAAACCAGTCATAAGTAGCACAGGTATTTTTATCCATTTTTCTTTTGTGCCAAAAATCATTATGATATTAAGTAAAGATCATGTTCCATGAAGATATTTGGTAGACTTCCAACCGTGTATGTATATATATATATATATATATATATATAGTGAGGTCAATAAGTATTTGATCACCCTGTGATTTTGCAAGTTCTCTTAATTAGAAATCATGGAGGGGTCTACAATTTTCAGCATAGGTGCATTTCCACTGTGAGAGACAGAATCTAAAAATAAAAATCCGGAAATCACATTGTATGATTTTTTTAACAATTTATTTGTGAATTACTGTGTCAAATAAGTATTTGATCACTTGAGTCAAAAAATGTTTAATATTTGGTACAGAAGCCTTTGTTAACGATTACAGAGGTCAAACGGTTCCTGTAGTTCTTCAGCAGGTTTGCACACACTGCAGGAGGGATTTTGGCCCACTCCTCCATACAGGTCTTCTCTAGATCTGTCAGGTTTCGGGGCTGTCGCTGAGCAACACGGAGTTTCAGCTCCCTCCAAAGATTTTCTATTGGATTTAGGTCTGGAGACTGGCTAGGCCACTCCAGGACCTTGATATGCTTCTTATGGAGCCACTCTTTGGTTTTCCTGGCTGTGTGCTTTGGGTCATTGTCATGTTGGAAGACCCAGCAATGACCCATCTTTAATGCTCTGACTGAGGGAAGGAGGTTTTTGCCCAATATGTCACAATACATGGCCCCGTTCATCCTCTCTTTAATACAGTGCAGTCGTCCTGTCCCCTGTGCAGAAAAACACCCCCAGAGCATGATGCTTCCAGCCCCATGCTTCACTGTAGGTATGGTATTATTGGGATGATACTCATCATTCTTCTTCCTCCAAACACGGCGAATGGAGTTAAGACCAAAAAGTTCTACTTTGGTCTCATCTGACCACAGGACTTTCTCCCATGACTCCTCTGGATCATCCAGATGGTCCCTGGCAAACTTCAGACGGGCCTGGACATGGGCTGACTTAAGCAGGGGAACCTTCCGTGCGATGCAAGATTTTAAACCATGACGTCTTAGTGTATTACTGATAGTAGCCTTGGAAACGATGGTCCCAGCTCTCTTCACGGCATTGACCAGCTCCTCCGTGTAGTTCTGGGCTGATTCTTCACCATTCTTAGCATCATTGATACCCCAAGAGGAGAGATCTTCCGTGGGGCCCCAGTCCGAGGGACATTGAAAGTCATCATTAGCCTCTTCCATTTTCTGACAATTGCTCCAACAGTTGTTCTTTTTTCACCAAGCCGCTTGGCAATTGCCCCGTAGCCCTTTCCAGCTTTGTGAAGGTCTACAACTTTGTCTCTTGTGTCTTTTGACAGCTCTTTGGTTTTGCCCATGTTGCTACTTAGACTTTGGCTGATTGTGGGGTGCACAGGTGTCTTTATGACAGCTAGCGACCTCAAACAGGTGCTACTAATTTAGAATCATGAGCAGAGTGTAGCTGGACTATTTAAAACAAAATAACAGGTCTTTGAGGGTCAGAAATCTGGCGGATAAGCAAGTGATCAAATACTTATTTGAGACAGTAATTCACAAATAAATTGTTAAAAAAATCATACAATGTGATTTCTGGATTTTTATTTTTAGATTCTGTCTCTCACAGTGGAAATGCACCTATGCTGAAAATTGTAGACCCCTCCATGATTTCTAATTAAGAGAACTTGCAAAAATCACAGGGTGATCAAATACTTATTGACCTCACTATATATATATATATATATATATAAACTTAATTTTTGATTAGTGATTCATTTGAACAACTTTAAAGGAGATTTTCTCAGTATTTAGATTTTTTTGCACCCTCAGATTCCAGATTTTCAAATATCGTCCTATCATAACAAACCATACATCAATGGAAAGATTATGTATTCAGCTTTCAGCTGATGAATAAATCCCAACTTAACAAATGTACCCTTATGACTGGTTTTGTGGTCCAGGGTCACATATGTAAAATAAACCCAGACATTTCTGACACACAGCTCTGGGATTCACACTGACACCTGCTATCAAACTCAACTACACTCACTTTATTGTATTCTCCTCATGAATGATTTAAAACCTCTTATGAATCACACAAGCAGTGCAGGGACATATGCAGTATGTGTGGCATTGTGTTATTTTCATCACAGTTGTGGTGAGGAGCAAGGCATTAATTCAGCTCTGACAGGAAACAGAAATATCTTCCTTTTCCGGTAGCTTCACAATTTAGACACTCACAGAGGTTAAAGGAAGTCACAGTTTGTTGTTCCTTTATGGGCAAACAATTCCCACTAATGTCACTGATCTCTGTCTGTGGTATTTATTGTAGGTTCGTCCTGAAAGTTAAGCCTATTGTTCTTACACATGGAAACAAAACGTAAATATATTGAATATATTTAACACTAGGTTTCTTGCTTGTACCATAACACATATGCACTCATGCATGACACATGAAAATCGAGAAAATATTAAATATTGTGGTATAAAAAGTATACCCCTCATACCCAGGCTACCCAGGTCAAGCAGTACGACTGAATTTTCCATTTACAGAAAGAAGTGAGAGATATAATTTAATTCAATCTGATTTGGAAGTTTCGAACCAAGCAAACAACATTCAAGACCTTTCTCTAGTTTTCTGTCAGTTTCATGAATTTAAAGGTCCCATATTGTACACCTTTCTGGAGTTTTATTTTAGGTTTTGATGTCCTTAAGAATATATATTTGTGGTATAAGTACCAAAAACCATCTCAATATATTTCTACAGCTCTTCTCTCATGAGCTCTGATAAAAACAGGTCGATCTGTCTAATTAATATTCATGAGCCTATCTTCTGATTGGCCTGTTGTTTTCTGAGTGACGCACCGCTAGGCCAACCACAGGTAACTAGGGTCAAGTAGGGCCGACAATTACGTCACCGCGCTAAGCTGGAAGCAAAACAAAGGGAAAATTGCCCTGGAGGTGGCCCATTCAAACCAGCGCAGATTCGGCTTCATAAGGAGCTAATATCATCTTGTTGTGATGTTGGGTGCCAGAATCGATGTAATACAGCCTCAAATTAGAAATCTGGCCACTGCCAGACAAAAACCGACGACAGCTGTGGTTAAACGCGATAAAACGAGCGGACTGGACATAAACCATCATCATGAATGCTCGCGTTTGCAGCGCACACTTCTTATCAGAAAAGGTTCAATAAAGTATTGTCTTGTTGTTATGAGCACGTCTGAAGATTTCTTGCATCTCATGACTGTCGTGTATGAAATAATATCTGTGTGCATGTGTGTGAAACAACAAACTGACGATTTAATCATTTGTAATTGTATACGTTGTTGTGATTAGTTGTGGCTGGAATAATATTGTAGCAGTAAAAATAGTTGCCTGCTGAAATTGAAATGTATTTACATCTTCATCATGACTAGATGGATACGGTGAGTTTGTCTTTACTGTACATGTTAGACGTGATCCAGCTCATAGTAACAGTCCTGTCAGATCGTCCATCCTTTGAGTGAAGAGTGTAATGTTACAGGTCGCCGATCTGGTTTCGTCCGTTAAAGTTAACCTTTTCGACATGTTTCCGTGTTGTTGGTGCTCATGGACGCCATGCTGTCTGGGGGTTTGGCAAAAGGACGGAAGGCGGTGCTCGGGATGGTGACTGAAGGCGGTGACTGAGTTGTTGGGACGTCACATTTTTACGGAAGTCAACAGCGGCTCGTGAAAAAACACAGCAACTTTACGCAGGCTGTGTGCACTTTACGGTGGACTGACTGTTTTGAAACTTAAATGGTAGTTACATAGCCCCTAGATCTCTGGTATAATGATAAAAGCCAGGAAATTTCAGTTTTGACAATATGGGCCCTTTAAAGGTGAAAGTGAGGTTGATACTTTTATTGACACTGGCCGTGGCTCCGAGCGGGGCTGTATGTGCCAGCTGTGTGACAGAGATGTAGTGCAATCATGTTTTAATCTCGCTTCACGCAGCATGCTGAACTCGCATACAGAGACAGAAAAAACGTCTAATTATTTATTTCTAATTTAGTGAATAATATGTGACCCTGGACCACAAAACCAGTCTTAAGGGGCACTTTTTCGAAATTGAGATTTATACATCATCTGAAAGCTGAATAAATAATCTTTCCATTGATGTATGGTTTGTTATGATCGGACAATATTTGAAAATCTGGAATCTGAGGGTGCAAAAAAATCTAAATATTGAGAAAATCTCCTTTAAAGTTGTTCAAATGAAGTTCTTAGCAATGCATATTACTAATCAAAAATGAAGTTTTGATATATTTACTGTAGGAAATTTACTAAATATCTTCATGGAGCATGATCTTAATATCCTAATGATTTTTGTCATAAAAGAGAAATGTATAATTGTGATCCATACAATGTATTGTTGGCTATTGCTACAGATATACCTGTGTTACTCATGACTGCTTTTGTGCTGCAGGGACACGTATGGTCATTATAAATTTCATTTAATCAGTTGTTATGCATGTTTTTACTACATATTACAATTCAAAATATTAACAAAAACTATAATAGTATATCAAGAATAATAAAATAGCACTTATTATTTCAGCTGCATTATTATTATTATCATCATTATTATTATTACAGCTGAACTTTGGGCTTTGTGTAGATTAATCATCATTTAAATTTAAATGTGATATGCCTCATGTGATTAGTTTTAATGTCTCATAACTCAACACAGACAATAACTATTTTAGGTAATACTTCAGTTTGGGGCCCAATTCTCATTGGTCATCTATGAACTAGATGCTTGCTTATTACTAGCAAATTGTCCATGTATTAGTATTTATAAAGCACATATTAATGCCTTATTCTGCATCATATTTTAGATCCCTCAATCCGACGCCATACCTAAATTTATCAACTACCTTACTAACTATTAATAAGCAGCACATTAGGAGGCAAAGTTGTAGTTAATAGTTAGTTAATGGAGAGAATTGGTCCCCCAAACTGAAGTGTGACTCTTTTGTAGTTTTTAAAGGCAGTCTTTAATGAAATAATCCAGTCTTATTTTCTGTGCAGAGCTGGCTCTGTCAGGTCTGATAGCAGTTGACTCTTGTACTGCCGTTAAAGTGCCCTGATTATGGATTTTTGAAAATGAGCTTTCATGCAGTGTGCAGCACAGCTCTAAGTGAATGAAAACATCCTGCAAAGTTTTAAATCCTAAAGTGCACCGTATATAAAATTAATCTCTCACAAGAAAGAGTCGACTCTGAATCATTGAAAGTGTCGTTTTGAAAACAAATCCCAAGCCGTTTCATTTGGAGTCAACATGAAACATTAGCATATTTCCCACCCACTTGTTGGTCTTTTCACATTGTTCTGAATAAAAATGCAAATTCATTCTTTGCCACTAGGTGCAGCGGTAAAAATAGCTGTTTCCCCGGTAACGCTGTACACAAAGCAGCACTGCACTCACAAACACTGCTTTAAATTAAATCGCAGATTAGGAGGGGTTTGGAAAATTGAATAGTAGAGTGAATCGTTTGGGAGTCGTTGAGCAAGGTAAAAATAAATGCATATTATAAGACAATGAAATGATTTTTTGGCCTTGCATGCATGTCAACCTGTTGTTGGAGAACGCAGTGCGGACAGGCGCTTCTTACCATCAGCCACCTTCAGCTGCAGGTCCTCCTGCGTCTCTGCGTCTCCGCTGCACTGGATGATCTCCACCTCTTTGAAGTAGTCCACCATGGCCTGCTCGTCCAGAGAGTCCTGGGAGCTGCAGCGCTGGTATGGTGCTTTCCGTGAGCTCGAGCCCGCACCGGCCGCTTTCCCCCGCTGGACATTATACTGGCCGGTTCTACGGCTGCGTGAACACAGAGAAAGAGACAGAGGTGTGAAATACACCAAATCAACATCACATTCAGACGCTTTAATCACACTCCAGCAGTCAGCAGTCATGTTCACACCATCGCTGCGGTCTCAAACCTGAACACAGACACGAAGGCCACCAGCACTTCTCCGTTTGTACTGGACTCAGTTTAATCATCAGCGTCTGGTTATAGTCTGGAGGAAATGTATTTGTAATGATGGAAACTTCATGATTGTAATGATCATTTCTGTTGACTGATATTCATCACCTAGAGCTCGGGGCCATTTTTAAACACCGAACACCAAGAATGCAAGATCTTTATTATAATGTTTCTTACAAGACAAATATTACATGGCTCATCAGGCTCAATTTGTTTGTTTCACATTTGTGTACATTCTTTTTTATCCCTATTTCTGAATTTTGGTGAAGCAAAGTTTGCACTAGACTAGAGATGCAACTAACAATTATGTATGTATTTAAAATCTAAACATGCTTAGACTAAACAAAAAAATATAATTTAGAAAATTATTAAATATTAATATTTAATAAGTTTGCATGAGGGATGCAACTAACAATTATGTAGCCTACTTATTTTTTATTTAGATTAAAATCTAAAAACAGTGCAGAATATGACTCTTTGACCGTTCTTCTCATTCGATGCATGACACAGCAGGCATGAAGAGTCCTGCTGCTCACCCCCCAGAGGGATCTGGGCCGGAAGTGCGAAAAATAAGCCTCTGTGCTATAAGGACATAAAGATGCCATTGTCAGGCTGATTGTTTGGCTGTTTGTGCGGGGCAGGATGGTTTAAACAGGCTGCTTTATTTCCTCTCCGGATGAGCGTATGAAAAAACGCTCAAAGCTCAGCACTCTTCACTGCTGCTGGATACAGGAGCTACTGGATGTCGTGAAGCAGGTCATATCTGAGACTTCAGTACAGTGAGGGTGTAATGGGGGCAGTCTGGAAAACAGTGAGCGAGCAGATCTGTGCTGCCAGGGACTCTCCAGTTTCTGGGTCACGGCTGCTTTAGGACTGAACCCGTAACTGTGCGTTAGTGGCCAGTGGTGGACAAAGTACACAAACCAAGTGCTTGTGTAAAAGTGCACATACTAATAAAACATTACTCCACTTAATGTATTCAGTACTTTTCATTTTTACTTGAGTAAAAGTACAAGTAGCTTTTAATTTTTAATGTACTTAATTATTAAAGGTAAAAAGTACTGATTGATGATCATTTGAATCCGTGAGTTGTTGACTCAAGACCAGTGTTAATTTTGATTTAGTTTTAGCCATATGAATTGTTTTTAGTGTTAGTCTACAGTAAATTTAGTCGGCTAAAATCTAATGGGTTTAGTTGTAATGCATTTCTCTAAAATTTCCAAACTCATTATATAGGTTTGATATTAAGGTTTTATCAGGATAGACACCGATTTAACTGCGGTGACACACAACATGCCTTTATGTTCAAATGAAATAAAACCACTTCTCATAAAGAACAAGAACATGGTCTTCTTTTCAATTAAATAATAATGGTTATATAGGCTAATTATGCATTCTTTCTAACAACTTGTTTGCCATATTCTTCATTCTTTCAAGCAGACATATTTATTTCTATAAATAAATTTAGATTAATCTTTAGGGCTACTAAACTGATCCAGTCAAGAGCAGCGAGTGATTTTCTGTCTGTCTTTTGTTGCTTGATTAACATCAGTGCCACAGACAATAGCAATTAAATTATGCTGCTGCCCCTTTAAAACCGAATACTCTGATGCAATCTACTGATACATGTCTGATATTCTCCCTACTGTTCACATCAGACGTGACCGACTGCGTTTACGTGAATACTCGTCAAAACAGACAACTCAACATCATTTTTCGTGTGCTGTGTGAGACGCGCTGCTTCAGTGTCTGCGCTCAGAAAACCAGACCGAATTGAGTTCTCCCAAAGGTAAAGGGGGAGGTGTTGCCACAATTTATAGCACTATTTTCAGTATTTCTCAGAGGTCGGGTTTCAAGTATAATTCGTTTGAAGTAATGGTGCTTCATATAACGTTATCCAAAGAAACAAGTGTTAATGATAAATCCCCTGTGATGTTTGTACTGGCTACTGTATACAGGCCACCAGGGCACCATACAGACTTTAATAAAGAATTTGCTGATTTTCTATCTGAGGTGGTGCTGTTTGGGAACACAGTCGTGTAAGACAATTATACAGAAATACTTTGATGACAGACTTTGGTCAGGCATTTCAGAACGATCGTAACAACATTTCAGATGCTGTGGAACGAGATCAGTCCACTGCTAGTCAAGTTGTCCCGTCTCATAGTGCAGTCACATGACTTTTTTGATGCGCTTGGAGGAAGTTATTCGTAAAATGCATTTCCATTTCCCTTTATTCACATTAACCCTTTTTTGCACAAGTCAAAAACCACCTCAAGCGAGCGTAAAAACTTTTTTGCGAATTAAGGGATTTGTATTCGTAATTTGGCGTTTCCATCACGCATTTCTCATGCGATACTTCAAAATGCGCATTAAAACAGGGTGATGGAAACCCAGCTAGTGAGCTCGGAGTGGAGCGGGAGCGGAGTGATTATTAAATGCTCGGAGCGCGGAGGGGAAATTGTTGATGCTCCACTCCGCTCACATACTCTGATCGGACACCGCCACACAAATGCAGCTTTTTGTTAATGACTGTTGAAGGATTTTACACAGAGTAACAGCTCACTACCAGTTACAAAATACACTGTGACAGTCAGTCACAGGCAATTCTGGTTGCATTTTTCATTAATTAATATCTTAAATTATCCGGCCCGCGTGGTAAAAAAAAAAAAAAAACGTACTTGCCGACCCCTGATCTAAACCAACAACCTGTATTTTAGACCCTGTTCCATCTAAGCTCCTAAAAGAGGTGCTTCCAGAAGTAATAGATCCTCTTCTGAATATTATTAACTCATCATTGTCATTAGGATATGCCCTAAAACCTTCAAACTGGCTGTTATTAAGCCTCTCATTAAAAAACCACAACTTGACCCCAAAGAATTAATTAATTAATTAATTACAGACCGATCTCGAATCTCCCTTTTCTGTCCAAGATATTAGAAAAGGTAGTATCATCACAAATATGTTCCTTCTTAGAGAAAAATTATATATTTGTGGATTTCCAGTCAGGATTTAGACCATATTATAGTACTGAGACTGCTCTCATTAGAGTTACAAACCACCTGCTTTTATCATCTGATCATGGTTGTATCTCTCTATTAGTGCTACTGGATCTTAATGCCGCATTTGACACTATCGACCACAACATTCTTTTAAATAGACTAGAAAATTATGTTGGCATTAGAAGAAGTGTACTTGCATGGTTCAAATCGTACTTATCTGACCGCCATCAATTTGTGGCAGTAAATGAAGAGGTATCATACCAATCACAAGTGTAGTATGGAGTACCTCAAGGCTCAGTACTTGGCCCCTTACTTTTCACGCTTTACATGTTACCCTTGGGAGATATCATTAGGAAACAAGGTGTTAGCTTTCACTGTTATGCTGATGATACCCAGCTCTATATTTCTTCACAACATGATGAAACTTACCAATTTGCAAAACTAATGGATAGGTCTGTGTATTGGCAAGAATCTGGCGATACGATACGCATCACGATACAGGGGTTGCGATCCGATATATTGCGATACTGTAAACAAGGCGATATATTGGGATATTTCTTATTTTAGGAACAGGATATATATTGTTTAGCCATTAAGAACACACCACCATATGCAAACCTTAGCAAATAAATAAAAATAGTTTAATCAGAACACACTGCAGAACACACTGGGATCTGCATTTGCAATAATCAGTCCCTGTAACATTCAACATTACTGAAGCACTTTTTGTGCAGTACGAGTAAAGGGGGAGATATTCAAGTGCTTGCACGATTCTTTAGTTAAATGCATGTATAAAATGTATTTTATAAAAATATATATTTATAGACAATACTTCAAAGGTTCACAGTTTAAGTTTACAATTGTGACATACAATGTCATAACATTTGATCTGAACCATAGATCTGAACAAAAAATGACATCTGCTTAATATCAATGAAAAATAAAGTGCTTGCAGGATTCCTAAAGAAAACTATGTTTATGTTCTGCGTGGAATCGCCGAGACCGCGACGCGAGCACCGCCCCACCTGCACAAAACGCCCCCGAATTACGAGAGAAAGCTGCAGCTGCATGGCGACTCTACTGCCCGCCGTACCCCGCGCAAAGGCTCTTCAACACGGGACGCGGCAAACAGCAGAACTGAGGTTGCGCTCGCGCCGCGGTCCCGGGGCGGACAATACCACAAAAGCCCAAATGGCGCCACACTTCAGCTTTGTACATCGAAACAAGAACTGGAACAATTCTTTCATCCTCCATTACAGGCAGGCAGCGAAATGTGTTAATGCTAACATTAGTGGAGTGCCCTGATGCTAGTATTTCCTGTCACTGTTTAAGTTCAGAGATGAAGACTGATATCTAGCGGTCGGGAAATGAACTCAAAACGAAACAACTGCATGAATCTTGTATGATTTTTTTTGTTTGTTTGTTTTTTTAAATATCGATATTCCGTTTTGGAGAATCGATATAGTATCGCCAAACAAAATATCGCGATACTCACGTGTATCGATATTTTCTTACACCCCTACTAACGGAATGTATAGTTGATATCAAAAATTGGATGACTAGCAATTTCTTACTGCTAAATTCTGAAAAAACAGAGGTGTTAATTATTGGACCAAAAACATTTGCATGTAATAACCTAGATCACTGTCTAATACTTGATGGCTGCTCTGTAAATTCTTTGTCATCAGTTAGGAACCTAGGCATACTTTTTGATAGCTATCTTTCCTTCGAAAAACATGTTTTTAGCATTTGTAAAACTGCATTTTTCCATCTTAAAAATATATCTAAATTACGACCTATGCTCTCAATGTCAAATGCAGAAACATTAATTCATGCATTCATGACCTCGAGGCTAGATTATTGTAATGCTTTATTGGGTGGTTGCTCTGCAAGTTTAATAAACAAACTCCAGCTGGTTTAAAATGCAGCAGCTAGAGTTCTTCCTAGAACCAGGAAGTATGACCACATTATCCCGGTTCTGTCAACACTGCACTGGCTCCCTATTAGTAGGTTTATAAGCTGTTTAATAGGCTAAAGAGTGAAGAATAATTCACTGGATAATGTTAATTCACGGAATAATATTCTCTGGAATATTGGAATATAACAAGCATTGTATTTTATTGCATTTCTCAACTGGCATGCACTAAATTATGCTGCTGACAGCGCGGTTTATCTGCATTTCAGGGTTCATACACATTTTTACCAATAAATTTCCATGACTTTTCCATGACTTCTCCATGACTTTTGAGACAATATTCATGACCTAATGTTCCATTATTTTACAATAAGAATAAAAATCTGTTCAAATTATCATAGCATTAACTAAAATTAATGACTAATGACAGGACAATTTTCATGTCATAGCTCAGACACGGCCGGGCATTGGGCTTGTTTTAGGCTTCCTCCTTATTTTAATATTTTAGATATCCATCAAATATTACGGTGATGAAAAGGATTTGCCGCGCTGGTGGAAACACCACGAGACCGTGCTACCGCGACTGTCAAGAGCGGCTCGACTGTATTTAGTGTCCTGCCAGCAGCAGCAGCAGCAGCAAGTGCTGGAAGAGTTCTGTGTTAAAGTGCACGCAATAAAGCTTGCCACAAAACCCCAGCAAGTAATTACCATGATGA
This sequence comes from Barbus barbus, assembly GCF_936440315.1. Taxonomy (NCBI): domain Eukaryota; kingdom Metazoa; phylum Chordata; class Actinopteri; order Cypriniformes; family Cyprinidae; genus Barbus; species Barbus barbus. The sequence goes on from NC_136742.1 coordinate 2,201,182, forward strand.
ATGTGTCAGGGCCAGGGGGAATAGAATATTCGCTAAGTTTCGGTTCAATTTTGTAAAGCGCTTCTGCTCAAGACCGAGATGGCAGAAAGCCCATCTTGTTTGTTTTTAAAAAACGTATGTTGATATTGTGAGTGCACACAAATAAATGTCCTGCAAAGCTTCCACTGTCCGCACAAACAATACGCGCCTAATAGTACACATTTGTCTAGGTGAAACGTTTAAACTAACATTGTGATATGCTTTTTTAAGTATTTTATATATAGATTTTATTTTAGTCAGGTGGTTTGAGAAGGCTAAATTGATCAAACATTGGCTAACTCACTGTCTGCTGCTGGCCGCTTGGTCGTTAGGCTACTTTAAAAACAAAAACCTGAATTTAAAATAAAAAAATTGTTCCAAACATTTGTTTTTAAATTAACTTATAAAGAAACAAAAATAAATATAACAAACTTTGCCATTAAAATGAAACTGAACTATTTTAATGGCTACAACAGCAGCTGTGTAATGGGGAAGAGAGAAAGAGAAAAAAGACACGGGTTCCAGTCGGACTCGGGTAATCATGCCGCACAAGGGATGACTAGGGCATATGTTTGAGGCCTGTGCAGGGTTCTACTGAGCTTGTTTGGTACCAAACTCAGTTTGGTTCTCGCAAGTCGGCTTTATACCATAGACTGTAAAAAAATAGCTTTATACACGTGCCCTTTGGACGTGACTGAGCGCACGGGAAACCGCCTGTGGAGCGTGCGAGTACCGAATGGCTTAAAAAGACGTGCAAATAAATAATAGGCTAAATTTTTGTATCGATGCAACAATGACCCGATTAGGCAAGTGACAATTCTGTCAACTGTACCGAAACGCGAGCGAAAGTCTTGTATCGCAGCGTGCAGCAGCTCTTTAGTGACGAGATGCGCAGATGAGAAGCCGCTATAAGAGACAGTCAAAGAGAGAAGACGCGGTACAGCTGAATCACTCACGCGGTTTTCAAATTACCGATTTCATCTGATACTCTGTGTGGATTCACTTACTCATCAAACCTATATGCAACAGGCTATTGAATAAATGTGTGAATATCCATCATTTTAAAGTCGAATGCTGCGGGAATGAGTAAAACAATGCGATATAGCCTATGCGCAATCCCGCACCGAACCTGATTAAACATAATTCTATTGTACAGATTATACAGATCTGTATAATATAATTATACAGAGATTTGTGAAATAGATTTCCATGACTTTTCCAAAACTTTCTGGGTTTATTTATTTTTCCAAAACTTTTCCAGGCCTGGAAATTGCTGCTTTAAAATTCCATGACTTTTCCAGGTTTTTCATGACCGTACGAACCCTGGCATTTACACAGAACTATAGGCTACTCAAACTGCCATCGATTGCAGAGAATTTCCATAGAGTTGTATTAATTTAGATGTTTATAAACGAAATAATGGTTATATAGTAAGTGTTAATACAATTTAGGGTGCTTCAAAAAAGTGAATCTTGTTCAAAGTTACATGCGGTGGCCGTGCTGAGCATTTCTTGAGCATCAACCGCTGAGTGAACTGCAATATGAAAGCGGCTTCACGAGACTAATGATGAGCATATAGACAACATGCAATCATTCATGGCTGTATTATTTCAGGCAAAGTTATATCTTTATAGGGACAGGGCTTGACAGAGTATCTTATTTAACATATTTCTTAGAGCCAAGTTGCATAAACGATATATCAGGCATTTATGTAACACATCTAATTTGTGCATTAATGCCTGTAATATTAAATAGTTTACTAAGTACAGCAAATCAAGTACCTGCACGCCGTTGTTGTCTCGTCTCCCCTCAGATGCGCTGCAATTGCGATCCTGCGCGCAATTCTCAAAACGTCCACAAGACAGTGTTTCTCGGTGAATCCGATATTACAAAACCGATATCCGATTATGGAAAAATACTTAAATATCGGGAAAATATCGGTAAATCGATATATCGGTCGATCTCTAGTTTAAAGACCCCATTACATCTCTTAATGTGCTCAGTGTTTGTCCTGTGCTATTGAGTCACTGGGACCAGACATTAAAAGACTTGCCTTTTTTATTTATTATTTTTACATAAATCATTTAAATCGCAGACATGAAGCATTAGCTTACCTCCTAGTCAGTTTCAGGGAGAAATACATGCTTTGATGGGAGAAAGAGTGTTTAAGCATTTGATCAGACAAAAATGTGTGCAGTCATTATTTTGCTCTGCAATCGCAGAACAGAAAGACTGTGCATTTCCAATGAAAATATCTGCTAAAAGTTACTTCGTCAACATTTAAAAGGGAACTATTATGCAAAATTCCCTTTTACATGTTTGAATTTAAATGTAGTACTTTGAGCTGAAAATTCACATTCTGGGGAAACCTGAGACTTACATTACATCTTGTAAAAAGGGTCATAATAGGTGCCCTTTAAGAGTACACTAGCATATAACAACAACTACCAAATGTAACTTCTTGGAGTCTTTAAATAGAAGAAGCCAGAACAAATCAAACATTTACTCTTTAACAAATCACACTTCTTCACATTGGTTGAGGCGAATTTACATTTGCAGCCAGTCAAATAAAAGTAGCTAATATTGACATGTAAAAACAGTCACAGTAAACATGCATCTCAAATTAAACAAGAGGAATGCTTTTTCCCCTTGCGTTTCTTCAACAACCCTTCCTCTGTCATAAATGTGGACGATGCTCGGTTGATGGTTTAGCTATTAACCCTGGGGAATGGAGCAGTCTCTACATGCTAAAGGTCAGACAGCACACAGCGCATTACAAATGAGTGAAACCTGTGCCCTCGGCCACAGATAAAGAAAGAGAAAGAGGACAAAGGGGTCAAGCGCCACCGTATTTCTTGTTTTACATACACAAACAAAAGAGGCAGAACACTAACACAACGAGTGTCACAGTCTGAAGTTCTGCAGTTAGACTCAATGGAGTCGAGTCGAGGGGCAAAAGCAATGCGGGAGTATGGGCTGTTGCTATGACGACCAAAAGTATACCTGTGGAATGTGGCTGCTTGGAGACGGAGAGAGGCCATGTAGTGTTTCTGACAGAGAGGACGTGTGCATTCATGTTCAACTGATGAAATCTGTCTAAAAAGTGAGCTTTTGAATCACGTTTAATGTGCATTTCAAGTGAAACTGAACATTCATCACAATATAATGCAGGATGGAATTTATTTTCACTTTAAGCCTGTATTGCTTATGGAGGTTATACATTATATTTTTTCCATTCAGGAATTCCCCCAGTGATGCGTTTATTTTCTCATTTTATTTTCTTATGTTATTTTTTTATTCTTTTTTCCAAAATTATAAGAGAATAAGTATCACTGAATGCGTTATGTGGGTCAAAATCACTATTACTGTTTACCATGGTATTCAAAGCAATGCAACTGGTACTACATTTGTGGTACATTTTTAATTTCCCATCTATTATGTAATTTTGTGTTAATATTCATATCTATATGTAGAATGCAACCTACAACCTATTTTTGTCACGTCTCACTACTCTCATTCCAAACTTCACATTTTAAAAGGGGTGAAAGAATACTGTGTCATAATATTCTGCAACACAAAAGCACAATATGTATCATGTATAGCTTCCCAAAATGAAAGCTGAGACATTTAATTTAGCATAAACCCAGAAGGTCACACTTTTCAGCTTTCATGTTTATTATGAATAAATAAAACGTAAAATGCATGAATAAGTATGTAGTCAAGAATAGAGTGCAAGCAATATAATTCAGTATATAATTAAGCAGAATCATGACTATTTCTATTCTAGTGTCGTTATTAGCCAAGTCTAAATCTATTAAAGTTCTCAGCTGATGTAATTAAAAAATAGCATTTTAATAACAGCACTTTTTGTTAAATCTTTACCACATGTATTAAAAGTAATAATTTAAAAAGCACAACATTTTGGCTTTGTTCAAAAAGTATCGTGAAACCGAATCATGACACAAAGGAATCGTGCACCCTACATTTTAGTGAATAAGGTTCATTATTTCACTAGTTCATATCCAAGCTAATAGTAAGAAGTATTTGCATTTGTCCTTTTTCCTTCTTTGCATGTATTTGTTTGGGTCTTTCAGACATTTCTACTGCTGTCTGCATAAAAAAAAATCCACTTTCAATGTGCGTGAAACATTCAATAAAAACTTGTCCTTACAATTTAGTAGGGGTCGACCGATATGTGTTTTTCAGGGCTGATGCCGATACCGATTATTACAGACCAAGTAGACCGATAACCGATATATTGAACCGATATATATGTCTGGTGTAAAAATTTAAATGAATGTCAAAATTAAGAATAACAAGGGCTCTGACAAAAACGGCCTTCCCTAGTGTTGGTTGCACTTCTTACTCTTGTCTTCCCCCATGCATCCATCTACAATAAGGGTAATATATAAAGAGAGAGTTAAAAGTGGGGCCACTGCATGCTTCATGATTAAGCCTATGAATACTAAATACTACAGCTAAACAGCTTGGGGAAATGTAAGTTTTTGGCTTCAATAATTTACATGTTAGAAATGTATGTGTAATAGCATAACCTCTCATAATTCTTCATTAATTATTTTCGGTTGATTAAATCATAACCTACAAGAGGGGACTATTCAATTCATCATCTAATGCACATCAGTTGATTAATTTAAAAAGCGCAATGTATATAATAAGTGTAAATAATTTAATTGTCTTCATAGCTACATTGTAGAAGTTGTGAAGAAGACCGCAACTATTTTAATGAAACTATAACACTAATAGCCTGTTATAGGCTCACTTGGTTCAATAGCCTATTGAAATGTCCCAATTTCCGTCATCATAATCTTGGCCTATGTGACAGTAACTTAATCTTGGCCTATGTGACAGTATCTTAGTCTTGGCCTATGTGACAGTATCTTAGTCTTGGCCTATGTGACAGTAATTTCCATTAGTTTTCATTTACAGAGCAGTGCAAATGAAGGCATAAAACATTAATTTAATTTATCTTTTAATCAAATGAGAGTTAAACAATTTTTTGGAAAAAAATGTGTTTACTATTAAAATTAAAACATGTAAGAAATAGCGTATTGTGTGATTGTTCTTTTAAACAAAAGTTGTAATAATTGCAGAAGTATTAGTAAATAAACCGAACTTTTATTTTGACGGGTTGCCATGAGGACCTCTTAAGTTTCTGTAGCCTATTTATGATATGACGATCGTTTTACTCAAACGAAACAGTCAAATGCTCATGAAGTAACTCTCAGAGCAGTTCAGGGGGTGATGTTCATGTATTTATGTCCTCATTTAGTGACATGGCAGATGCGGAAAACACCGCGAGCGTCGCGCACTTCAGTGTGTGTGTGTGTGTGTGTGTGTGTGTCAAAACCGCGCGTCTGTGCCATTCACAGATACAGAGACACGCCGAACATGCAGAATTCATATTTAAATAGTCTTTTTGCCAGCTTGATGTTTACAGATAGTCCATATCATGAGTCGATTTAAGTGTACTGACCTACTTTTGATTAATTCATCCAAACTTTGACTAATTCCGTGACTCCGCGTTATACAGTAAATTCCATTTATATGACTGGATTCCGCGAATCCCCCTGCGTTTCCCACATCTCGGAAACCGTAAATAGATAATATTGAGGTTTTTAAAACTTCAGTGTAGTGGATTGTAATTTATTGCAACTTGAGCAACGTCTGCTGCTGCCTTTGAGAGATAACTGATGCGTGATGAAGCAGCACCAGTTAGCAAGCGCTCTCGGTGTGAGAGCGCCTTTAGTCTTCCACGTTGATTGGTCGGACTCCTGACTCTCAACAAATCAGATGCGCGGTGGGCGGAGACTGCTCTCGGCCACAGAGTGGTGAGTTCCGACAGGCTGCATCAGAGCCAAATAGCGCGTTTCAAAATTAAATAATTTTATCGGCACATCGGTTTTTTGACCGATAATGTGTAAAGACCATTAAGAGTGTAAAGACCATCGACTCTACCGTGCGACTCCACCGGGCAGGGACACCGGCAAGGGATAGTAGTAGCTTTTTATTTAATTTTTTCATTGATATGTTTATTATTGAAATGTTGTTGTTATATGCATGTGTTAATTTTATTTAATTTCTTTATTTTCTTAAATATGTGGGTAGATAGTATTTATAGAGTTGTAACTTTTTAGTTTTAGTTACTTTTTCTTATTTGTAAGTCGCTTTGGACAAAAGCGTCTGCTAAATGACAAAAGTAAGTAAGTAAGTAAGTAATCATAAAAATGCTTAATATCGGTGCCAATAATCGGCCAGGCCGATAATCGGTCGACCCCTACAATTTAGTTCCCTCGTGTTTTAGATGGAATAAGATTCTCATTTTCACCAGGCATTTACATTTCATAAATAATCAACACAGCTGCACATAATGGCAGTTTAGCACTGGTTGACTCAGCAGCTGGTCTCTTGGGGACGCAGATGATTTTAGAGTTCACACTCCTCTACAGGAAGCAAGTCTGTTTTTGGCTATGGAATATGAGATGGGCTTCCTGATCCTGTGGGACACACTCTCAAAACCTGCTGTCCATAGGAACGGCTCAAAATCTGAGTTTGACTTGAGTCACAGCGGTCTCATGCTGATACACGAGTGTGTATTTGATGCTCAGCTTAGTTTATCACATCTTCACGTCAAATGCCCAAACACGAGCTCAGCATTAAACTCCTCGCCGTCTGAGAGTTTACAGGGTTACAGGTCTCAGCACGCTCAGTGCCGTGAGTGGAAACTATTTCCTGCAGGAAGAATTTAAAGCCGATTCTCAATGACGGAATTGATCTGCACAAGCAGCATTTTTATGATAGATTCTAATTTACATGAAACACTTCATACGAGCTTCCACATATCACACGTAATCTCAGCTTTTATTACGTACAGGTGAACTTTCCAAAGCAGACATGGAGGTGCACAAGAGCTGTGTGCTGTGTCAATGGACAAGAGATAAAGGCCAGGCTACGATAACGCTTGTTGATTTTGTACAGTTATCCGTAGTGTGTACACTGCTGTATGTGTTTACTAGAGATGGCTTGACAGTAAAGTTTGATTGGGTTCTGACCCTGCTGAATGTCCAGTGCCCATCAGAGGCATCATCATCACTCACAAGAAGCACAAAGCATGCAGCGCACGCTGAATGAAATATTCATTATGCAACTGTACAGCCACACAGGACGGAAAGTCTATTGATGTTTACCAGGTCAGCAGGTTAAACCATCAACACAACACACACACACTCCTCATCATCTGCATCATGCACACAGTGTCATGGGACAGTTTGCCTTACAGATCTCATGAACTACATCTGCACGAAGAGACAATGACCCCAGAATAACCTGATGATACTCTATGTTCATTACAGTGATGCCTCACACTGAACGAGTGTCCTAAAATCCAAACACATTGTTTTCTATGAGTATACACTGCACGCCAAACGGTGACGAAAATCCATGCCACATAGCTTCCAAATTCCGTTTTTTACATTTTCATTTTTCTGGATTCAGTTTTTTTTTTTTTTTTTTTTTTTTTTTTCCTCGACTCCTCTTTAATGGTTAATTTTTTTTATTAATTTTATTAATCAAAAAGCATGTCTAATTAATTCAAATAATAAAACAAGTTCACATAAATTTATAGAACGTTTAAACAAAACTTTCATATTTAGGACCTTATGCAATGCTTTATTTTTTTCTCAGCATATGTTTTATTGTTACCAAATTCTTTATTTTAGCATGTCTAAATATTCATATGTATAAAAACTTAAAAACTGATGGTCACTTGTCTTAAAATAGCCTTATAATTTTTGTTCTAAGGCCCTATGAAATCACAAGTTTTAAATTTCTGTTTTAATTTTACTGGACTCAGTTTAATAGTTTAATTACCTGTCTGATCATTTATATTAATACAATTTGAGCTTTAATAATAATTTATTACAATTTTTGCAATAATAGGGTCATGTGAAATGTTTTACTTATTTCAGAAATTCTGGGTTGTTTGTTTGAATTTTTCTGGGTCTATAATTAAATTGAAATTTCTTACTAAAGGCCTAATACATTAAAGGTGCCATAGAATGCATTGATTCAATATTGTTCTCTGATATCTACATAGAAGGGATGTGGCTTAGGCAAGGGCAACAATTCTCCAGAAACGATTTTACATGTCCATTTACAACCCTAGGATTTCTCCCTAGAATGAAACGGTCTGTTATTCATAGCTTTCAGTCACGTGATCTGCTCTAAGACCTGGAGGACAAAACATCCATAGAACTGCAGTGGAAGTATGTTGAGTGTGACGTCACGTGAAAACTATGAATAATAGTCATGAATAATAATGAGCTCTGCTCTGATTGGCTGTTTCACAGTGCGGCTCATTTCAGTAGTTCACAGCAAGAAGGAAACACAGGGAGTAAAATATATATTTAAATACTTTCTCGCGCAGTTATATCATCGGGTAATTGTACTGTATATAAAATGCAGGCATCAGGGAGGCGTTATTAATACGCGAGGCATTGAAACTGCTTTTGAACGATCGGTCGATCACGTTATAGTTTCACTTTCAAGATACGCGATCGCACAAACCATGTTAATATTATGGCGCGGCAGTACTTACCACACATTTTACAAGATCAGGATAGGGTTGCACCAGCCATTCGTAAGTTCTTACTTAAAATAGAACGTTAAGTCCACACTAGAGGCTTAGTAACTACTAGCTAGTTTGTAACTAAATCTATAAATTATTTGGTTGCACCAGTTGTTCGTAAGGCAGGATGTAGCTAGTAGTTCATAAGCTCTCCATAAAGTAATGCGTAGTCGCATAATATGTTTACCAATAGAAACCTTCAAATACGCGAGCAGAACTTGATTAAACGCTATGAATTTGAATTTATCCTTCATTCTAACCTTTGCCTCACGTATACTAACGGTAAAGACAAGTTTCCGTTAAAAACAATACATTAATAACATTAGTCTATATGTAAGCTATTTTGCATGTAAATAACATTTAGAAACTGTCATTGAAATAAGGATCAATAAATACACGAAGATTTGTTTATTATTTCATCTGACATGCGCAAAGTACGTTTATTCACATATTGTTCTCTCCATTAATATGTACGTGAGTGTAAATGTCAGCAGCATCATATATGCCTACAGGATTGAAGGTTGCCGGGTAAAAGAAGAGTATATTGATGCAGTTCACTCAGTCTATTTTATTCCAACCGTTACTCCTGAACAGACGCTTCCGTAAATATTTAGTTTATACGTCAAGAGTTACACTTCAACTAAGTGTAATGGTGCAACAAACAAATATTTAGTAGTGCGTAAGTTGTAACTTAGTGCCCATTTATGTCAAAACTAGGCTAAGTTGTAACTTACGTACAGCTGGTGCAACCGGATGCTTGTCAGTGGTGCTCAGGATCTGTAAAGCATTCGCCATCATCCTCATCTCTCCTTACTCTGTTCATGTGGTGAGTGAAATCTTATGTACTGTAATGTAACAGGCTACCGCTACCACCAATTTTTTTGTGAATTAATTTGGTGTTTCCATCACTCGTTTCTGATGCCATACTTAAAAATGTGCATAAAAACAGGGTGATGGAAACAACTATAGACAATTCTTTGTGGGATTCACCCAAAAAGTCCAGTGTTAGATCCAAATATAGACGTGTTTTGTTTAAACATGCTTCTTCCATGCTGAATCTAAACGACCACTCTGTCTGCAAACAACCAGCAACACGCAGATGCTTGAGCAAGCAGGCCAGCAGACCCACAAACACTCAAACAAAGACACACACACTCAGAAACCTTGTCCTCAGGCAGTGAGAGCCACTGAGCTCCGGCCGGCAGAATCCACTAGGGACTTCTGCTCGCAGATCCTGAACGAGGAAGACACCTGCGCTCCATCTGAGGACACAAATAACAGCCAGCATCCCGCTTCACAAGCGATACGCTGCTGTCTGCATCCGCTGCACAGACACGCGAGGAAGCCCTCGTTCCTTCAGACAGTGTGTGTTAAAACTAGTGACCGACTGACCGATGTGGGGCTTTCAGTGAGGCATCATTTATCATCAAAGCTGTTCAGCTATGATACAGCCGCAATACCAGCAGCTGTGGCCGCCAGAACTTTACCGTAAAAGATACAATAGCAACATTTTATAGTTTTATGGATTGTATTTAAATTTACAGTAAAAATATATATATAGCTCATTAACTGACAAAACACAGATGGTAATGAGAGAGAGACATGATGAATCAAAACTCATCTCAAGTAGCTTTTCCACAAACTGCGGAGGTAAATACTAGAATAAAATAATTCAAACATTACTTTAACAACATAACACGTAACATAAACCCCTAATGTATATAATAGATAAGAAAAAACTAGGGAGGAACATAATTTAAATGAAAACCCATTCAAGTGTCACACAGGGAATTCTGAGGATGTCAATTTATGGGGTTTTTCCCACAGTTTACTATAAAATTACATGAAATGTCCCTTTCAATTAATCAGAGTTTTTGACCATATATGGTAAAGGGCATTGACCATTAACCAATTAAAAGTCTTTAACCAGAGCAGTTTTTACAGTTGTTTTCCCTGCTCATAAATTATGAACATGTTCACAGGGTGAGTTTGAGTCAATGAACACTAGTTCAAGTCCAGGATTAAGTTTGTAGAACTAAATATTTTGGTTTTGTACTAAAACAGGCATAACTTGTAATATTGAGTAAGCCAAGTCAGTGTACGCGATGACATAATTAAGCGTGAGTGTCCTGTTGTGCCTGTATTCACACTAAAAAAAAAATCCTTTGAAAAAGCTGTCTGTAGATTTTAGACAATCACATTTTAAATTATTAAGATAAGCATTTTTTTTTTTTTTGCAGTGTAGTGTATTACTTTGGCATCATCAGCCACTGGCAAAGCCATATGTGACCCTGGACCACAAAACCAGTCATAAGGGTCACTTTTTCCAAATTGAGAATTATATATCATCTGAAGCTGAATAAATGATCTTTCCATTGATGTATGGTTTGTTATGATCGGACAATATTTAGCTGAGATACAACTATTAGAAAATCTGGAATCTGAGGGAGCAAAAAAATCTAAATATTGAGAAAATCTCCTTTAAAGTTGTTCAAATGAAGTTCTTAGCAATGCATATTATTAATCAAAAATGAAGTTATGAAATATTTACAGTAGGAAATTTACTAAATATCTTCATGGAACATGTTCTTTACTTAATATCCTAATGATTTTTGGCATAAAAGAGAAATGTATAATTTTGACCCATACAATGTATTGTTGGCTATTGCTACACATATACGCCAGAGACTTAAGACTGATCCAGGGTCACATATTGGCCCGGTTTCACAGACAGGGTTTAGATTAAACCAGGATTAGGAGATTTTTATTAAAATGCTTATAAAAAGCATTACTGGGGTGCATCTTGAGACAAAACAAAGGCACTGATATATTTTAAGGTCAATCAGTGCAAGTTTCTTTCATCTGAAACAGCTCAGACTTCCACTTGAGTCCAGGACTAGGCTTAAACCTGGTCTGTGTGTAGGACAGAAATCTGGTGGTTTAGTGCTGGACTGATAACGGAAGGGTTGTGGGTTTAAACACGAACAGTCTCAATAAAGCCAAGCTACCGGTCGATATATCGCTCTGACGCTGATTAAATCTGGTTTAACACAATATACTACACGACCCCTCAAAGACATAGTAGTGACCACCTAGAGTACATACTAAACCATCACTAGAACAGCCTACAAACAGCATTATTATATTACCAACTTAAACTGATCAACAGCACCTGCAGAGTAAACAACACTAGCTGCCGCCCGTGTGAGCTCTAGATAGACCGCGAACTAGCTTTCGAGACACAGCCCGGGTAAGTTACAGTTGCCATAAATACTGCACATTGCCCTTAATAATAAATAAATAAATGCGTAGATGCGAGTCCTCACCTCGCTCCTGGAAGCTCGGTTTGCTCTGTGCAGCTGATAGCTTCGCTGTTGCTGGTGTAGGCGGTTAACACGACGCCCTGCTCGTCCTGCTGGCGACTCATCTTTAGCGCTGCATCATCGGGAAAGTTTCGGTGTAACTCTCCTCTAACAACATGACTAACCAGAGCCGTACAGCTCCGCCCCCGGCGGCGACGTGATGACCAATCCTAGTGCGGGGAAGAGTCGGCTAATGAATATTAATGACGTTAAGTCACGCTGACCGAACACGCCTTGCTGATTGGCTGAAATGCAGACGCTGTTAAATGAGCAGGCTTGATTCATGACTACTAATAACTTTACGTAACACGACGCTTCTGAAAGGTTACTAGGCAACATGCGTAACGTAATTATTATTATTTTTATTATTATTTAGTCATTTATCCAAATTGACTTACAAATGAGGACAACAGAAGCAATCAATTGTAGTATTAAAACAAATAAAATCCAAAGCTAAAAGCTAAAACTTTATAAATACTACCTATACACATTTTAAAATAAAGAAATTAAATAAAAATGACAAATGCATACAACATTTCAAAACATTTAAATAAAAAATAAATAAATAATAAAGCTAAAAACTATTCAAAATATTAAAGAACAAAAGGTACAAGATTATAATAATTATAATAATAGTAATTGTAGTTACTTTTTCTTATTTGTAAGTCACTTTGGATAAAAGCATCTGCTAAATGACTAAAAGTAAAGTAATAATGATTCTAACATAACACTGAGCCAAACACCAAAACAACAACAACTATATATATATATATATATATGTAACAACCACACACACACACATATATATACACATTTATAAACTCAATATATATATAATATAATTTCCATTTAGTTTGTTGAAGTATTAACTCAAATTAAATAAAACTAAAACTTAATAAAAGACCTATTCCGACATGATTAAAACAGATAACAAATGCAAGACAGTATAGTTTATCAGTAATCCACTGAGCCAAACACACATGCTGAAAACAGAGTAAGACATGCTGATAAAAACTGAAACGAGTCGCAGAAAAGAGGAGAAATCAAAACTGATACTAATATCTAATAATTCATTGATAATTAATATAGATACATCTTTAGCTAAACAGAAACGCGGGGCGGAGACTTATATTTTTTCTACTAAAATTTAACCAGTTGTGCCGCTCTAAAAAAAATAAATAAAAAATGTTTTAAATTTAAATTTAGTAAACTTTAGCCAGAGCCTCGGAGATTAAATCATATGTTGAGACTGTTGCACAGAGCATCCTTTAATCCCCGGTGATCTCCTCCGTTTCTATCGATGTATATTAATTTAACGACCTTGGTTCCATTCATTAATTATGGCACCTCATATCCAACAGTCAGCTCGATGTGACAAATAATTGTGAAATTAAGCGATATTCTGTGGGGCTGAATTTCAGTACAGTTGTTTCATAATTATAACTGAGATAAAAGCTGTTTCTCTGCCTGGCATTAGAGATACAATGGGTGCTTAAATGGGTCTCAGACACATCTGTTTAGAGATTTTCCTGCTGATGCCATTGTACAGATGTACACAGTAAAGTCAGAAGCATTCAACAAAGGCACCGATGCAGGTGTAGCAGATGATTTGGAGATTTAACACTCATGACTCAACACTGAAAACCTAAAGCTGAAACTTTAAGATGTCAGCGTTTTGTAGCAGGTATGAAGTTTGCTCCATTTGCCTGTAAATGGCCTTTTGTGTGTCAACAGTGTGCCCACGGTCCAGATTAAATTACATCCTCCTCTCTGGAAAAAAAATAAAGTGAGGCTGGTGGCTGTTTTTAGGCCGAGCTGAGAGTGAAGGGAAGGAAATATGACGTTCAGCCAAGCGCTGACCACACAGGTACACTGGAAACCATTATTTATTTACTGTACTTCCTTAACACTCTTCAGAACACAATCGAACACGCCTGCACGTTTCCATTACCATCACAGCACGTCTGTCTCTATATGAGCGCCTGCCAGCTGTTTTCATCTGCTCCAGATCAGACTTTGAATAAAAAAGCTGTGTGTCAGTGTTGTGTTATCAACTCTAATGTGTAGAAAACACAACATGTGGACTCTGTTTTGTCTCATATAGGTTTCTTTGTGTTGTATATTTCAAAGTAAATAGCTATTTTGAAACATAAATAATGGTTTTAAGACATGGTTCGATATGTGATGCAAATAAAATAGTTACTAATTAAGCATCAGTTGAAGTGTGCACTAACAGAAAGACTTAAAGAGCGTTTTTAGAGTGTTGCAATGTGATTCCTGAGTGTTTTCCACTATGCTGTATGTGTTGCTGCTGGTTAACTGGTTCAAGTCAAAAGAGTTTGTCTAAAATCACATACAGTCCGAGTAGGTGCTGCATTGATGAAGAGCATTAGATGTGATCCTTAAAGTATATGCATGTGAGAAGTTTGCATATAGCTATATGTGGGACAGACCTATGGAAGCTGGTTCCCACCACAGCATAAATAAAATAAAAAGGCAGTTGTGAGCTTATATCTCACAAATCTGACTATTTTCTCACAATTCTGCAGAAAAACTTCAGAATTGTTTGGGGAAAAGTCAGAATTATGAGATATAAACTTGGAATTGTGAGGTAAAAAAAAAGAAGAAGAAGAATTCAGAGGAAAAAAGTCCAAATTGTGGGATAAAGATTTAAGCATTTACCTTTTCTTTATTTTTTCACATGCAGGCTTGGTGGAAACAGACAGAAGCAGAAGCAGTAGCTCATACAGGTATTTGTCACAAACTGTTTCATACTTGGACAAAACTCATTTGACGCTCTGCTTTCCACAACACAGATCTCCTCAACAAAAAGAAATCATTCATGTCTGAAGCATGGTGGACTAAAGTTTAGTACAGTACTTAGGCTCAAGGGTTTGGCATCGTTTAGGCCAGAAGTTGACATCTCGGGCAACAATGTTTTGATAAAGACCCAGCATCAGTCTATCAATTCTGAGTAGATTTAAGCAGAACCAAAGACACATCTGAGCTCAAGATGCATGATGAGGGTCAGATCTGCAGCTGTGATACTGCCCTCTAGTGTTCAGATGCATCTCTCTTTGTTTGACCATGTGACTTCACACAAAGAACAAACACAGCCAGCTTCACCTACTTCTATGTGTTATTCAGCAACACGACCATCAGTCAGATGGCACATCATGGTCAGTTTTAGAGAGTAATATTATAGTAGTGCATCTATGAAGGGTTGAGTCTTTATCATTCTTAACAGGCTTAAATATTTTTGTGGCAGCACAGATCGTGACGCAGATGAGCGCAGACACGTTCAGATTTAGAGGAGACATCATCATCCTCACCATCAACATCATCTGCACAGAAACCTCAGCTGTATTCGGTGCTGTGAGATCCTGAGAAACAGCGTGAGCTGCAGGGTCACATAACTTATTACAGCGCATCACTGCTTTAGTTAGACGACATATTGACTTTAATGTGGATGAAAACAAGGCTGTGATGACTTACAACAGCACACACTGCATAAGGAGGTCACCTTGATTTTGCCAAGTGTCCAAAAACATAGACCTAACCCTATCTCTATCCCTATCCCTAAACCATTCCACCAAATGGGTGCCATTTGCTTCAAAAACTCTTAAAAAAAATTGTATTTTCTATCTTTTTTAAAGACTGAATCTAGTAATACACATATTTAACTATTCAAAATCTGTACTGGTCCATTTCAGGTAACTTTATTTAAGATGGATGCATTTTTCTCAGTCCTGTTACCAAAACTCTAATGTCTTTTAGAAAACATTTAAAAAGCATGTTTAAAAATATGTCAACAAATTCCTTCATGTCCCCCTCAAGCAGGTGTCAAACAATGTAATTTTTATCATAAAAAATCACTAATTATCTAAACAAGGTGTATTTTTCTAAAGTACACAAAGCAATTTTTTAATTTTAAAGGCGACTCAAACCTCAAGCTTATCAATTTTCTGTGATGCAATTTATTAAACAATGGGATAATTATGGACCTAACTTAATTTGAAAAAATTGTGGTTTAACTTAATTTATTTTATTTTTTTTGCTATTTAGTAAGAGGAATGAAGTGAGTAACAGGAAGGAATATCCATTATATTAGTATACAGGTTTGACTACACATATGAGGTATTAATGCCAGCATTTAGATTAGTATGGATGTAGCCTAATATTTACATGAATAAATCTGATGACACTCACTCCTGTTACTATTACTCAGGATATATGAGTATATGAGTAACAGGACTGAAAGTAACAGGATTGAGATCTTAGGATAAAATGAGCAAATACATATAATCTAGCCACATGGAGTACATGCTCATATTATGAGAATACTCAGCAAATTATAGTGATTCACCACAGATTTGGATTTTTAAAATAAACAAGTAACATCTAAGAAATAATTTAGGTAACAGGACAGTATATTTATAATAACGCACCCAGCCAGCGTTACAATATCATCAGATATAGAGAAAAGAAAATAAGAGCACATGCTTCCGATCATTTCATTGCCTTCAGAAGATCCAGATGTTATAATATTATGTTGAAAATGTCTCTTGTGTAATTTTCCCAGTTGTGTTGGGGTAACAGGACTGAGTGAAAACCTGGGGACACGACTAAAATTGATTAAGGATTATGTTTTATTTAACATTTACTTGATTTGTAATTTTTTTTAAATCACAATTTCTAACAAGTATAATTACATAAATACAAATACATTTACAAATCACTCTAACCCTAAATTAGTTTGATTTGACTATTTTCAAGTAAACCCCTTAAATAAATGTATTAATTTACAATAAAGTTTCACCAGTTAACTACTTTAGTTAAGATGAACAATGGCATATATTAGCCTTAGTTCATGTTTATTTACTAATATATTTGTATAGAGTTGTAGTTATCTTGTATCTGTTAACATGAGTGAATGCACTAGTATCAGATAACATGAACAGGCTCTTATGAATGCAGAAACACTCCAAACGATTTCACTTCCTGTGTGTCACAATTTCATGGAACGCTCCATTTCTTTAACAGGGGGGTCATTATGCTGTGACAGGGTTGCATGATCAGTTTGGCACTCAGCTAGATAACACATTTCTGGTAAATGCACTAAGTTCATTAAAAATGTATATATGTTTCTATAATGCATTGAATATATCAATCAGACGGTTTCATAATTATTGCACCGTTGTGGAAAAACAACCCTTCTTGTGGAAACTGGTCCAGTGTTTCTCTGATACAGACACTAACAACCAGTTACACAACATTACATCACAAAAGAGTGAAGGTGCATCTACCAGATATAACACATTTAAACACATCACCAGATAGGCAGGTGAACACCAAACACAGGACAGTGCTGCTCAAAATGACAAACTTGCATGCAAAGAAATCTTTCTGCTCGGCTCTTCTCATTTCTCAGGGTGAAACAGATACAGGCCAGATGAAGAATAGACTGAAATATTATCACGGCCTGCTTCTGCACGAGCCGCTCAACACATGCTATGATCTTGTGTTTTCAGTGAGCGCTTTATTGGCTGCTGTTTTCAGAAAATTAACCATGGTTTTTTTTTTTTGTTTAATTTGTAGTAAAATGATTAATTTTCGTAAGGGGCAATACTGACTGACTTTACCATCTGTTGTTTTTAGCAGATGTCAGATGTTTCGATTGTAAAGGGTGTTTGTGCATCTAACTTACTATAGTTTAACCATGGTATTTGTAGTACAACTGTGATTATACAAAAGGTAATCAATATGCCAAAAAAACATGGCAACTACACTTTAACTACTATGTAAGGGGTGGTTAGTAATTGAATGATGTTGCTAGTTCATGCATTCTCTATGAACGTCAAACTTCACACTTCATGCAACCATTAAAAATCACCAGCAGATTCAAACACACGCAGACTTCAGACATAATGAAGAAAAGCGAAGAGTAAAGATCCTGCAGCATTGACTCACACAGAGACACTTCATCTAATGCACCGGGTTTTAAGCATGGCTCAAATATCCAAATGTCTCTTTGGGGCCACTGTAGGAAAATCTCATGGTCTAGAGGACCTCAGCGCCTCACAGAGAAGAGAAGAGCCGGAGCACTTACCAGAGCTGCAGGTAACACAGGAGTTTGGTCACCATGACCTCAGGCGCTGGAGCCCGGCAGCAGCAGCACTGAGCGCTCCTCTCCTCCTGTGCATCAACTCATTAAATCATTGATGAAGCTTTGACACCCGGAGAAAATCCACGGACACAGGACGCCTCCGGAAAGCCTCACACAGACCGCACTTATTGTCACGTTTGTGTTGAATCAGTCCAGTGTTGCCAACTTATTTTCAGGTAAAGTTGCTAAAGGCAGGGCATTTTGTTGCTAAAAGTTGCTAAATGAAGCTGTGATATCATTGGATAGTGATGTCATTATGCAACCATAACACAAAACTGCATCATTGTGTAGAATACACATTGAAATTACTCAAATTACTCAAAGAATACAATGTGTTCATTTTGATTTGTTTGTAAAAAATAATAATTATATGTGACCCTGGACCACAAAACCAGTCATAAGGGTTTTTATTTAAAAAAAAATTGAGATTTATACATCATCTAAAAGTTGAATAAATCATCTTTCCATTGATGTATGGTTTGTTATGATAGGACAATATTTGGCCAAGATGCAACTATTAGAAAATCTGGAATCTGAGGGTGCAAAAAAATCTAAATATTGAGAAAATCACCTTTAAAGTCATATTTTTATTTTTAATTAAAACTTTGCATTTCTGAAAAGTTACAAGTTTTTGAACAATTACACATGATTAGCAATTATAGTCTAAAGCAGTGTATTGGTAGTAATTTAAATGCTTCACTCTTAAGTAAAGTCCATAAAATAAGGGCACAGTGTACTGTGTTAACATGAACATATTATTTTTTCAAAGCATTTTATCTGTATTTTAAATTACACATTGCATTTTGATAGATTTTGTTCAGTAGTTTAGTCTTTTTGTGTGGTTAAAAGAAAAGATGCATGACTTCTTTTTTAAATTGAGTCACTTTTCAAAAGTTGCTGAAAGTGACCAAGTACATATAGTTTAAAAAAACAGCTACATTTGTTGCTAGGTGCTTAAAAAAACGATGCGGTTTCATTGCCTGTAGATCTCTTGCACTGTGACAGTAGTTGAGCTGGTTTTGCTTCTCTTTGATACCGTAGGTCTATAGTGAGTTTCTTCAAATTCAAATTAGCATAATTACTGCCATGATATGTAAATACACCACAGTTAATATATGATTATTCTCTCATATTCTTGTCTCATGAAAATAATTTTGAAATGAAATATATCTCATGTTTTTGAGATTTACCCTAAAATATTTACCTAAAGAATTACAGGTCCAATAAAATAAAACATTTAATAATTTAAAAATTCAATTGCAATGGTGATTAATCAGCTGTCAACGAACATGTCAAACTAGCAATTGAAGACTACAGATGTTGGCCTATGTCAGGAGGATCTTTTAGGATTCACAAAATTTGTATCAGACGGCCAAAATAATACAGAGTGCACCAGATTTAAACCAAAAATCCTTCCGATTCAAATAATTTAGCATATATAAGACATTGCTGTATACAGTAAGTGAAGAAAATGTAAATTTGCATGTAAGCACCGACAATCATATTTGCATCGGAGTCAAAATGCATTGGATTCTTGTGAGATTTCACCATAGAATGCCACAAAAGGCCACCAAAATAACATGGTTTACTGGAATTATTATTTATAAGCATTAGCAGACAGTTTCACAATAAAATATTGTGCAGGAATAACAAAGCTATTTCAAACTACCCATGATGTAAAAAAAGAAATACAAAACTGAGAAAAGTCATCCCTGTACATGTTCCACAGCGTGTCAGAAATTCTGAAGATCTGCCGGATGCACAAAATTACTTCTGAAGAGTCTGTAAGCCAGGAGCTGCCCACCAAAAATCATCATCAATAACCCAGAGCCTGCAAGAGACCATCAGCATTACATTATTACCAGTCTGTGATGCACTGAGCATGTGTTTAATACAAGATGAGAGCCCTGATTTCACGTTAATGCTCTAAAGCAGTGACACAAAGAAAAATGCCTGCCCTTTGACCTTTAACAGGGGTGTCCAATCCTGATTCTGTAGTCCCAATACACTTGCACTCAAATTCTTGAAAGGAATCTTCTTTAAAATCCTTATAAATAAATTAGGATAGCCTCAGACTTGTCTTAAAAAAATCCCCAAAGCTAAGAATGATTTTGTGAATTTATTGAGTTCAAATTCATTCTTGTAATTAAGTACAACATAACACTAGCTACATTTACTAACAATGTGGACTTCAATTCAGCAACAACTCTACAAAAATGAGTCTTGATTGCCCAGATCGCTGCATCTTGAGTCAGGCTCTTTGAAAGTAACTACTCAAAACCGTGGCCACGACTGAAATAGTGTGCGCGCTTATTATGATTATTACAGTAATCTGCAGGCAGCGCAAAAAGATAAGCCTTGAAGGATTTTTCATTGCATTTACCATCAAGAACTGTCATTTATTCAATCAGATAAAGATTATATCAGATAAGCAATATGAGATGTTCTTTAGAACATAAATGAGAACTTACAGAGAATTTGTTCAAGAATTGCACTTAGGAACATGTTTACAACTTCTTGGAAGTGATCTAAATTTATTTCTTACGAAGTCTTAAGAAGTTTATTTCTTTTTGTGAATCCAGCCTCAGGTGTGATTAATTGGGATTGCAGCTAAACTCTGCAGGACAGTGGTTCTCCAGGAACAGGTTTGGACACCCGACCAACAGACAACTGAGTGGCACTAGTGGTGCATTCACATGATATCAGGATTGTCAGAGATATGTGATAGTGACTTAGAAGTTGTGGATGAACTGTACATTTTAGGAATAATTTTGATTCCCGAGTTACCAGATTTGATGACCCATAACTTTTTATAGAGAAAAGAGGACCGACTCATCAGTGAATTCTTGGTAATTATTTATTTTCTTGGTTATATATTCTGTATGCTTAATTGGTTTTATGTGATGCTAAACTGTATGATAGAGACTAAAATGACAAATGTTTCAGTGACAAACCTTTCCAAAAGAGAGAACCTACCGAGAGCAATCCACCAGTGCTCTGTCGAGGGAAAATCAGCCATAACTGAAACCAAAATCACAGTGAAAACAGGTTCAAAAACAGCCCTTGTGTACTTTCAAATATACTATTTTACAAAACATTTATCACAAACACATGCATATCGTCAATACAAATATTATAAGTACATGCAATGAAAATATCTATGACTGTCAATAGATACAGTTTTGTAAACAAATTAAATAGATATAAAAAAATTGGTTAAAATTTATTGCAATAAATCACTCAACGGTCAATCATCTATCGATCATTCAAACATTTGCCTACATTATTACATTTACATTTAGTCATTTAGCTTTTATCCAAAGCTACTTACAAATGAGGACTACAGAAGCAATCATAACCAACAATAAAGCAATAAAATGCAAGTGCTATGACAAGTCTCAGTTAGCCTAACACAGCACACGTTTATATATATATATATATACACAACCCGAATTCCGGAAATGTTGGAACGTTTTTTAAATTTGAATAAAATGAAAACTAAAAGACTTTCAAATCACACAAGCCAATATTTTATTCACAATAGAACATAGATAGCATAACAAATGTTTAAACGGATAAATTTTTACACTTTTATCCACTAAATTAGCTCATTTCAAATTTGATTCCTGCTACAGGTCTCAAACAAGTTGGCACAGGGGCAACAAAGGGCTGAAAAAGCAAGAAACTTTGAAAAGATTCAGCTGGGAGAACATCTAGCAACTAATTAAGTTAACTGACATCAGGTCTGTAACATGATTAGCTATAAAAGGAATGTCTTACAGAGGCAGAGTCTCTCAGAAGTAAAGATGGTGAAATCTGTGAAAGAGTGCGTAAAAAGATTGTGGAATACTTTAAAAACAACGTTCCTCAACGTCAAATTGCAAAGGCTTTGCAAATCTCATCATCTACAGTGCATAACATCATCAAAAGATTCACAGAAACTGTAGAAATCTCTGTGCGTAAGGGACAAGGCCAAATACTTTTGTTGGATGCCCGTGGTCTTCGGGCCCTCAGACGACACTGCATCACTCATCGGCATGATTCTCTCATTGACATTACTAAATGGGCTCAGGAATACTTCCAGAAACCACTGTCGGTAAACACTATCCTCCGTGCCATCTGCAGATGCCAACTAAAGCTCTATCATGCAAAAAGGAAGCCATATGTGAACATGGTCCAGAAGCGCCGTCATGTCCTGTGGGCCAAGGCTCATTTAAAATGGACTGTTTCAAAGTGGAAAAGTGTTCTATGGTCAGACGAGTCCAAATTTGACATTCTTGTTGGAAATCACGGATGCTGTGTCCTCTGGGCTAAAGAGGAGGAAGACCTTCCAGCGTGTCATCAGCGTTTAAAAGCCAGCGTCTCTGATGGTATGGGGGTGCATAAGTGCATATGGTATGGGCAGCTTGCATGTTTTGGTGGGCATTATGACTGCTGAAAGGTATATAAATATTTTAGAGCAACATATGCTCCCCTCAAGAGGACGTCTATTTCAGGGAAAGCCTTGAATATTTCAGCAGGACAATGCAAAATCACACACTGCAGCTATTACAACAGTATGGCTTCGTAGTAGAAGAGTCCGGTGCTGAATTGGCCTGTCTGCAGTCCAGATGTTTCACCTATAGAGAACATTTGGTGCATCATTAAACGAAAAATACGTCAAAGACGACCACAAACTCTTCAGCAGCTGGAAACCTATATCAGGCAAGAATGGGACCAAATTTCAACACCAAAACTCCAGAAACTCCTAACCTCGATGCCCAGACATCTTCAAACTGTTTTGAAAAGAAGAGGAGATGCTACACCATGGTAAACATGCCCCCGTCCTGACTATTTTGAGACCTGTAGCAGGTATCAAATTTGAAATGAGCTCATTTTGTGCATAAAATTGTAAAATTTCTCAGTTTAAACATTTGTTATGTTATCTATGTTCTATTGTGAATAAAATATTGGCTCACGTGATTTGAAATTCTTTTAGTTTTCATTTTATTCAAATTTAAAGTACTGTCATCCATGAATGTACAAATGTTTATTATAAACGATTGAAATCAGTACACAAAGTCAGATCAAACTATGGTAACATTTTTGTTTTGGCTCTCCTGTAAAGTTTGTGAAATGTCACTTACACCTTCCTGGTTCTCACCCCGTTAATCCCACCTAACATTAAAGTTTTTAAATATAATTTTATATTGCAATAATTTCACATGGGGGAAGTCGTGGCCTAATGGTTAGAGAATTGGACTCGTAATCGAAAGGTTGCGGGTTCGAGTCTCAGGCCGGCAGGGATTGTAGGTGGGGGGAGTGAATGTCCAGCGCTCTCTCCACCCTCAATACCACGACTGAGGTGCCCTTGAGCAAGGCACCGAACCCCCAACTGCTCCCCGGGCGCCGCAGCATAAATGCTGCCCACTGCTCCGGGTGTGTGTGTGTGTGTGTGTGTGCGCGCGCATTTGTTCACTACTCACTGCTGTGTGTGTGCACTTGGATGGGTTAAACGCACAGCACCAATTTCGAGTATGGGTCACCATACTTGACAATATGTCACGACTTTACTTTACATTCAATCTAATCAAATTAATATACAAACAACTTAAAGACAGTATATTTTTAATATTTGTTTAATGGCATCTTTATTTTTATGACTGAAGGCCAGTATCACTGATACCAATTAATACTGATTTCCCTATAAAAATGTTTCCCCCTAATATTTAACCATTGACTATAGCCATTCAACTTTATATTACAATTAAGAGCTATCAATTTTAACATTTATTGGACTTTAAAAATAACTTCTAATTTAAGTGAACTTAAAACAATCTTCTCATAATAAATAAATATAATCAATAATATAATAAATGTCATATCATAATATAATGAATGTCATATTAAGCTACCTGTGCCCCTCAGCAGAAATATACAGAAATTGAATAAAGTTATCAAACACCAAATTCTAAACTAAATACAGATGAATCCTTAAAACTATATAAAAGTTATTGATTTCCTCTTTTTCTTTTGTTCTTGATGAACAGACATCACAGCAGCTGGTTATTAGCTTGTTTTGGCTTCTATTTCTTTAAGAGCTGTTGCTGCTAAACGTGACGCGGATCTGACACACATCGTAATTTCTCTCAACTCTCCATTTCAGGTCGGACCCATTTCAGTCTCTACTAATGAGCTGACGAGTTGAATCGGGTGTGTTAGATGAGGGAAACAGTGCTGGGCTGCTCCAGAACAGTTTTGAAAACCATTTCATAGACATGTTCTTAATGTAACTCATATATAACATATTACATGCATGCACAGTTTTATGGCAGCTTTAATCGCCTTTTTGGTCAATTTTGACAGCACTAATATATATATATATACACACACACACACAACACACATCAATAAATATATATATATATATATATATATATATATATATATATACATACAGGTCCTTCTCAAAAAATTAGCATATTGTGATAAAGTTAATTATTTTCTGTAATGTACTGATAAACATTAGACTTTCTTCATTACAACACAACTGAAGTAGTTCAAGCCTTTTATTGTTTTAATATTGATGATTTTGGCATACAGCTCATGAAAACCCAAAATTCCTATCTCAAAAAATTAGCATATCATGAAAAGGTTCTCTAAACGAGCTATTAACCTAATCATCTGAATCAACTAATTAACTCTAAACACCTGCAAAAGATTCCTGAGGCTTTTAAAAACTCCCAGCCTGGTTCATTACTAAGTACTTACTCTCGGGTAAGACTGCCGACCTGACTCCTGTCCAGAAGGCCATCATTGACACCCTCAAGCAAGAGGGTAAGACACAGAAAGAAATTTCTGAACGAATAGGCTGTTCCCAGAGTGCTGTATCAAGGCACCTCAGTGGGAAGTCTGTGGGAAGGAAAAAGTGTGGCAGAAAACGCAGCACAACGAGAAGAGGTGACCGGACCCTGAGGAAGATTGTGGAGAAGGACCGATTCCAGACCTTGGGGGACCTGCGGAAGCAGTGGACTGAGTCTGGAGTAGAAACATCCAGAGCCACCGTGTACAGGCGTGTGCAGGAAATGGGCTACAGGTGCCGCATTCCCCAGGTCAAGCCACTTTTGAACCAGAAACAGCGGCAGAAGCGCCTGACCTGGGCTACAGAGAAGCAGCACTGGACTGTTGCTCAGTGGTCCAAAGTACTTTTTTCGGATGAAAGCAAATTTTGCATGTCATTCGGAAGTCAAGGTGCCAGAGTCTGGAGGAAGACTGGGGAGAGGGAAATGCCAAAATGCCTGAAGTCCAGTGTCAAGTACCCACAGTCAGTGATGCTGGTGTTGGTCCACTGTGTTTTATCAAGGGCAGGGTCAATGCAGCTAGCTATCAGGAGATTTTGGAGCACTTCATGCTTCCATCGGCTGAAAAGCTTTATGGAGATGAAGATTTCATTTTTCAGCACGACTTGGCACCTGCTCACAGTGCCAAAACCACTGGTAAATGGTTTACTGACCATGGTATTACTGTGCTCAATTGGCCTGCCAACTCTCCTGACCTGAACCCCATAGAGAATCTGTGGGATATTATGAAGAGAAAGTTGAGAGACGCAAGACCCAACACTCTGGATGAGCTTAAGGCCGCTATCGAAGCATCCTGGGCCTCCATAACACCTCAGCAGTGCCACAGGCTGATTGCCTCCATGCCACGCCGCATTGAAGCAGTCATTTCTGCAAAAGGATTCCCGACCAAGTATTGAGTGCATAACTGAACATAATTATTTGAAGGTTGACTTTTTTTTGTATTAAAAACACTTTTCTTTTATTGGTCGGATGAAATATGCTAATTTTTTGAGATAGGAATTTTGGGTTTTCATGAGCTGTATGCCAAAATAGTGATAAAATATAATATCAATATTAAAACAATAAAAGGCTTGAACTACTTCAGTTGTGTGTAATGAATCTAAAATATATGAAAGTCTAATGTTTATCAGTACATTACAGAAAATAATGAACTTTATCACAATATGCTAATTTTTTGAGAAGGACCTGTATATATAACAAGAAAACAAGTAGATAGAATATAAAAAGAATATTGAAAGCTAGTGTTTGAGTCTTGTTTTACAGAAAAACAAGCACTTAGAAAACAAACAGAGAGTGCAAGTGATAGAGGGTCACGTGTGGTTTTTTTTTAATAAATAGAGAATGCTAGAGTTAGAGCAGGGGTGTCAAACTCCTGGAGGGCCACAGATTAGTTCCATTAGTTCTCACATACCATGTAGTTTTCAAAAAAGCCTCAAGGACTTGATTATCTGGATTAGGTGTGCTTAATTAGGGTTGCATCTAAACTCTGCAGGGCTCCGGCCCTCCAGGAACTGAGTATGACACCCCTGAGTTAGAGGGTCAGATAAAGATTACGCCATGCAAATAAAGCATTGACTAGAAAAACTAAATGTCAATGTATTTTTTGTCACATTTTTGCTTGTCATGACCATCACAGCACAGCAATCCATTAATCTGTCCAAGGTGGACTTGTTCTTGTTTTTAATTTATAGTATATTTTAATTATTAGTTTATGCACACATCCAGCAGACAGCCGATATTGCATCTCGCTGTTCTTTAGCGCCTCACGCCATGAGCACCATGTTTTCTGCTCTCAGTGAGTGTGCTTTGGTGAAGTGTGTCGCATGACTGCAGACTCACAAGCTAATACTTCAAGCTTTTTACAGAATTTAAGTACGGGTCGTTGGTGAGCAACCCTTTTGTTAAACATATTTTATTGCAAAGCATTATGTAATTTTCCAGAACTGCAACTCTAGTTCACAGATAAAGAAATGACATAATTCTGTGAATCCACTAATCTAATTCACTCAAACGCCACAGTACAGGTAAACTAGATTCACAAAACGAGCCGAAAGCCCAACAAACCGGTTGATATTTTGCAGTAGTCTGAGGCTGTCAGTGGTGTTGTGTGGGTGAAGATGCTTTTCCACTAATGGATGTTATTCAATAGAGTCTCTGGCTCTCAAAACTCTGATGTACTTACAGTATATGACTGCAGCATGACAGACACGTCACGTTTATGTATCGTACTGATCTCATATGTTCAGGAAATGTTCACTCTTAATCCAAGGAAAAACATACTTAAGGCCAAAAGAAATCAGAGGAAAATGGTAATTTTTCTTCCTTTTTTGAATTGAATTATTTCAACACACCTGAGCCTTCAATCAGCTGAACTGTGTTTGGTGCAAACAAATCAGCTGCTGTTCAATGACTGTTGTGACCAAGTAAAGCCAGTAAACAGTAAACAACACAAGGACACCAGAAAGAGTGATGTGAATCACATTGGTAATGCATTACCAGAAGTTCATCCATATAGAAGACACTAAACAGTTGATTTAGACACTTTTCAACTTATAACTCACATTGTCATTTGGGTCATTCCTGGGATTCGGTCATATTTCAGTCCCCCAGAGTTTTTAAAGTGGTGGTTCACCAAAATGAATTGTCAGAACATTTTGACAAAACTTTGGTATGCCCCAATAACAATAAAGGCTGATTTTTAATAATTTTTAGCATAAAATGATTATATCTTATGTCTTATTTCATTAAGTTTTTACTTAGAAAATTATTAATAATGTGTGCATAGTTTCTATGATTGTTAGCAACAATGTAAGCATTTATTTGCATTCCTTTTTTCTTAAAAAAAGCAAGATATTTTATTTAAAAAAATATATATATTTTTTTTTTAAAAGAGACTTTATAGTTCTGTCTCTCAGTCTGAACTCAACCCCGTCACACTAATCATTCTATGCCCATTATAATTTAGACTCTGCTCATGTGTAACATTATCTACCAGAAATAACATCCTTCAGGTCTCTATAATAGTGGTGCAGAAAATTAGTAGAATCATACTTTTTATTCATATTTTTATTATTATTATGGTCAGGGAGCTTAAGCTTAACAAGTTTAACAACTCAACCCCGTCATATAAAATTAAGATGGAACATGATTATTTTTCATTATTTAATATTAATCTATAAGTATATACACTTATTTTATTGCTGCCATATACGATCTACTCTTCAAGCTTCATGAGGAGCAGTGGGCATTTTGAGAGAAAAACCACAACCCCGTCACAAATACATGTACAGGGTTGTAAACTTGAGACAGGGTTGAGTTATTTACATAATTTATTAATAATTAAAAAAAAAAAAAAGAAATAGTCACGGTTTTCAGTAATCGACATCTCATATTTTTGTTATAAATATAATTTTTTATGTAATATGTCCACTTTAGCTTTGACAAGCATGATACATCAGAAATTGTACCCACATTTGCAGCAGAAAGATAGCGTTGGCCATGCAGATATGTTGACCCAGAAAGGAGGAGAAAATATGAGAGAAAAACAAAACCAAAAATTGAAACTGAATGCAATGCATCCCTTCCAATGTGTTAGAGAAGACAATTAAGAATGAAAGCATTTCTTGCTGATATACCATCTGACATGTTATGAACTAAAACAATAAAATTGTGGTTTCAGTTAAACTTCTAAACAAAAATAAAGAGAGCATAGACACACAATTTGTATATTTTAGCTTCAGTAAATGTGAAAATTATGATAAATGTTTTTTATCATAATCTTCACAATTTTCATAGCCTTTGTTGATGAGTTCACTGAACTGTTATCAATGATTTCCTCAGAGTTTGACTGTTTTGCTATTGCAGGGGACTATAATATTCACATAGATAATGCAGAAATAAAAACTGCAAAAGAAATAACTGTTTTAAACACTTTTGACCTGAGTCAGCATGTGCACGGACCCACACACAATCGTAGACACACTCTAAATTTACTCATCAGTAGAGGTCTAAACATCTCATCCATTTTAATTAAGGATGTAGCACTATCTGATCACTTCTGTATTTTCTTTGATATATTGATCTCAGTCACCACTGAATCTAGATCTGTCTCTATCAGTAAGAGATGCATTAACGAGAACACTAGTGCGCTATTTATGAAGGCAATATCATTAACACCAAGCATTTCTGCAGACTCTGTTGATCTTCTCCTGGAGTCATTTAACTCAAAAGTTAAGAATGTTATTGATGATATTGCCCCGATAAAGGTCAGCAAGAAGACTGGCAAACAAAAATCACATTGGAGAAAATCAACAGCAGTTCAGAGCATGAAAAGACAATGCAGAAAAGCTGAGCGGATGTGGCGGAAGACGAAACTCAAAATTTACTAAAGCATCTAGTAAGACAGCCTTCATGCTTTCAATGTGGAACTAGCCACAGCTAGACAGACCTTCTTCTCAAACCTTATAAACAGTAACTTAAACAACACTCGCACTCTTTTTGTGACTGTTGAGAGACTGACAAACCCCCCAAATCAGATTCCCAGTGAAATGCTCTCCGACAGCAAATGCAATGAGTTTGCTTCCTTCTTTTCTGAGAAGATCAATAATATCAGAAAGGAGATTGGCACATCCTCAAGTTATGCAGAGGTCACACAGATTCGACCGCAATTTCAAAAAGAAGTATCTATGTCTGTTTTTGAAGCAATTGATAGCAAAATTTTGGAAGAAAAAGTACAGCACCTTAAATCTTCAACCTGCTATCTTGACACACTTCCCACATCCTTTTTCAAAAGTGTGCTTAACTGTTTAGAAGCTGATCTCTTAGAAGTGGTGAACGCCTCACTTCTTTCTGGGACTTTTCCAAACTCCCTTAAAACTGCAGTTGTTAAGCCCCTTCTGAAAAAGCGCAATCTTGATAACACCATGTTGAGCAACTATAGACCCATATCAAATCTTCCTTTCATAGGTAAGATTATTGAAAAGACCGTTTTTAATCAGCTGAACAACTACTTAAACTCAAATGGATACCTGGACAATTTTCAGTCTGTTTCCCGAGCACATCACAGCACAGAGACAGCACTCATTAAGATAATAAATGATATTCGGTTTAATTCTGATTCTGGCAAAATATCAGTGCTGGTACTACTAGATCTTAGTGCTGCGTTTGACACGGTCGATCATAATATACTTCTAGAGAGACTGGAAAACTGGGTCGGGCTTTCTGGGATGGCACTCAAATGGTTCCGGTCATACTTAGAAGGGAGAGGTTATTATGTGAGTATAGGAGAGCATAAGTCTAAGTGGACGGCCATGACATGTGGAGTCCCACAAGGCTCAATTCTTGCCCCGCTCTTGTTTAGCCTGTATATGCTCCCACTAAGTCAGATAATGAGGAAAAACCAAATTGCCTATCACAGCTATGCTGATGATACCCAGATTTACCTAGCCGTATCTCCAAATGACTACAGCCCCATTGACTCCCTCTGCCAATGCATTGATGAAATTAACAGTTGGATGTGCCAGAACTTTCTTCAGTTAAACAAGGAGAAAACTGAAGTCATTGCATTTGGAAACAAAGATGAAGTTCTCAAGGTGAATGCATACCTTGACTCTAGGGGTCAAACAACTAAAAATCAAGTCAGAAATCTTGGGGTGATTCTGGAGACAGATCTTAGTTTCAGTAGTCATGTCAAAGCAGTAACTAAATCAGCATCCTATCATCTCAAAAATATTGCAAGAATTAGATGTTTTGTTTCCAGTCAAGACTTGGAGAAACTTGTTCATGCCTTTATCACCAGCAGGATGGATTACTGTAATGGTCTCCTCACCGGCCTTCCCAAGAAGACCATTAGACAACTGCAGCTCATCCAGAACACTGCTGCCAGGATTCTGACAAGAACCAGAAAATCTGAGCATATCACACCAGTCCTCAGGTCCTTACACTGGCTTCCAGTTACATTTAGGATTGATTTTAAAGTACTTTTACTCATTTATAAGTCCCTCAATGGCCTAGGACTTAAATATATTGCAGATATGCTCACTGAATATAAACCGAACAGACCACTCAGATCATAAGGATTGAGTCAGTTAGAAATACCAAGGGTTCACACAAAACAAGGGGAGTCAGCTTTTAGCCATTATGCTGCCCGCAGTTGGAACCAGCTTCCAGAAGAGATCAGATGTCATTTTAAAAGTTTAAACAGAAGGCTAAAGTAAGTGCTGTGATGGTAAAGAGAATGTGGGCAAAGACAGAGAAGTGTGTTGGTTAATCAGTTGAAAGTAGGACCTCTGAGTTCTATCCGTTTGGTTTCTAGGGACTGTCTGTAGCGGAGGGAGAGGGAGAGCGATGGACTCACTCAGACTCAGAGTGAGGGACACCAGCAGAAGAATACTGGTGTCATAATTAAGGTACACCTGTAAGTGTAAAGGTGTACAAGTGCACATCTATAGATTAAGAGGTGTGCACAGTCCGGGAGGGGACAACATGCATTTTCTAAGGCACCAAGAGCCGTAGAGGCAAAAGTGAGAGAAAGTGTGAAACGGTAGAAGGGAGGTTCTAGTCGTAAATCGCTCTACAAACTCTAAACTCCTACCATTACAGACAGGGGCGCACCCCGAGTTTTAGTGAATAGGTCAGATATGATGGTCAAAGAAAGTAAGGGGTGAAGTAGTGGAATAGTTAGGTGTTTTGGAAAGTTTTTTCACTTAGTGCGGAAGAGTTTGAACAAACCTTGAGAATATATATTTTTTTTAATTCCTTGTTTTTATTGTTGTGATTATTATTATAATTTTTTTATGACTATATATGAAATGTATATTTCCAGATGAAATGTTACCGAATCCCAGGAACGACCCATATGCAACTCTATTATAAGTAAATTGGCCCACGGTCTTCCATTGTAAGGACATTTCCATAAACATGATTTTTGCTTGTCTTTCACAAAGTGTGGGACGAGAGATGATTTTTTTTCCTATGCTTGTTGACAGCATGACACAGCATTGTTTGATTTGCACTCATAATGTTCCTTTATCAGGCTTTCAGTTTAATTGATCAAACTGATTTGACCAAATATGTTTAATCTCAAGTCTTCGCCATGTATGTGGATGTTCTCACCTGCTCCGGTCAGAGCGACGTGCAGCAGTGTGACCGTGATGGCGTAGTCCCAAACCCACTCCTCCACGATCCACGCGAATATCAGACCGCCCAGAACATACGTCACCTCCGTAGAGATCACGCTCACTGCACAACACACAACCACACACACTAACACGTCTAACTATGCACATGATTGGTAACATCAAAACTTATTCAACCACTCAACTGCACATCCATATAACTAGACCCATAATTGACCATTTTATTGGTTGTTATTGAGTGCAACCCTCTTTTACCAACAGCCATTTTCTGTCTTAAATAACTTCCAGTTTCAGTAGTTGTTAATGTACAGTATGTGTGCTTTAGCATCATTGAATTGTGTCATATCTTATATACTGTAAACATAAGTCTGCCATCCTGCTCTAGACAGCAACAATCAGCATCGGCCAATAATCAGCACACAACGGAGAAATAAGAAGACATAATGCAAAGCTTGTATGACTCTAAGTGACAGTCTTGAGCCAGTATTTAGATGACTAAAGCTTTACACAACACCAAGTATATACTTTACATTTGAAGCCAGCTTACCTAAATATTTGGGACTTTGCCAGGACGGTTGAGTTGTGTAGTCAAAAGGCGCTAACAAGCTGTCCACCTCTTCCACCCTGATAACAACAAATAACCGCCCAAACAACTAGAATTATTTCTGCTTTTAGTTCTTCAAATAGTTTTTATGACTGCAATAAAGTTTAATAAAAATGAAGCAATTACAGCAATTCCTAACTATTTTACATTTTAGTGAATTTGTGGCTAACTTGCATTCATTCACATAATCCCATTTATATGTTTTCATACAATGTGCTTAAGCCAGAGTTAGGTTTAGGGCTAGAGCTTTATGCATACCTTCATACAAATGACATGGTATGAATTCACCTCATAAAACAGTTACATTTTCTCATGAGATCAGGTTGAAGACCACATGGCTTATGAAAGTCAACACAAACTGATCCTGCTCTACAGTGAATCTCATGCTTATGATTTATGCTTCTGGTAATTTTGTGTAGATTGCAAAATTTAGGATCCAGATTTTGCATTTTACATCTACTAGTAACCCAACCAGGGTTATTATAGTTAACTAAAACTGAAACTAAAATTAAAACCATAAAAAAAAAACATTTTTATTATTTGAAATTAAATTAGTGTCAACTGATTTTAAAAATAAATATATTAGTGCTGTCAAACGATTAATTAAAAGTTTTTGTTTGCATACTATATGTGTGTACTGTGTACATTTATTATGTATATATAATTACATACACATATACAGTATATATTTAAAAAATATATTTATATGTATTGTATATAAATATATTTAAAATATTAAAATAACTTATTTTTCTTAAATATATACATGCATGTTTGTGCACTTATATATACATAATAAATATACACAGTTCACACATATATTATGTTAACAAAAACTTATTTTGGATGCGATTAATCATTTGACAGCACTAATATATATTTCAGCTACTTGCAAAGGCAACATTTCTAGTTTTAATTTAGTTTAATTTGATGTAATACAATAACTGAAACTGAAATAAAGTTGTACAAAAATGACAAAACCCCATTAAAATCACACACACTCTCACATATATATATATACATATAACAGTCTCTCACATACAAAACTGTCGCTCGCACAAAATGTGAAAAAAAATGTGTCTAATCGGAGAAAAAAAAAAACTGCACAGGCCCAACTGTTCATAGGTTGAACATGAAACTGACAATTTTGCGAAAGCAATGCATATAAAGAACAGCAGCAGTGATTTGCATATATGACAGTCCATGCGACTAATATTACAAGTGTTGAGAAATACCGACGTAGACTATTTAAAAAAAATAAAAATAATTCTGTATACAGGAAGTCACATCACCACATAAGAGGCAGATGCACACAGAAAGAAAGACAGAGAGAGAGGAAGTAGTGCTGCTCAACGTGGAAAATCTCACCTGAGAATGCCGATGCAGAGACTGACCACAATATAGTAGAGAGAGTAGAAGCACACCATACACATCAACAGATTCTGAAGAACAGCCTGACGACAAACACAACCACACTCAGTGCTTTCGGGAAACACATCAGCTTCTTCTAGTGTTGATGGTATTATTCATTTAACATGCTGTAGAGGCCTGGACTATTCCTGTACAAGGTGTCTGTTTTCAGTCACTCTTTTACAATAGAAATCTTTGCAAAAAATCTTCAGATTTAGTCGTCAAAATGTATTTCTGTAGCACGTTTAAAATTGCGCCAAAGAGCTGTACAACAAAACACAGTATATAAAAAGCATAAAAGGAAACATGCATCAAATGAAAAATAAACAGTAAAATCGATTAAGTAACAGATTGACATTGAAAGTTGTCTGAAAGTAAGGCCTATGGAAGTACGCTGCAGGGACACTGATCAAGACCAGACTTTACCCAGGTGTCTTGCAGCTTGCTGTTGATGGGCAGCTGGCCATGGCGTTTGATCAGCGTGGTTCCACAGCACCGGCAGCAGTAGTCCAACAACATGAATGGCCAGCGATTCTCTGATCGGCGCTCTCGCAGGTAGCATAGGACATCTGTCATGGCTGCTCTTAATAAGATTAGCAACACTGTAAATCTGGGCAGGATAAAGCCCACCTCCAGGCCTAACTAATAACCCACACACACTAAAAATACTCCTCGTTAAGTAAGGCTGTACTAGAATATGTCACATTAGCATCCCGCTAGCACAGTTGGCTGTAAAGACATAGATTTGTTTCTGTCCTACAGCACTGATAACTCATTTGGTGCAGATTTCAGATTAATGTGCATGGCTAAAACTATTTGAGCCTACTTGTTTAAAATAAGGCCTAGCTGTTAGGAAGCAACGTTTGGATCATTTTTGAAAAAATGTACATGCTTGTGTTGAAGTATAAAGAATTTAATAAAAGCTTTAAAAGGGATGCCACAGAATAACCATTTTGGTTTCCCAAAGAAACTTTCAGTGAACAGTTCTTAAAAGAAGCATTTATAATTTTTGTGCAAAGAACATAATCTGAAGAACCTGCAATGGAAAGGTGTCGTGGATGCTAAAGGTTCTTCGGCCACTGGAGAACCTTTAAAGGAGCAGTTCACCCAAAAATGGGAATTAGCTGAAAATGTCCTCACCCTCAGGTCATGTGAGATGTAGATGAGTTTCTTCATCAGGTTTGGAGAAGTGTCTCAGCAGTGGATGGGTGCCGTCAGAATGAGTCCAAACAGCTGATAAAATAACTAGTTCTAGTATGATTAGATACAGCGTACACAACTAAAGCCCAAGAGGAGCGCACTAATACAACACAATCAATCAATAAATCCAGCTCTGCTTGTTTGGACACCTATATTATTTGATCATGTTTTATCCATATCTGTGCTATTATCAGGAAATAAAAGTCAGGTGTTTATAGTGCATTAAAGTGAGGCTATAATTCAGTGTATTTTAGTATCTAAACAGCTAAATATGATTTCTTTAGTTGTAGTTTAATATATTTAATGTTATGTAGCCTACAGATCAGCGTTGTTGTTACCAGTGTAGCTCAATATTGTCATGTTCTGTATAGTTTGGGCTTGTTCAGTAGCTGAGGATCCGTCATTTCTCAATAAAAGCAGAAGAGTTGAGCTGCTCGTATTTACGGAGTCGTTTCTGGACATTCAGGAAGGCTGGGGTCGCACGCAGGAATTTATTTTTAGCAACAAAACAGCACTGGCGATGTTTTACTGCACCGGACCCGGTCGCCGGTCGCTCAGGGAGCCGCAGGCCGGTCTGAAGAGATCCGATGAATGGTTTCAGCGCAAAACTTTCGATCTTGTGATGATGGGAGCGCGACGGCTGCTCTGCGCATGCGCACTGGAGACGCCTGGACAATTTCTCAGTACTCGTGGGAGAATTTGGGTAAGAAACAGACAAATTAAAACAATCGCACGCTACAATAAACTGCTCGCCTCGCATTTTATACTCTGTAATAAACCTTTACGCGCCGTCTCGGACTTCCGCGGGAGGTTTAATGCGAAGCGATAAGAATGAAAGTTAGATTTAAAGTAGAAAACGCCTGGACGTGTCATCAATAATATGAGCAGCAGGAAGAGAGTAAGAAATAAAGAACAACGCTAATGACCGACACCGCACATACACGCAGGCGACAGAAGGGACTAAAGTGTGCATGTGCGGCTGATGCCAGGAATAAAGCATGTATTTCTGAGTCCTAATGTGTGTGTGTGTGTGTGTGTGTGTGTGTGTGTGTGCTGGAGACGGCAGGAACTGGTCGTGCCGAACAAAACACGTCTCGATCAGCTCTACGATCAGATCAATCATTCAGTTTAAATGTCATTGATCAGCAATAATGTCTCGATCCGCCGGCCCGTGTCTTTCAGTTATATACTGAATATATTCCTGCTCCGCCATCTTGAGAAACTGCCTTTAAAACACATTAAAGAAAGTGTTTAATATCTGATCCAGTGCAGTCTCAAATATATCAGCACAGCTCGTCGACGACATTTAGGAGAAATAATTAATAATAAGTGCAAACTATTTCATACAATAGAGATCAAATAACAAACCTTGAAATAAACACACAAAAACCCTGCGCTGGAAAAATAACATGCATTTAATTTTATCAGCATTAAATTTGATCGAAATCATTATTTAAAAAAAAACCTGGTATTCAAATAATATCGCACTTCACATAGAAAACTAAAGCATTTGCACGGAGATGTCAAATATTTGTTGCGAAAATGAACTTTGTTTAATTATATAACATCATAAATACCAACTACAGCTGTCCAGATATGCGACAGTTACTCTCTGACTCGGGCGTTTCATGCGAAACCGTGTTAAAATCAATCACAACATGTTGCAATATGTGACAATATCGCGTGCATTTCTTATTGATTTGATTGTTGAACAGAGCTTGAAAGTTTCCAGCGCCGCGGATGCACGGCGGACAACAGCGCGCTCTGCTGGCGGAACCGGGAATAACACCCATGCGCTAGGCCTCATGCGGCACACACTCACACACACTTACACACACGCACGCACGCACACGCACAAACACACACACACACGCACAAACACACACGCACACGCACAAACACACACACACACACTCGCACACGCACAAACACACTCACTCACTCACACACACACACACACACACTCACGCACACACACGCACACAAACACACACACACACACACACACACACACACACACACACACACTTGCCTGTGTGCCCTAAAGATGGCCTGTTAATGCAATGATTATGCCGTCCTCCAGGTTAGCTTGTTACCTGCTCTACAGAAGCAGTGCTTGTGTCGTGCTGCTTCCTGCTTGTCCAAGGCTAATGTAGGCAAAAGAAGGGTTGACATTGATTTGAAGGACAGATAAGAAACAAGTCTCCTCGATTATACATTAAAGTCAGTTTACAAATCTTAATGCACAAAACTGAAGCGTTCAGATGCAAAAGATTCTGAGTGCCATTTTCTTCTAAAATGATCTACGTTTATGTTCAGTAATTTCACTTTAATGGCAATGAATAGGTCCTTTAGTGAAATAACTGAACATAAGCATAGGAGCCTGAGAAAAATGCTAATTTTAGAAGAAATTTGAGATGGCACTTTGAGGCTTTTGCATCTGAACTCTTCGTTTGTTTAGATAAAGCTTTCTAATAGTTCTTTGTTATTTGAAATAACTTGCATTGTTTTAAATTATTTTTCATTAGTATAAGGATGAATCTGATCTGTCAAGAATATGTCTGGGCCATATTTACCCCTAAAACTAAAGAAAAATACATTTTATGCTGATTTAATTGTCATTAAAAAAAAAAAATTGTATGTAAAACAAAATTATTTTCTAAAACAAAATTTTGGAATGAAACGTGACCAGTGAACTATGAGATTCAGTCGTTATGGATTCAGATTCAGACTGTGTACTGTTTACATGCACATACAAACCTTAAATAACTACTAAATCAGAACTGAACTGTTTCTCTGTAGTGGAAACACAGAGAGTGTGTTTAGATGAGCACAGAAGAGGTTGTGGTTTGTATTGACTTCAGTGGTATATTGTGAATAAGGCTCATATATCTGGCGGTTGTGTGTGTTTCAGGTTAGCTGTGTGCGGGTGTGATGGAGTCGTCAGGCCCGAGTACAGCCGCTCCAGAGTTTGACGTGTACGGGGCGATGGACTGGAAGGACGGGGTGGGAACACTGCCTGGCAGCGAGCTCAAGGTTAGCAAATACATATACGCCTTTATTACACTGCCAAAATATGGTTTCCTTACTTAGTGTTTTTGTCTTGTTTTCTAGTACAAATATCTCAACCTTCTTGAATCAAGATGCATTTACTTGACAGGTAAATTACTTAAGATTAAAAAAAATATATAAAAATTGTTAGTTTTTGCTTGAAATGAGCAAAAATATCTGCCACTGGGGTAAGAAAAGTAATCTTAATTCAAAGGCTAAACAAGATTATTTTTCTTACCCCATTGGCAGATATTTGTGCTTGTTTACAGTAAAATCTTAAGTCGTTTTACCTGCCAAGTAAATGCATCTTGATTTAAGAATATTGAGATATTTGTACTACAAAACAAGACAAAAACACTAAGAAACACTGCAAAAAATGGTTATATATAAACTAGTGCTGTGTATTAATCGCATCCAAAATAAAAGTTTTTGTTTACAAGATATACCGGTATGTATGTGTACTGTGTATATTTATTATGCATAAATAAATGCACACACACATACTGTATTTTGAAAATATTTACATGTTTATACATTTATATATTTAATTTTTTTTTTTGTTAACAGCTGTTTATTGAATTTTATTCTGTTGAACAGTAGCACAAAACAAAAAGCAGCTGTACAAATTTAAAACCCACCCCTTGGTAGACTTAAAAAAAAAATAATAATAATAAAATATATTAATTAATATTAATAGATAAACAAATAATAAAATAATTTTTACAAAGATTTTAGAAAAGAAGACAACATTAAAAGCTGAATTGCCAGTTTTCACGTTAGATGCATGTATATGAGAAGTAGAGAGTTCCCTGGAGATGATGTCCAACAAATACACCGTCCAGGTTCATCTGTCCATTGTGTGAGGAGGATTCCAGCGCTTGACCAGCTATTTCCTGCTGCTGTGAGAGCAGCCAACACTAAAGATCTCTGTTGGACGGACAAGGTGAAGTCCCAAAAGCCATTCATGAAAAAATGGCGTGGAGTCAAACATATCTCAGTACCCAACAAATATGATCAGTCCAGAGAGAGCTGAGTCCAAAAAGATGAGAGAGAGGGAATCTATTGTTTATCTTTTGTTAACAAGAGAGAAATAACAGCTATATTAATAGCTGGGTGAAATGAGCCTTGAGTAACTGAAAAATGTATCATATCTAACATGAGGGGGCCTAAATCTGACCAAAAGTAGCATACAATTCGATTGTCATGCCATCTATGCCTGAGGATTGCCCCTTGTTCATAGATCGTAATCTTAGGGCTAAAAGGTGGCTTGGTCTACTCTCTTGAAAATAGTAATTCTGCCTGGATCTCAGTAATGAATTGAGTTCGGACCTAACCATCATGAGTGTATTGTCTGAGAAACAATGCTGATTATCTATGATTACGAACAGCTGAAGATAAAGAAGTAGAAATGAAAATACAGTCAATTTGCGAATAGGATTTATGAGTAGCAGAAAAGAAAGTGAAAGACTTAGCAGAAGGGTTTAATAAACGCCAACTGTCCACCAACGAGGATGAGGTTACCCATTGCTGAAGTTTGTCAGAACACAAAGCTTGAGAGTGATTCCTTTGGACCAGATCTATCTAGGATATGAGACATTACAGAATTCGTATCTGCACCCAATACAACAACAACTTCTAGAGATAGGTTGACAAAACAGAGAAAAAGTAGGGTCAGGAGTACAAGGGGCATAAACTGAGAGAAATACAATATTCCTATTCTCCACTATTGTTTTTATATGTGTTATTCTACATCTGTATCACAACCTTTCTCTAAAATAGTCATATTTAAAGTCCTCCGCACCAATATTAGGACACCCTTGGTTTTAGTAGCCGAAGATGATTGAGATACCACTTCATAACACTTATTATTACACCTGTGTACATCCTCCTCTTTCAAATGGGATTCTTGAACTAACACTATATTAATCTTTCTTCTTCGCAAAAAATCCAGAAAACCTGTATGTTTGTGAGGGCCATTTAGCCCATTAATATTACAGCTCAGAATATTTAGGTCAGTCATAGGTATCAAA
The DNA here is from genome assembly GCF_936440315.1 of Barbus barbus. Lineage (NCBI taxonomy): Eukaryota > Metazoa > Chordata > Actinopteri > Cypriniformes > Cyprinidae > Barbus > Barbus barbus. The sequence continues at coordinate 2,241,642 of NC_136742.1, forward strand.
CAGAATTACTGCATAAGACAAAATACAAGTTTGAAAATAAAACCAGTTGAGTCTATCATTAAACCACCCCCCACCCTCCCCGTTACCATTCAAAAAAACATAAACACATTCCCATGAGCTATGGCAGATCAAACCAAGAACAAACCTTAATATGATCCGTGGCGTCAACAAAACCTGCACATTACTGAAGCACCAACATTGGCCCCATAGTCACATATTGACTAGTTAAAAAAAGAGAAGAGAGATAAAGAATACAACTAAAACAAATCAAATATCATAATCAGTAAGCGATACTGTATGCACAATGAACTATGGATTAAGAAGTGAGCATTAAAGGGAACAGACACAGTCACCTAACCATTTAGAGCATCTGTTCTCCGATCAGACAGCAAATGTCCAGCTGAAGCTCACTGAGAGTTGGTGGATGAATGGGATCTGAGAAAAACTCTTGCTTCTTCTGGGGAGTGTAGCATTTTAGGTTCACCTTGATTGAGAATGACCTTCAGCGTTGCAGGATAAAGGAGAAAATTCTGGATGCCAGTGTGTCTCATCTCCTTCCTAATTGGCACAAATGCACTTCTTCTTTTTGCGGTGACCGGAGAAAAATCTGGAAAGAAAGACAGCGTTGCTCCGTCGGATGTTTTCACTGGGGCATGAATTCTGGCGGCCTGCAGAATGAGCTCCCTGTCCGTGTACCGCAGCAGTTTAAAGATGAAAACCCGTGGTTTAGCGCGATCTGAGGAGAGCCTTGTGTACACGCGATGCGCTCGCTCCACTTCAATCTCTTTGCCCGCCAGAGACGGGAGCCATGTCGATCTTTTCAAAACGGTTCATGAGCACGTCACGTGACTCTATTTTATATATATTTAAATTATTTGCTTTTTTATTTTATATAAATGTATAATATATAAACATAACATATTTGTCTTATATATATATATACATGCATGTGTTATATATACATAATAATTGTGTCCCTGGAGCACAAAAGCAGTCATGAGTAACACAGGTATATTTGGAGCAATAGACAACAATACATTGTATGAGTCAAAATTATACATTTTTCAAGTAAATATCATGTTCCATGAAGATATTTTGTAGATTTCCTACCATAAATATATCAAAACTTAATTTTTGATTAGTAATATGCATTGCTAAGAACTTCATTTGAACAACTTTAAAGGTGATTTTCTCAGTATTTAGATTTTTTTGCTCCCTCAGATTCCAGATTTCAGCCAAACATACATCAATGGAAAGCTTATTTACTCAGCTTTAAAAAATGTAGCCTTATGACTGGTTTTGTGGTCCAGGGTCACAAATATACACAGTACACGCATATGTTTTGTAAACAAAAACTTTTATTTTGGATGTAATCGCGATTAATCATTTGACAGCACTACTAGAAAACAAGACAAAAATTTGAAGAATTTAGACACTGTTTTTTTTTTCAGTGTATATATAAACACAAGACTGAACATAAACGTGACCGGTTTACTGTATTAAATCTTTATGATGTTTTAATGACGGTCATCTGGTGGGAGTGTGTAGGTTAGTTGTGTGCAGACAGTGTGTGAGCGTCTCCGTTATGTGTGTTTTAGTTCCGGGTGAATGAGTTTGGGGTCCTGGAGGTCATAACGGACGAGATGGAGGAGGAGAGGGGCAAGAAAGCTCACGCCACCACCACATGGAGCGTCCCCACCGCTCAAGAGGGTAAACACACCATCATACGCTCGTGTTTGGGTTTAGAACGGCCCCTTCCCTCTGCTTACAGTTTCTAGCTCTACACAGCATCCCATAGAAGTACATTTCTGTCATTTTCACTTCATTGTGCTCATAAAGTGGTAAAAATGGTTGGATATTATTCTAACTCAGACTGCTTCAGAAATGATTGGTTGTGATCTTCCCACTATTCATGAGATCTATGTCTCACGTTTGCAGAAAAAGGTCTAACAATCCTGACAGATCCCTTACATCCAACCAGACACCTCTTTATGCCTCAGGCAGACGCCTCAGAGCAATTAAAACTCTTCATTAGAAGAATTTCAATTAGGAATCTGCATTTCACTCTTTGTAATTGAAAGGACATTTATGTATAGATGTATTTATGTAAGTTTTTAATGTATGGTATTATTATTGTTGGATGTTGATGAGCTCACCAAGCAAATTCTGAACAACTAGGTTGTTATGGTAATAAATAAATGAATAAGTGGGCTGTAATGAATCGTGAGATTGCAAAGAATATCCATCAGCCATTTTTTATAGAGACAGTGACATAATTTAACGCCAGAGACTGTGAACCAGAAAGAGAAAAGCCTCATTTCCACAGCGATTACAGCTGATCATATTAGTGCAAGTGAACAGATGCAGCCATTCACTATGATACTGTCTCAATACAATCACCTGAATAATGTTCAGCTAAAGGAAAAATACAACAATGAAAGTGGAAACCTGCAATTGTTATTACTCCTGCCTGGTTTAAGACATATTAATGAGTTTTGCTGTTAGAAATAAATGTATTTTGGTTGATTCAGTGATGTTAAATAATATTTTCGACTTGAATAATACTATTTTTCAGTGTATAACTGTGATGGTACAGTATATAAAATAACAGTATATTTAGAAGTTCATCTAAGTAGCTAATAAAAAAAGTTAAGCACATTTTCAAAAACTTTACTTGCTGTTTTTTGTAATTATTTGTCAAATTTAATAGCAAGATACAAAAGAAAAATGTAGATGTAAACTAGCTTACATGTAAAATTACACTTTAATAAACTAAAAAACGGGACCGATTTTATTCACATGAGTATTGAAATAGTACCCTTGCAAGAATACAATGCTATTTCTCTTCCATCTTTATTTGACCCTCTAACTCTAATTCTATTCTAATTCTATTAATAAAAACATTTTTTTGCCCCTTTTAGACGTGCACATTTACTACCTGCTTGTTTTCTTAAAAAAAACTAACACTAGCTTCTCTGTTCTTTCATTTATTTCACTATATTTATTTATACAATTAACAAAAAGCAAAAAAAGGCCTCTAACACTAGCTTGCTCAATTCTTCTATCTGTTTTCTTTTTATTTATATCATTAAAAAAACCTTGCTACGTGTGCTGTGTTTAGCTATCCGAGACTTGTTATAGCACTTGCGTATCTTTGCTCTTTTGTTGATTCTGATTGCTTCTATTGTCCTCATTTGTAAGTCGCTTTGGATAAAAGCATCTGCTAAATGACTAAATGTAAATGTATACTACTTCTAGTATGCTCATCTTGAAATAATTATTACATAAAGGTAATTGGAATGCTTTTAAGTTTAACAAAATGAACCTATAAACTTCTTTTTTGTAAGAGTAGTGACACTGACTGACAGTGGAGCAGATGATATTACTGATGTCCTGCTCATCTGGGAATGAAAGCAGGAACATCTGAAGGTTCAGTAAAACTTGCGTCACTTTTAGAAGTGCCAGGCAACAAGGTTTAGTGGCATTTTAAATCGATCCAGAGACTTACATTTGAAAAGAGCACAGGCTTGTCTGATATTGCAGGTGATGATTGGTTATTGATCGATCGATTATTTAATCCACATTTTTGTTGATTTCCCTCAGCTCGGCCTGAGGGGTCAGTCTCAAAGGAGGAGACGGCGTGGGCCCAGCGTGGTCTGGTGTGTGTCCGCTGTAACAGGAAGGGCTCCGTGGTGGACTTCCTGTCTAACGGGCTTCACTGCAGCGAGCGCTGTCTGCAGCAGGAGCAGCAAGAGTAAGTCCTGCACTGCAGTGCCACTGAGGCTTCACTGTCACCGCTGATCATCCGTAGTGTTACTGATGAGCTGAACAAGTGTTAAATGTGTTGAAAGAGTTCGAGTGTGTGTGTGTCGTCCTGCAGCGTTTGAACCATTCATCAGGGTAACGCATTACAAGTAATAAGAGTTACGCAATCAGATTACTTTTCCAAGTAACTAGTAAAATAATGCATTCCTTTTAAATTTTCAATGAAATACCTGAGTTACTTTTTCAAAAAAGTAATGCAAGTTACTAAATTTATTCACTGACGCCTCTCCTGTCCCCGAGATGAGAGAAATCGGGAGTGAGTTGCAAAGGCACTTCCTCCTGAGGCTTATTCATTTCACTTTTGATGTGAAAGGGCCTTTACAGTTGCCAAAAATATAACCTTCCGAATAAGCAAAATCTGAATAAGCAAACCCAGCCCAACCAGTAACACTAAAGTAATGTCAGATGTTACTTTCCATGAAAAGTCACTAAGTAACACAATTTGTTACTTTTTCGTGGAGTAATGCAATTTTGTAATACATTACTTTTAAAAGTAGCTTTCCCCAGCACTGCACTAAAGTGATCAGATGTGCCGTTTTCACCTGCTGGATCAGAAAACAGCTGAAAAAAATTCATGATATGATAATTGACAACTGTGGAGGAAAATAAGGCTGTAACTTAAATAAAAGAAAATATTTTTTTGTAACTTTCAAGCACAGTTTCTTTGTGTGAACATTTAACTGTTAATTTCAATTGAAAGTGTAGCATAAACCTGATGAACCGAATTAACATAAGACTAAAATGCATTATATTACAGCACTTACACTACTCCTGCTCTAAACACTGTCACTTATTTTATTCTGGTAACACTGTGAAGAAAGGGATTTATGTGAAAGAACAGATGCTAGTGATATTAATGCAGATCTGTCAAAGATTAATTAATGCAAAAGCTTGTATTATACTCTTCCTTTTAATTTGCTATTATTATTATTTTACTTGCTTCCGAAGGAGACTGAGGCTGGTGTTCGGATTTATAAACGTGGCGTGTGTGACCCCCATGAGAGCGTTTCATATTCACCGTCCCTCTCACAGTGTGTGCAGGGTTTCTGAGGGTCTTAAAAGTCTCAATTTGCCCTTTCACAAACGAAGGCCCTTAAAAAGGTCTTAAATCAGAAAGTCTTAAATGCATAAACAATAAATGCATTGCATGCATTGCTAAAAAATAATATCTTTTTCAGTGTTTTTTTTTTTAAATTGTTTTCCCATACAAATATCTAAACATCCTTAATTCAAAATTAAGATATGAAGTCTTGTTTTCTGAGAACACACACACACACACACACAACCCAGTCATATACCCAGTTCTCTATTCTCTGCATCATCATAAATATAAGCTTAAAGCCCTGCAATATGCATATGGAGATATGTACATTGGCAACTTTGATCATTTCAACATATCCTGCAGCCCTATTAGCTCTACAGTCAACAGCAGTTGATCTGGGCAGCAGTTGTTGTGTTTTTGTTTGTGAGCACTGGGAAACATGCTTGCATTGACTAACCTGTCACAATGATTTGAAATAGAAATTAAATTGTGTGTGTTTAGAATGGAATGCAGGTGCGCTGCATACTGACAGATATCATAAAAATAGCATGTTAAACAATATGCAGCATGTAATGATAAACATTTCAAATAGTAATATGCTCAGTTATAGTCACATGAGCTTATTACGGTGATTTCGTTAACATCTTGGAAATGAAACAGTTGTTTAGTTTTTCGGTCTGTTTTTGTGTGAAATCATCCTGACCTTTTTCTTTCTGATCAAATGAGGAAATTGCAGGCAGTATGGCTTCCGGAGCATGTGTTCATAGAAAAGGAAGGTCGGCTTGAGTGCAATGTATTGTTGTAAACACAGTCATGGAAAACTTGTCAGAGAAATTTAGAAACTGTGATATCCAAGCATGGAAAAGACAAGGAAATATTCCTTGTGAATTAAAAATGTCCTGCTTATGTTCTGCTCTAAAATATATTAATATTGGCTACACATTGCTGATAATAACATCCGTTTGTTCCTTACTCAGTCTGACCAATTGAATTGTCTCCATAATTGAGTTTCAGTAATTAGGGGCTAATCACTGAAGGTGCGTAGGGATCTTTTGTATCCGTTATTGTTCTTCTACTTTTTCTTCCGCTCTGAAGTCTATGGCTTCCCACAGACCTGTATGGTAAAAAGTTATGAAATTTGGCACACAGATAGAGGACAGTCTGAACATAAACCACACCAAATTTGGAATCTCTATCTCAAATTCTTTAGCGCCACCACTTTGGCCACTTAAGGTTGCACTTAAGTTTGTGCTAACAACTTTTAAACTATAAGGGCTAGACATCCTCTAATTACTTGGCTCAAGACGGTCTGAATACACCCTATGACATCTTTTTTCCGACATAAAAAATTTTCTGCCGTTTAGAAAGAAAAAAAAAGTAGACTGTATGTTTAATTTCGCGAAAATTGAACCGCATCATCTTCAGTCCATGTCGATTAAAAACCATGGAAGTTGATCAGTCAAACTGTATCTGAATAACACTAATTAATTTGTCGAAGAGCTCACCAAAGTAGACGTGAGGCTATATCTCTGCACTGCTTTAATCTATTCTGTCCAGCACAGTTTCAGCACAGTGCCACCTAGTGGTCAGGAGATATGAAAAATGGCTCTTATAACTTCTGAATGGTTTGGCCAAAAATCATACGGCTGGTCTCTTTTCATTTGGAGCAGCAAGCTGAGTCGAATGCTACCCAATTTTCCCATGTCGGCCATTTAGAATTTTGAAAAGAAAAATTGCTGTTTTATGCATGCATTGGCGTATCGTTACAAAACTTGCTATGCATCTTTGGCACCTTTGGCACCTGAAGAATTTAAAAAGTTCAGTTGCCGCACCAGCTTGCGGCCAAAAATGATAATGAAATTAAAAAAGTGAATAACTTTTGTTCCTTATCTGTCCGTCACTACGAGTTATGTCGTGACAACATTAGGGGATTCACTTGGGAGCAGTGTTAATTTTGTTGACGAAGACGACGACGAAAAATATTCGTCGACGAACCTTTTTTCTGTGACTAAGACGAGACGTTGACGAGCTAAAACTAATATCTGATGATAAAAACTATGACGAAATTTATGCGCGTCTTCGTTAACAAGACGAGACTGGACTAAAATGTTATTTGAGGACTACCGGACATTCAAAATACATCCTATAGGCTAAGTTAACTGTCTTGTCTTTCAAAATGTGCGTCTCTGTCATTGGATGAGGTGCGTTTGCATGGCAGCCGCAGTGGACAGATAGGCTACCAAAACGCGAACTAGCGATCTGAAACAATGGCCTCAGCACCCGAAGGGTTAGGGAGTGGGTGACCAGACGTCCCGTATCAGTGAAGGTGTGATAGGCGGAAACGCGCTGATAGAAGTGCTCTCTCTCGCGCGCGCTCCACTTCTTCAGTTCTCATACAGCGCGCGATCAGTTCTCAGTGCTCAAATACACACACAGCAGTCCAAATGTCTCTCATGTAGAGTATCTCACGGAAATACAGTCCGTTATGGTTTAAGTGAGCTTAAACAGGTGGGTGAAAACTGAATGTATGTCAGTAGGCTATTACATACATACCTTCCATCTTAAATGGACAGCATTCCTAATTATCTGTCATAAATGTTAACCAACAAAAGATGTTAAATAAATGTATACTTGTTAAGTAAACCTACTGTATCTGAAAAATTAGTTTAATTTATATTTCTACCAAAAAATGAAAATTTATTCCAGTTTTTCCAAATTCAATCCTTGATTCAAATTTCTCATAACTAAGCTTAATTGTTTTGGTCTAAAGAGAGAAGTATTGATGACTATTTTTGTTTGAATACTACATATAAAATAGCTACCAAAATAAATGTTGGTAACTGCAGTTTGACTAAAAGTTGACAAAAATGCAATGACTTTTCGTCGACTAAAACTAGACTAAAACTATGATAGACTCAAATGACTAAAATGTGACTAAGACTATTAAGCATTTTCGTCTCAGGATAAAGACTAAGACTAAATCAAAAATGCCTGCCAAAATTAACACTGCTTGGGAGCCCCAATCATCTCTGATTTAAGAGAAAACGGCAATGAATATTGGCTAGTGGATTTTGCATACCTGAGCCGCTCCCCGTGCATACGGGTATAAATAGGTGACAGGTGCATCCACTCATCAGATTTTTGCTTCGGAGCCAAGTGGATGAACTGTGTTATGTATGAATTATGTATGAAGATTCAGGGTGGCTAGGGGGTACGTTGACATTCCCCGAGTGGAGAGTGCGGTTACGGTACACCTGTGCCCGCAAAATGCCGCCACTTGGAGGAATCGTCCTCATCTCCCGTCCAAAGCCTGTAAGCTGACGGCCACTTTCGCGGCCAAAGCTTGCAGTGCTGTGGGCCAAGCCGCCTCTGCTCGAGCACACCAAGCCAAGGCACTAAAATGCATGAGGGTAGTACCAACCCGAGGTTGATGCAGGAGCTGCGCTTGGTGACTGACCTCGCCCTACGGGTGACAAAAGTCACAGTGTGGTCCCTCGGGAAGGCGATGTTCACACTTGTGGCCCAAGAGCGCCATCTATGGCTCAGCCTGGCTGAGATGAGCGATGTCGACAAAGTGGGCTTTCTCAACGCTCACAGGCTGGACTGTTTGGCAACACTGTCGAGGACTGTGCCCAGCAGTTCTCAGCAGTACAGAAGCAGACTGAGACCATCCAACACATCTTGCCCCAGCGTGATGCGCCCTGCTGCGTCCTCCAGAGCTGCTCCGCCCCGTGCTGAATCATCACTTAGGCCGGGGCGTCTTGCAGGATTGTGGTGCCCCCCGTGTCCTGGCCGGCCCCGAAATCGCCCAGGGCAACTGGACTGGCAACCCGAAGTGCTGCTCCTTCCCCCGGATGAGGGTCGGGTGGAGAATCATTTATTCTGTTCCTCTGCTGACTCAAGGGCCAGCGGTAACCACATTGTCAAAGAAAGAGCAATTTCCTTTTTCTCCGGGTTCTCAGGCTCACGGGCTGACAGTGTGCGATGCACTGCCTCCTCACTCTCGCCCACGACGCCCCCGCTTGCCAGCGGCCAAGAGACTGCAGTTGGGAGACGCAATACCTCTCCCCGCATCTCTGGCCAGTCCCTCTGGGGACGCAGGGAGTTCTGCTGTGGTCAATCAGAACGCGATGCCTTCTGCGCTATCCAGCTCGACTCCCCTCCGATGCACCACCACGGGTACATAGATTGTCACTATGCGATTCAGTTCACCAGGCAACCTCCCAAGTTCAGTGGCGTTCTCTAGACTTCGGTGGCAGTCCGAGGCACACTTGTCTTGCACGAGGAGATTGCTCTCCTCCTTGCAAAGGATGCAATCGAGCCGGTCCCTCCAAACGAGAAGAAGCAGGGGTTTTACAGCCCTTACTTCATCGTACCCAAGAAAGGTGGTGGCCTCCGGCCAATCCTGGGTCTGCGAGTCTTGAATCGGGCCCTGCTCAAGCTTCCGTTCAAGATGTTGACGCAGAAGCGCATCAGGTGGTGAACCTGCAAGCACTGCCCTCGGAGGAGGCAGATCCAGCCTTGGCGTAGCTGTGTCCCGTAAGAGCACTGTGTGTATATATACGTGGACTGCACCCGGAGCTTCAGAAGCTCTGAGCAGCTCCTTGTCTGCTACTGAGGTCAGCAGAAAGGGAAAGCTGTCTCCAAGCAGAGGTTGGCTCACTGGATAGTGGATGCCATCGCCTTGGCGTACCAATCCCAAGGCGAGCCGTGCTCCCTGGGGGTGAGGGCTCACTCCACAAGGAGTGTTGCGGCTAGCCATGTGTTGGCGCACGGCGTCTCTCTGGGAGACATCTGTAGAGCTGCGGGCTGGGAGACACAGAACACCTTCGAAAGATTTTACAGTCTCTGCATTGAGCCAGTTTCTTCCTGTGTGTTGGGTAACAGGTAATTGGCGGGAAGAGCTGGCCGGTGTCATGCTTGCTACGCCATTCCCCCTCACCCGGGGATGCGAGCGCATATTTCCTTCTCCAGTACGGCAAACCCTGGTGGAGTTCCTCCAGCACCCCAGGCGGTCAGACTTTTCGTTCTAAAGATTTTTCGTTTAATGATGTGCCAAATGTTCTCTATAGGTGAAAGATCTGGACTGCAGACAGGCCAATTCAGCACCCGGACTCTTCTACTATGAAGCCATGCTGTTGTAATAGCTGAAGTATGTGCCTTTGCATTGTCCTGCTGAAATGCACGTCGTCTGGAGGGGAGCATATGTTACTCTAAAACCTTTATATACCTTTCAGCATTCATAGTGCCTTCCAAAACATGCAAGCTGCTCATACCGTATGCACTTATGCACCCATATACCATCAGAGATGCTGGCTTTTGAACTGAACACTGATGACATGCTGGAAGGTCTCCCTCCTCTTTAGCCCAGAGGACATGGCATCCGTGATTTCCAACAAGAATGTCAAATTTGGACTCGTCTGACCATAGAACACTTTTCCACTTTGAAACAGTCCATTTTAAATGAGCCTTGGCCCACAGGACATGACGGCGCTTCTGGACCATGTTCACATATGGCTTCCTTTTTGCATGATAGAGCTTTAGTTGGCATCTGCAGATGGCACGGTGGATTGTGTTTACCGACAGTGGTTTCTAGAAGTATTCCTGGGCCCATTTAGTAATGTCAATGAGAGAATCATGCCGATGAGTGATGCAGTGTCGTCTGAGGGCCCGAAGACCATGGGCATCCAACAAAAGTATTTGGCCTTGTCCCTTACACACAGAGATTTCTACAGTTTCTGTGAATCTTTTGATGATGTTATGCACTGTAGATGATGAGATTTGCAAAGCCTTTGCAATTTGACGTTGAGGAACGTTGTTTTTAAAGTATTCTACAATCTTTTTATGCACACTTTCACAGATTTCACCATCTTTACTTCTGAGAGACTCTGCCTCTGTAAGACATTCCTTTTATAGCTAATCATGTTACAGACCTGATGTCAGTTAACTTAATTAGTTGCTAGATGTTCTCCCAGCTGAATCTTTTCAAAATGTCTTGCTTTTTCAGCCCTTTGTTGCCCCTGTGCCAACTTGTTTGAGACCTGTAGCAGGAATTAAATTTGAAATGAGCTCATTTAGTGGATAAAAGTGTAACATTTCTCTGTTTAAACATTTGTTATGCTATCTATGTTCTATTGTGAATACAATATTGGCTCATGTGATTTGAAAGTCTTTTAGCTTTCATTTTATTCAAATTTAAAAAATGTCCCAACATGTCCGGAATTCGGGTTGTAGTATCAACAGAATTTCAGATGTTTCTTCTAAAATTCCTTAGGAGAAATAGAAGTAGACACAAATGAGACATGAGAAATATTTGAGAAAATAATAGTTAAAACTGAGAATGTGGTTGAAGAAACAGATTATTTCTTTATTGTTTTACTGCAATCTCTATCAAGACTTCAATATTGAAATAGTTTGTTGCTCAGTGGTTGCTCTTTCTAAGCTCATGTGACTCTTATATATTTCTCATTTTAGTATCAATAGTGTTTCAGATGTGTCTCCTAAAATTCCTTAAGAGAAATTAAAGTAGACACAACTGAGACATGAGAAAGTTCTGAAAGAAAGGAATCCAAAATGACAATGAGAGAGAAAAGTGTGAGAAACATGGGAGATCTCTTTATTGTCTTGCCATAATCTCTTGCAAGACAAGTGACATTCTGTCTCTGTTGTGCTTGGTCCCTTAATTGCTGCTTGCAGCTATATTTGATTCGGTTACTTTTCAGTTTATCACTGTGAAGCTGCTTTGAAACAATTTGTATTGTATTAAGTGCTATAGAAATAAAGATGACTTGATTGATTGTTATCTGGTTGTAAATAAGGCCACTGGTGTGGCAAATGAGAATAACGAAGAAGCTTCCTGTGGATTCGATTGAAAATCTCAAGTTACCAGTGAATGGCATTGAAATCTTGTTTTTTTTCTTGTTGGAAAACTAATCGGTACAATCTATTAATTGCAAGAAACATACATGAAAATCCATCCTGTAATCTCTGTGATTTTCTCTTTTAACCTGTGATCACAATCATCTGAAAAGGTTGTGGTACGTCATGGAGCTTCACTGGTCAGAATGAGCAGGTACACTCATCTCTGTTGTTTGCTAAAGCAGTAAGCCATGAGAGGTCAAGCAGAACAGTGATTTAGTGTCAGGCATGAGGCATGCTAAAGTGAAATTCCCTTAACCATAGTAAATCAGAATAGAGATTGTGTGGCCTCTTGGTTTTGTAAAACAGCAATGTGATGAAAAACACTTTTCAATAAATATATAAAATATACCCAGTCATAATGCTCCTTTCTTTCTTATAGCCAGGGGTAAGTGTTACACAGGTGTGCCTGCGCAACTAAAATAAAAAATGCGCTGTTTAAATAAGTTTAGACTGCTCATGTGCATACTGACATGGTGGACAGCTGTTAATGCACAATTACCACTTTAGATCAACAAAGTGTAATACTTTATGAGATTTCTATTTGAACTGAAAGCATAAATCTAGGCTATCCGCTGCCATTTTCAAAGCACAATGCGAAACTGTAACATTTCATTCGCTCTTCAGTAGCAGCGCATAAACTTGCCGGCAACCCGCCAAAATAAAATCTTGCTGATTTTAAGTTTGAAAATGATGGAAATTCATATTTTTTTAAAAAGTGAATATTACCAATTTATTTTACATTTTACTGTAAAATAAGTGTATTTTTATTTAATACTTTATTTAATTTTTATCTTAAAGTGCCCCTATTATGGATTTTTGAAAATTAGCTATCATGCAGTGTGTAAGTGAATGAAAACATTCTGCAAAGTTTTAAATCTGAAAGTGCACCGTGTATAAAGTTATTGTCTCTCAAAAGAAAGAGTCTACTCTGAGTCATTGAAACAAGTCTTTTTTTAAAACGAATCCCAAGCTGTTTCATTTTGACGTCAACATGAAACATTAGCATATTGCCCGCCCACTTGTTGCATGCACAGACCTGGGAAAACTTGATTTTTGCGTTGGTCTGAATGAAAATGCACATTCATTCTTTGCCACTAGGTGCCGCTTTTGGAGCAGTAAAAGCGCACAAACCCTGCTTTAAATGAAATCGACCAATCACCGCAGATTAGCGTCACGCAAAGGAGGGGTTTGGAAAAATTAATCATTGAACGAATACGTTTGGGAGTCGTTGAACAAATAAGGTAAAAATAAATGCAGATTATAAGAAAATGAATGTGTTTTTTGACCTTGCATGCATGTCAACCTGTTGTTGAAGACTCCCAAAACCAAAATATGAACCTTTCATTACCCATAATCGGGGCACTTTTAAATATAATATTATCACACTTCATTATTTAGTTTATTATTTTATTTAAAAACTGAATACATAAATTGCTATAATATTTTCATCACTATTATTAATTTATCTTTTATATATCCTAGTTATATTTAATGGGTCACACTATGTGCAGTGTGAGCACCAAACCAAATCTCCAGGTGCTCTCATGAGAATGTGCACCCCTGAATATAATATCTATCTTAAACACAATTTGGTTTACCACTAGTCATCAACATTTCATGAGAAGATACAGGATTTTTGCATTTTTAGAGTCTTAATTTAATTATTGTTGCAAATCAAGTCTAAAATGGCTTCATCGTTAAAAATGGATCGAAAATGATGCACACATCAATAATGTTTCACACATAATGTGATGTTTACTAGCAAAAGTGTTTATGAATTAATAGTTGTCACAGATTTATATTAATTATACAGAAAAATTATTTAAAAAAAATTTTACAGACACAAAAATGACTAAACATAGATATGTTGTGGTGAAGCTGGCGGTGCAGTTGCTGGCAAACAATCAGAACACTTCTATACTGTTAAGAAAGAGGCCACAGGATGTTGTGAAAGGGGTCTTCCTGTCTCACACAGACTTAACCTGTACCATGCAAACCCAGAAAAAGAGTGACTTCATTAAAACAGACAACTCTGTGAGACATAAGGGTAGTTGACGTATCAATGTGTCCTATGGTGTGACAGCAAAAATGTAAAACAAATAAAATAAATAAAATCCTCTAACATTGAAGATAAACCTCTTTCATGCTATTTGTAACTCTAAGAATGAAGATACATTTTCTCATGTTATTCGTATGTTATCTTTTTCTACATTTTTGCTATGTCACATCATAGGACACAGTCCAATTTTTATTTGTCACCTTTATGTTACATTGTTAAGCACTTTGGATAGCTTTGCTATGTTTAAATGTGCTATATAAATCAAATTTACTTACTTTAAAATGGTAAGTAATATCAGGCTGATGTTGTAACAGAATCTCATTGTCAAAGCATGTAAATAAAAGCACGTATAATGTCTTGCTATGGTGCAGAGAGCTGAAGAGAGAAGGCTCCAGAACAAACGGAGAGGCGCTCGGGAAGAAGAGATCCCGTCTGACCGAGAGACTCACTGAAGACATGGACAGCTCGATGGAGATCGCCGAGGAGGACGATGAAGACTACGTCAGTCTACTTACTTTTACTCTTCATCTTTTGTTTTCAGATTCCTCTCGACAGTTTTATGAGCAGTGACGTGAAGAAAGAATGAGGTCATTGAGGCATGATTTGACGGCCCCTAAAATGAAACGTCATTATTTTCTGGTTGCAGCCTCAAAAGACTTTGCAACAGTGTTACAGGTGTAAACATTTACCTTTTTAAACACTGTTTGTGGTACCTGTACACAAAACTCAAAACTGCATTTGGCCATGAAGTAGAGTAAACAGGGATTTTATTTTTTACAATTTCAAACAGTGAAACATTCTTTATCAGGTTTCAAAAGGATTTTAAAAATCCATTTCTTCAGCATAATTCGTTTTCGCCTTGTTTTCCCATAAAACAATATCCAAACAGCCTTAAAACGAAATTTGCTCTTGAAGCTAAAGATGTTGCATAAGATATTGACTTGTTTTCAGAGAATATATTATTAAGTCTCACCTGTTTAAAACTAGAAAACCAGATTACAGGACAGTAGTTTGCACATTTATACTAATCTGCTGCTTTCAAAATGTGAAAAGTTTTATTTTTGGCACCTTTATATTGCATATATTCCATTTATATACCATATAGCATTTATTTAGCTTGCATATTTTTTAAAGGAGAGCATTGGGTCTAATGTGGAATATCCTGTTAATAATAATCAGCAGATGAGTGGTTATCAAAATCGTTGCTAGTTTCAGCTCTAATACAGTGCGATGTTTATTATGTCAGAGACTTTCGGAGCTGATTACGCCAGAGCATGTGTTTGCTTCCTGACAGGTGAGATCACACACAAACTGATCTCATAGAGTAGATCTCATATGAAAAAGATGTCAGGATAAACTGGTTGTTTGTGTTCTGGAAGCCACTGCAGATTTGACATTAGATTCCTGTTTTGATGCGTGTGTGTGTGTGTGTGTAAAACAGGAAGAGAAAGAGAGCAGGCGACCGGCACGTGGGGCGACGAGAGGCCGCAGGAAACGCAGAGGAGACGCAGCGCTGCTCAGATACAGTGAGACACACACTAACTCACTCACTTATGGGCAGCAGATGGCTGTGACACCTGTCTGACACTCTATGACACCTGTGACTGTTTCCCATGATGCAGCGGTTCCGTATGGAGGCAAGAAGAAGGCGTGGTGTTGGGCCTCGTACCTGGAGCAGGAGAGAGCCGTCGCTGCCCCCAGTAAACTCTTCAAAGAGGTGAGACAACACGTGCTAGCGTTCACTGACACTGTTATGAAAGAACATAACCTTTGATTCCACTTACATACATACATACATGAATATCTAGTGATGCACCAGCGTAGAGTTTTTGATTATTATATTGTTTAGGGCTGTCAAGCGATTAAAAATTTTAATCTAATTAATTACGCGATGTGATGATAACTTAATCTAATTACGTATCTAATATCTAATCTAATTAAAATTTGGCTGAGAAATTACCCCCAAAAGATCATTATTGTGTTAAATGGGAAAAGGATCAAACAGACATTAAAGGGGTCATATGATGCGATTTCAAGTTTTCCTTTCTCTTTGGAGTGTTACAAGCTGTTTGTGCATAGATAAGATCCCTGAAGTTGCAAAGACTTAAGTCTCAAAACCAAAGGGATATTCTTTATAAAAGTTAAGACTCTGCCACGCCCTCCTAAAACGGCTCATTCAAACACGCACCACATGTCTACGTCACGGTGTGGTGAGGTTTGCAAACTACCGCCCAAATGTATACGCAATGAAAGAAGGCGGAGCTAATATTCAGGCTGTAATATTGTTGCTGCCACCGGCGTCATGTCCTGGAGACGCTGCGTTTCATTGTGAAAGCGAAACTACTTTGCTTGGAATCACAACTACAAATCAGTGGTTAAGTTGTATTTACAACACTGTTCCAGAACAGTACAACGCAAATATTAGAGTGTGTGCAGCGCATTTTACGGAGGACTATTTCCTGAACCTGGAAGAGTAGCCTACAATGCTGGCTGCTCAAAGGCTGTTTCTATAAAGAGGGACAATTCCAACGTCACAAGGACAGTCTGGCGCTTCTGACTCACAGCCTGTAAGTATGTTTCTGCTACTGACGATTCAAACGCGAGTTTTGAACAGTGTAGAGTAACTCTTGTTGTTTGTCGTTTCTCCGATCACAAATGCAGACAAGGTTATGTTTATGTAGCGCGATGCAACACGACGTGTAATAATTATAATCAGTAATTATGTCCCCACTGGATGCAACAAATGGCTTGTTTATAAATGGGTCGTCGCGCCGGGACACGGCATCAGAATATAGTAAGGGGGCGTAACATATTCGTCGCTTGAGGTATTTGGCTAATAACAACGCACTGGATAGCTGGCCAATCAGAGCACGACTCGCTTCTCAGAACGATGAGCTTTGAAAAAATCGATGCGTTTTAGAAAGCCGGGGCATAGAGGAGTAACAATAATGTACAGTATGTGGAAAATAATGTGTTTTTTTTACTTTAAACCACATAAACACATTGCATTACACCAAATACACCAAATATTGTTCTTTTTAACAACGTCATATGACCGCTTTATAAAAAGAAGCTTTAGAAATAAGTATGTTATTTGATTCAACATGGAATTTAGGCAACAATGGCCTTCATTTTATTTCAGAAGCTGCATCTGAAGTGATATTTGGAAATATTTACAGACCATTTACTGCAGCTCCAAAACAGTTTGGCTACCAACACTAAATATGGTCTTTTATGATTTGCAAAAGAAAGAAAGCCATACAGGTTTGAAATGACAGGAGTGAGGAGGAAATTATGACAGAATTAAAATTTTTGGGTGAACTATCCCCCTTTTTTTGTTTTTTTTAATTGATATGGAAATATGATTTCTTTAACAAAATAATACTTTAAATAATAAACTAAAACTGCCAGCAGGTGGTGGTTGGGTCTTGATTAATGAGTAAGTTGAACAGCTGATTCATTCAGGAATGAAGTAAATGACTCTCTTTATCAATGGGCCTTTGGAGTTTTATTCACCCAATTCATTCAAAACCAGGATTCATTTAGAACCAAAACACCATTGTTTGCTACTTAGAGACACACAACAGTTCTGCTGTGGCTTTATAGGTCATATTTTCATTGGCAAAATTTAGCAAAAACAGACAATATTGTGTCTAAAATATAACACAATAGTAACTTATTTATTGCATTAACTGTTGTATAAAATCAATGTCACATTTGCACTCGCAAATCACTTACAGAGATGCAAAACACTGTCTAATATTAACAATACTTGAAGTAACTGGATCCTAATATCCATCTGTGTATATCTGCAAGGCTGAATAACAGTTAAATGTATCTTTCCACATAATTACAGATATTCGTGTTGATGCATCTTTTTCAGTTTGTTGCACATCTGTGTTCCTGAATGATCGGTGATTTTGAACAAATTGCCTGAGTGAATGATTCAATGACTCACTCATGCCATGTAACTTGCAGAAATAGTCACTGTAAATGTTATTATGATGTTGGCCATAACTGTACATCAAGTGGCTGACAATGGCTTTTGTCAATACAGATACAAAGCAGGTTTACAAATACAGATTTCATGCCAGCAAATGAAGCCACAAGAACACTGTACAAAAGCTGCTTTACTAAAACAGGCTATATTTATGAAAAAAAAATGTACATTCTATCAAAATGACCAATTACTGGC
The DNA here is from genome assembly GCF_936440315.1 of Barbus barbus. Lineage (NCBI taxonomy): Eukaryota > Metazoa > Chordata > Actinopteri > Cypriniformes > Cyprinidae > Barbus > Barbus barbus. The sequence continues at coordinate 2,259,684 of NC_136742.1, forward strand.
AATTTTTCTGTCTCGCTGATATATCATATGAAACATCATATTGGTTATTGGCTGTAACATAAAACACTTTTTTAAATAGGATTTCTTAAGAAGTCTTAATTCAGCCTTCCACAAATTAAATCGGAACAGAAAGTCTTAATTAAATGCTGCATGCACTACTAAAAATGAATATCTCCCTCAGTATTGTTGTCTTGTTTTTGTTAATGCAAATATGATTAGCTAAGTTTTGCGGTCATCAATGCACCATTATTAAAGCCCAAAAAACCATGTCTTAGCCCGTTTTGTGCCTGTGTTGTTGGTCGATTACTCTCATTGTCAGTAGATCACTTCTCACTCCCGCCGGCTCTTTTATAGGATTGCACTCTCACGCTAATTTACCCTGTTTATTAAATCTGGCCCATGAAGTCTTGTTTTCTAAAAAATTGAAGAAAATGAAGTGAGTTTATGTTTAAAACATGAACAAATATCTGCCATGTGGGAATGAACACTAGTTTTCCCTTTGAATTAAGCAGATTCTTCTGGGCCAATTGGCAGATATCTGTTCTTGTTTTATTCATAAACACACTTTGTTTTGGTCATTTTCACAGAAAGCAAGACTGCTTATCTCATTTTTTTCTCCAGTAAATGTATCTTAATTTGATGTATCTTTAGACATTTGCACTGGAAGACGAGACACAAATACTGAGGAACAGCACATTTTTGCGACAAAAATGAATGAAGATTGATTGAGAGTTGTATTTTAAAACTTTGAAGTGTTGCTAATACACATTCTCTACATTTAGAGACCATATTGACATATTGTTCCCTTCAATTTATTCCTTAAATTTCCTGTACTTCGTCTTCAAATGTCTCAAATTTACCTGTAATGTGCAGTTTTCACAAATCTTGTTTTTCTTTTGTCATCATGGAGTATGAAGTGTAAACTGGTGTGAAACAATTCTACATATTTTTAGCATAAGGGTGCAACAAAATGTAAAAAAGAAAAAAAAGAAGGGTTCTGAATATTTTCTGAATACACTGTAACAGAATTACTAGTCACCTGTAGTAGCGAACATCTGTGTGGTGCATCTTGAGCTGTGTGAGGAGTGTATAACTTGTGTGTGTGTGCTTGTTTATGCTACACAGGACAGTAAAACCTGACATTTTTGACATTGTGAGGCCGGTCTCCTCAGTAAATGATGTTTATCTGAAAGTGTAACAAACAGGTTTTCTGTAAGGGGTAGGTTTAGGGTTAGGGTGGGTTATGGGATAAAAAATATTGTTTGGTCATTATGAAAGTAACAGAAGTCTATGGAAAATCCCCACAATTGTGTGTGTGTGTGTGTGTGTGTGTGCGCAGTATCAGTCATTTCCACAGTGTAAGAATGGCTTCAGGGTTGGCATGAGACTGGAGGGTATCGACCCTGAACACCCGTCCATGTACTGCGTCCTTACCATCGCTGAGGTAACAACCAAAACACTAATATTATCTAAATATGAGTTGTAATATGATATTTTACCGTTATGTTGCTTTACATGATCACTTTTGTCCATCTTTTGGCTGACTCGCACATATTTGCAGGTATTAGGACATCGAATCAGACTGCATTTTGATAAGTATTCAGACTGCTATGACTTCTGGGTAAATTCCAACTCTCCTGATATTCACCCAGTGGGATGGTGTGAGAAAACCGGACACAAGTTGCATCCACCGAAAGGCAAGAGATACTAGTCTTTCACAGAACACCCAGAATTCAATTCAAGCAGCCATACTCTAGTCTTGGTTGTAAAATTCTACTTTGTTTTTTCACTTCGAGTGTAGCAGTATGTGCTATTGTTCCTCATGTGGCCTGTGTGGATTTTGTGTTTCTGTAGGGATGAAGGATGAAGAGTTTAGCTGGTCCTCCTATATCAAACTAAATAAAATACAGACAGCACCCAAAGCCCTGTTTCAGAACCAGAACATGGTGAGAGAGAGCATCGCGTGACCCCACATGAAGCCATAGGAAATGTGTCCCATTTTCCCCTAGATGGCACTGTTTCACTTCAAGTAATGAAGCACTTAAACTAGACCAAGGACGTCCACAGCACATTTAACCTGTGTTTAAACACTTCACAGTAGTAGGACATAGATACAAGTGAAGCAGATAATGTATATAAAACTTGATTTGATTTTAGCATCAGGGTTGTATTGCATTATGAAATGCTAAGATATCATTGGTTGATCTAGTAATTCAGGAGCGAGTTATTCAGACTGAATGTATATGCTGTGTTTTTCAGACCGTGACGCCGTCAGGGTTTAGGGTCGGTATGAAGCTGGAGGCCATCGATAAGAAGAATCCCTCATTCATTTGTGTCGCCACGATTACAGACATGGTGGATAGTCGATTCCTGGTGCACTTTGACAACTGGGATGAAAGTTATGACTACTGGTAAATTCCCATCGTCGAATTCATGTTTTTGTGCTATGCTCCTGCTGTGACTGCATTTTACGAAGACTTTCTATAAGGTTTTTGTATCAATGCATGCAGTAACTTTGCTAACAAGCCAAATGCACAAAAACGTGTAAGAATGTGTTAAAATGTATGAAAAGTGATTTTTACTCACTAATTCTAAAGCACAACATTAGTTCAACTCTGATGGTTTGGAAGTCATATCATTGAAATTCTGTTAGTATCACTCGGTTTTACTCTTAATTTCACCACATAATCACCACACAGTTATACAACATTATTTAATATTTCTTACTTGTCTTTAAAAAACGAATCACTATAATAAAGTTCACTTTTGAACTAAGGGGGAACATATGCATATACATGAACAATACAATACTGAAAAAGTATAGAGGAACTCTCATTTGTGAACAACATAAAATCATATATTTATGGGCTTTTTATGCCTTTATTGTGAGAAGATAGTCGGTGCCGACATGAAATCAATATTTTAATTTGAATCAATGCATTATTTGGGTAGAGTGGCATTTTTTTTGTTCTATTTAACTCCTGCAAACATACAAATTGGCCGAAATGCTGATGAAATTGATGAAACTGAGCAGGCTTAAATCTATCAAATGACTAAGTTGAGTATCTTGTTAATTATATCAGTCATAAGTCATGAGGACACAAATGAGGCAGGTTCTCGTTCTTACGAGTGACCCAGTTATCATTCTGTGCTCATCATCCATTCTGTGCTGAATGTGTGTCTTTGTATATGTGTGTGTGTGTGTGTAGAGCAGGCAGAATGCTTTTAACTGCTCATCAATTACTCAGGAGGAGGAGGATAGTAGCTCAGTGAACGGCACACGCTCTGTGTCTTCAGCTCAGATCACACAATCACATCTGACAGCTCTGTGCACTGAGCCGAAGAAGAGCACGTCTTCTCCAGCCGTTATTATGGTCCCACAGCGCTTCCCGAACATTTGTTTCACTTTATTCAAACAAATCATTTCAGAAGATCAGGAGAACTGGTGCCTGTTTCAGCACATAATTCTGTTTAGTCATCATCTTACCATCAGAAACCGCTTCAGATGTTGTTGGTTATGAGCAATCTGGGGTTGGTCAGCTTGACTCTAGAACTGCAGGAGATTGTTAGATCACTCATTCTCAGCTAGTAGAGACCCAACACAGCACCTCAAATATTTATGCTTCCAAAAAAATCAGAATGTCCTTAAAATCCAATATTGAAATGTATTAGCATTATCTGCCAGAACTGAACAAAATACAGCATTTTTGAGCATTTGGTTGAATCTTGATGCTTTCATGTTTTTGGAAGACAATAAACCACAGGAAATTAAGGGCCAGATTTACTAACAGCTTTCACCAGCGCAGATTAACAATAAAATGAATCACACAACACAATTTACTAATGTTTGCACTAGTCAGATTACTAGTATTTGTGCCATTATTTAACGGCCAAAAAAGCAAGTCTTAAAGCAAGTGGTAATTTGCACTGTAGGTTGGGAAGGTCATTATGGAAATGAGATGTTGCGTGTGTGTTCTTTAATCTGCGCATTGTTAGTCAGTCACACGCAGACGTTTCCCCTCCCATCTGTGCTGTTTTGCCCTGTTTAGAAAATTTGTCCCTAAGTAATTATGATGCCTATAATTAATGTAGATCGTAAAATGACAAGAGATAAATTCTTCTTCTGTTTTAAAAGTTGATGGGTTTTTGTTGCTATCTTAACTGCACATAATTATTTGGTTATGATTTATCAGAATTGTTTTCCCTTCTGTCTGTGACTGTCAAAAAAGTTAGCTGTGACCCACTAGCGCAGATGAAATGCAAAACTGTGTTCAATTGTGTATTTCATTGTATTTTAATGCATGCGATGTCTGTCCCAAGCAAAGTAAGAATTTGTACTTTGGATTCAGGCTTTTTTTAAACAGTGCACGAAATGCATTGAATTGCATTTGTGTGTTTCTTCTTTTCTGCAGGTGTGATGCAACAAGTCCTTATATCCATCCGGTTGGCTGGTGTCAAGAGAACGGCAGGACCCTCACCACCCCTCCAGGTGATGCAACATGTCAAGACACATCTCTAGTCTTTTTTTTTTTTTTTTAAAGGGCTAGTTCACCCAAAAATGATAATTCTGTCATCATTTACTCACCCTTAAGTAGTTCCCAACCTGTATGAATGTGTTTGTTCTGCTGAACACAGAGGAAGATATTCTGAAGAATGTGGGAAACAGAGCAGTTCTGGGGCACCATTGACTTCCATAGTATTTTTTTTTTCCTACTATGGAAGTCAATGGTGCCCCAAAACAGCCTGGTTACAAACTTTCTTCAAAATATCTTCCTCTGTGTTCAGCAGAACAAAGAAATTCATACAGGCTGGGAACTACTTGAAGATGAGTAAATGATGACACAATTTTCATTTTTGGGTGAACTATCCTTTAAATGTAATGTAACTGAACCAAATGAAGTGAATTTATGCTTCAAACAAGAACAAATATCTGCCAATGGGCTATAAAAAACCTACTTTGTTAAACCTACTGGCAAATATTTTATAAATCACCTCATTAATTAATTTAACTTTGCAAGTTGTATTTTTAAGCTTTGAAGTCTTGCTAAAATCATTATGAGCTGCTTAGACATTACATTTAGAGACCATGGTGAGGATTGTGTTCCCTTTAATTTATTCCTTAAATTTTCTGTAATTGTTCTTAAAAGGGTCTTTAAATTGTCTTAAATTTACATTCGTAAAACTTGGATAAACCCTGTTGTAGTTTACATTATTTCTGATTTATGTCATTCCTAATGTTTCATGGGACGGGACAAGTAGTTAATTCTCTCGTAAAAGATGTCCCTTCCTTTCTTTCTTTCTTTTTCTTTCTTTCTTTCTTTCTTCAGATGTTTCATGTCGTGTCTCTATCACCTTAGTTCAATATGTAGCGAACCGGCCACAAAGTCCACCCAAAATGATCTCATAATACAGTATAAAAACCAGTGAGCTCTGTTTTCATCAGTCCCTCAAACCTCACTCTCCATGTGCTGTAGAATACCCTGATGTGACGAACTTCTCCTGGGAGAAATACTTGGCAGAGACCAACACATTACCAGCTCCTGCTCGAGCCTTCAAAGTGGTGAGTGCATGTTTTTATCGCCAAACATCTCCAGCCCCTGTGAGAGACCCGAGGCACTGAGGACATCTGCCTCTCTCTCTCTGCAGAAACCTCCTCACAGTTTCCAGCCCAATTTGAAGTTGGAGGTGGTCGACAAGAGGAATCCTGCTCTGATCCGAGTGGCCACAGTGGTTGATACGGATGACCATCGACTGCGGGTGAGAAACTATATTTTGCACACCTAATGCTGGCTCAGTGTGAATTTCCATGTTGGTCTAGCGGGGTCAGCTGGCTGACCTTGTTTTACATTTTAAAGCCTCACACGTGAAACAAAAGTCAGAAAAATCACATTTTTTTAAATAGAACAATTTATTGAACACGTAGACAAAATATAAAGAAAAAGTGTGCTTTGTGTTGGTATATCGAGGGTGACCACATGGTTATTTCTCTTTCAGAATAATGATTTTGTGAGGCAATGCAGGGCATGTGTGAGAGAGATAAAGATATTAGACTATAGAAATAATGATGGAGATTGAATGATAATGAAGGGATAATGCACTGCTAGCTGTGCATTGAGCAATTTTAATGCACAATGTGGAGGCAAAGAACCACCTGATGTGAAGCGGAGCACATTAAAGTTGTTTAATGCTAGTCACTTATACCATGGTCATTTGCCAGTATTGACGAGTTAAAGCTGTTAATGATGTTTGCAGAGAAAATCGCCTTTAAAGTTGTTCAAATGAAGTTCTTAGCAATGCATATTACTAATCAAAAATTAAGTTCTGATATATTTATGGTAGGAAATTTACAAAATATCTTCATGGAACGTGATCTTTACTTAATATCCTAATGATTTTTGGCATAAAAGAAAGATGTATAATTTTGACCCATACAATGTATTGTTGGCTATTGCTACAAATATACCTGTGTTACTCATGACTGGTCCAGGGTCACATATATGGCTCGTTAGCTTTAGCATTCTGCCCGCTTCAAATCAGACACAGAGATGAAATAGTGCAGTAAGATCACATTTATTTGAATTAATTAATTGTAACAATGATTTTAATTAATTATAATTAAAATAAATAAAATAATATTAAATAAAATAAATTATATTTTAATAATTAGAGAGAGGCATGCAAGTTGTGTGAGTGTGTGTGTGTGTGTGTGTGCATCAATAAAAGCAGCTCATTAATCTAGAACAGTGATTAAACTGACTCGGATCTACCTGTGTATCACGGTTTTAATGCACACCTCTCAGCCATCAGAATCGAGTATTCAGACAGACCACGGTGTAACGTTTTAATCTGTCAATAAACTCTGTTGCTGGCACTCAATTTGCCCAGGTTCGAGTGATACTGTGTAATTTACTGTACAGCAGTGGTCGGCAACAGGCGGCCCGTCGGCCAAAAGTGGCCCGCCAGCAATAATATCTGTCCCGCACCCGTAGCCAGATTATTTTGATAGCGGCTGGTTCTGAAATAGATCTGTCATGACAGCAACAGTTACTCTCAATCAGAGTATGTGAGCGGTCTGATTATGACTGGAGCGAGGAACAGATTCTTTGTGGTTTTCACTCGCTCCAAGAGCGCTCCATCACCACTATCAGTGTTGCCAACTTCTTTCGATGGAAAGTAGCTAAAGCCAGTTTGAAAAGTCGCTAAATGTCGCCAGATGACGTCATGTGCTAATTAGCATATTCATGACATCATCGCGTCATATTGCCTTTTACATTTGTTTGTCTCTCTGTGCTCATACTGTATTTTAATGCAGCCAAATTCTCAATACAACTGTTTTCCTTTATATATTTTACTGTTCATGTTGTCAGTCAACGGCATAAATATGAAATAGTGACTGAAATACAGCCCTTTAAGAATACATAACCAGCTCTCCCTTCCAAGAAGTTAGTCTGCACAAAAATCCTAATTTATAATCGAGCCGTCGTCTGATTAAATCAAATAATACACACAAGATAAGACAATTCCTGTGCTGTGATTTCGGCTATAAATTAGATGCATGTAAAGTTAGAGAAGCAACATAATATCTATTTGAACTGAACAGAGCAGATGCAGAGAAAGAGGTGCATGCGCCGACCTCGCGCCGTTGCGGCAGTACCAGCGATCACAGAGACTCACTGAGGTTTGCCAAAGAAGTCACTAGATTTGTCGCTAGTCACTTTTTTGGAAAAAAGTTGCTAGGGGGGTCTGAAAAGTCGCTAAGTTGGTAACACTGAGTACAATTCATGCCAACGACCTGTCATATAACTGCATATTTAGCAAGAATTCACATGTTAAACATATTTAGCTAGCTAGATAGAAAAGGATCGCTCAAATCAGAAAGAATGTGAAGGCTATGACTGCAGTGGACATGAACGGGAAGTTATATTTCTCAAGGAATTTATTTGTTCCTTCTGAATATTTTCAGCTGTTTTGAGTGGGGGAAAGACTGATATGTTCTCAGAATTGCGAGTTTATATCTCAGAATTATGACTTTTTAACTCGCAATTTGCGGAAACGGGCTTCAATAGAACTGTGATATTTGAAACATACTGAAATACTTTAGACGCGGAGCGGTGTTTCTGATATCAGTGAGCGGGAGCGGAGTGATTATTAAATGCTCGGAGCGCGGAGGGGAAATTGTTGACGCTCCACTCCGCTCACATACTCTGATCGGACACCGCCACACAAATGTGGCTTTTTGTTAATGACTGTCGAAGGATTTTATGTTCTGGCCCGCCATCTACTGGTGAATTTTTTTTTGTTTTTGGCCCGACGCCAAACTTACTTGCCGACCCCTGCTCTACAGGATTTATTCAGTCTACTAAATATAATCAACTGAATAACAGGCTAGTAGTTAAAATCTCAATTTATAAGTAATGACTAGTTTATTTTCCTTCATTAGACTATGCAAACATAAAATGTGTTTTACCGGATTCAGCGCATCTTGAACTTGTATTTTTTGTTGGATCTGCCAGCTTTGATCAGGATGTTCTTATCCAGTACGTGTCTAGATGAAGTTCTGACTGGTGTAAAGATGCCTAAAGATGTTTGATGAAGTCCGAACTGCTTCCTTTGCTCCATCCAGTCGCCATCAGTGGAAAAAAATCCTTTCTATGAATGTGCCGGTTGGTTATTTTCCTGGTCTATCTAGGACAAAGGGATTTTTAAATGGCAATCGTATTTTTATTATTATATTATATTATAGAAAAAAACAAAACATAATCCGCTATTTTGGGACCATTCTGCATTTGTACATCTGACTTTTATGGCTCATATATTATGGTATGGTGATAATATTGAGCTCATTTCAAAACACGTTTTGATTTTATTTAGCTTTTTACAGATTGTGTCCTACATAGGGACTGAATATGATCTGCTTCTTGCTCCCGTATTCATGAAATCCACTCTGGATCAAAGCATTTCATCACGGATTTCTTGCTCATTGTGTTGTGCAGTTTTCCAGCATAATCGCTCTAATTGTCAGTGAAGATGCAGTAATGCAGTGCTGATTCAGCTGACGGTGATCCCATGACAGCATCTGATCTCTCAGCCATCTGTTTGGGAGTTTGGAAGCGATCAGGATGAGTCATCTGTGCTTTTCCCTTCGTGTGGGCTGGAGGGAAGCTCTGCTCCATATAGAAATCTCCTTTTGAACATGATCTGTCAGTCCTCCAGCTGAAAAACGTCTGCTCTTCACACACATGAATGTGTCTTTGTGCCAGAGCCGTTCTAATGCAGATTCTTGCAGTTGTACGTTTTCAGTCGTCACTTCTTTGCTTTCAGAAGCAGTGCTAGCTTTCGTGCCAGCACTGCTTTGGATTCAAAGTACTGAAAAATGGCATAAGTGCTGATGAGCATTTCCTGGAAAACAACACGGATAAGTCAGATTTTTATTGCATTCAGAAATCATTTCAAATGCTGGTAAATAAAACTTTTACAAAAAACTGTAGGCAGATCTTTAGTTCCCCTCACTCCACAACAAATCCTTCTAATTTACTGGCATTCAGAACAAAACCGGAATGAAAAATAGAAGAATAAAACAAACAAATTATAGCAGCATTCAATATAAACTATGTATTATAAACCCCAAGCCTAAAAAAATTATTTAAGGTGAAACTGAAACTACTGCTCTACAACTACGTTACTGTACCTCTCTCAAATCCACATGTGGGCACTTTGTGCATACTTTGCATGCTAGATCTCAATTCTGAAATTATCAGAGCAAGACACAGTTTATACTAGAGATTGACAAGGTCCAGCATTCACAGCTGTTCACACTGAGTGAGCAACAAAACAACTTGTAGACATACATATTTAATGAGAGTTGGTTGTTTGAGGCAACAGTAACGATTGTTGGCAATGCATCAAAGCTGAGTCGTGACCCATATACAGTTGATTAGAAACACCTACTATCAACCAACAGGCCTCATTCCTAGGTGTTGCACGAAGCAAAGAGAAAGGCGATTTCAGTCAGGTCTCACCATTTCTGAGTGCGGTGTGCAACAGGTGGTTAACGGTCCGTGTAACCATCTGGCTGTAATTGCACATGTGGGATCCAAGAGGGCAGCAGAATCCACACACATCATTCACACGGACCGAGAGAAATAACAGATGTCACTGTGTGTCTCACACTCAGGCGCAGAATCTGTCAGATCTGCCTCCTCTCCCGCTCACGCTGTCTGTCTGCTCAGCCATCATTCATGATCCTCCACAGAGAGATCGAGCAGAGGTCCTTCAGTCTCTCTCTTAAACACCCAATCAATGCTCGGCTTACACGTGTCGGTCTAGTTCATGTGTCCGAGCCGTATAGTGCACCACCTCCACCTCCAGTGCTGCTCTCTCTTATCACCTCTGTTCACTGACATTCACCGGAGATTTGTTAGATTCATCGGATGGATTTGTCAGATTCCCACTGCGTTTTAAAATCCCCCATCAATATTTCCTGAAGCAGCTGTAATTGACTTGGAGGAAAAAGACCTTTACGTCCAGGTCTTTGATGGTTCTCTGCAACGCCCTCGACTATCCCACAGGACAGAGACAAAAGGGTTTGATTTATTTGGCATGTCTGAATCAAACCTGTTTACAGGGTGTCTGTGGAGTATTTGATAGTATTTTAAAAAGTCTTAAATACATGGCTTTATAAAAATTAGAATTTGTTCAAATAAACTTGAATTGTGTTGAACAAAGCCTAATAATTATTTTTTGGGAAAGTCTTAATTTAAAAAAATACAGCAGAATCAGTAGATCTTCAGCAACAAAATGTTAAAAATAAATAATAATATATATATATGAAGAGTTTATTTGCAAAAACATAACTCTGTTAAATAAAATTTTCAAAAATCATGTTTTTTATTATGTTATCATGTTTTTGTGTATTGTGTTAGTTAGCTGTTATTTTTTTTACCTAGTCAAAATAACCCAACTGCAGTTTTATTGAGATTAATTGGAATGCACAATGAAAAAACATGATTTCTGACAATTGTCATCTGTTTTTGCAAATGAGCTCTTCATTCATATATATATATATATATATATATAGATATATTTCCGTTAGTTGACAAAGCAGCATTTCTGGGTTTTGTTTAAAATGAAGTACTCTATTACAACTGAAAACTAAAACTTAAAAACCATATGAAGACCTATATAGACCTGAACAAATTGAAAACACACACTTTCTTCTGCTGAACATAAATGTTATTTTGAAGAAGGTGGAAAACCAAACAGTTGCTGATCCACAGTGACTTCCATAGGATTTTTCCCCCCCTACTATCAAAGTCAATGTGGACCAGCAACTGTTTGGTTACCCTCATTCTTCAAAATATCTTAGTTTGTGTTCAGCACAAGAAATTAATGGAGGTTTGGGACAACATGTGAGTGAGTAAATAATGACAGAAATTAAATTTTAGGGTGAACTATCCCTTTAATGACATTCGACAGCATTTTCCACTTTTCCACTGCATAGTACGGCATGGTACAGTTCAGTACGGCACACTTTTGGGGGGGTTTCCACTGGGTACAGTACCTGGTACCTAGTACTTTTTTAGTACCACCTAGGCCGAGGTTCCAAGCGAGCCGTACTGTTACCAAAATGTGACGTGTAAACTCTGCTGATCACTGATTGGCTGGAGAGAATCGTCACTGCCTCCGTCATTGAACTTGCAGCACGAGACACAACAGACCCGCTAGATTTAAATCAGCACAGCCAGTGAAGGATCGAACGCAACTGTTTTGAATGGGCGCGCCTTTTTTAACAACCATAAATGGCTTTTCGTTGTCTGTTGAGGAAGTACAGACGATCCTCTCGTGATAGCCGAGGAACAGATCCAGCGAGAGCTTAATGGAGTGACGCGAAATTAAAAAGTTTTTCAGGAGTCACGGCAGTAGAGGCGGCGCAACTATAACGACACGTGAATAATCCCGCCCACTCTAAAGCAGTACTAAACTCCAGTGGAAACGCGAGCCGAACTGAGCCGTGTCGTGCCGTTCTGAACTGAGCCAAGTCGCACCACGCAGTGGAAAAGCGCCATTAGTGTCCTGTCCCTTTAAGACCTGCATGCATCTAATATACAGGCACGCATCCGTTTCTCTCTTAACTATTTACTTTCATTTTAGAGATAACCAACTGAGTCTGTATGTAAACCTTGTGTGTTTTGACAGTATTAGCGCAAAAGATAACTTAGTTGAGCAATCAGGCGCTGTTAGACAGGCTTTTTAGTGCGCGTGCTTCAGGTGCTTCATTTACCGTCAGACCAAGTGCGAGAGCCGGCAACCACGCCCATCACGAGGTAGAAAGCCGTGGCCAGTGAAATCGCGAAGAGGAGCTCCGCCCACTGCAACATGGCTGAGGGTGAGCTGTCTTTGGATCTGGGTAAAGGGAAAGCGGAAGGGGAAGGGGATCTAATTGACTGGGATGCTGACCTGCCCCCTCTCTTCCCTCCTACTTCGGTTTCCACATCCAGCCCAGACGGGGTTCCCATTCCATGAGTTTAGCCCAGAGAGGTCTCCAGTTTCCACATCCAGCCCAGAAAGGGCTCCCGTTCCTGAGTTTAGCCAGAGTGAGCTCCTTTTCCCCTTTCCAGCCCTTAGAGGGGCTCCCGTTACTGAGTTTAGCCCAGAGAGAGCTCCAGTTTCCACATCCAGCCCAGAGAAGGCTCCTGTTCCTGAGTTTAGCCCAGAGAGGGCTCCTGTTCCCCTGTCCAGCCCTTAGAGGGCTCCTGTTCCTGAGTTTAGCCCAGAGAGGGCTCCTGTTCCCCTGTCCAGCCTTTAGAGGGCTCCTGTTCCTGAGTTTAGCCCAGAGATGGCTCCTGTCCCCCTGTCCAGCCCTTAGAGGGCTCCTGTTCCCCTGTCCAGCCTTAGAGTGCTCCTGTTCCTGAGTTTAGCCCAGAGAGGGCTCCTGTTCCCCTGTCCAGACCAGAGAGGGCTCCTGTTCCCCTGTCCAGCCCTTAGAGGGCTCCCGTTCCTGAGTTTAGCCCAGAGAGGGCTCCTGTTCCCTTGTCCAGCCCTGAAAGCCCAGAGGCTCACAAATTACCCGTCCACCCGCCCGCTCCTGCCTCCTCCACCGTCGTCAGCCCTTCCTCCTCCATGGCTCCTCCCTCCATCGGCTCCACCGTGGGTTGCCATTATGGCCGTGGCCTGCGTCCCTCCTAACTCCTCCTACTCCAAGCCCCTCCTGTCTCCGTCTGGTCTGCCCTGGTTCCTCCTGTCATCTCCCTGGACTCCCTGTTTTGCCATGGCTTCCTGAGCTCCCTGCCCTGCCATGGCCTCCTGAATTGCCTGATCCACCCTGGAGGCCTTCCTTGTCCCCGTCCTGCATCAGCCTCCAGGGTGCCCGCCCCCCCAGTAATGTCACGCCCATGGACTGTTTTGTGTTTGTTTTCCTCCCCACGTGCTGTTAAATGGTTAACGGTAAGTTCCTGTAAAATTTACAGGGAAAAACCGTAAACTGACGTTCCCAGAATTCCCTGCGTTTGCATTTCAAATTTTGTTTGAATTTGATATTTTTTCTTTGAAATAACTGTTTCTTCTTAGTTTTGTTCTTATCAGTTATGTTTTTTAGGGTTGTATGTTACATCTAATGTTGTTTGCATATTTTAGTTTAATGAGTCTCACCATGATGGTGTTTAGTGCTTGTGTGAATGGCACTGCACCTTCTATATATGTTATTATTTAAAAGCTGCTTGTGATGGGCTTTGGTTCATCATGTGACTTTCTCATCACCACCTGCATTTGGTGGTTATCAGTGTATTTCAAAGGTACAAAACAGATTTCAGTATTTCAATAGGTTGGTATATTAACATTGTCAGTTAATGAAATTGCGGTATTTAAGTTAAAACCGAAAATGTTGTTACTGTATTTTTTACTGTAGAATTATGGCAACCACAGCTGCCAGTTTTTTACCGTATATTTTACGGATTTTTTTTTTTATTTTTTTTTACAGTGTATCTCGTGACTCTGGTTAGTTTTATACATGCAATACATGCGTAACAATTTGAAGGAATAGAAGGAAGAAGAAGGGTTATGTGCTAGACAGTCGTTTGACCGAGGGAAAGCTAACATTCAGGTTTTTGTTTTTTTTTAAGTGTAAAATAGTTAAATTTATTTTATAATGTAACATGACAAAGAAAACGTAAACTTATACACTACAAGTTATGGATTCCTGTGTCAAATCCTTAGTGCAATAGACTTGTGGAAATAACGAAGAACGGAAAAAGAATCAGTATCATTATATCAGTGATACTAAAATTACACTGATTGTGAACAAAGCAAAAGGAATATTAGACAGAGAGATCGCTAAATGGATGTAGTCATGGGTGAACGTATGCAAACTGGAAGGAGATTAAAAGAGAGCGAGACTGATGAGAAGAATGCAAATGAAACATTTCCTTATCTCAAACTGTCATGCAGTGAATCACAAAAGCCAGTCCGGTCTGGATGGGCGGCACAACGCCAGTCCACTCAGCCTCCACATAATGACTGTCAGCTGGGCTTTGAACACCACTAAAAACACAGCTCGCCTTTTTAGTCCGTTCCTGTTCCTGCTGTCCGGCTGATTTCCCAGAAAGCCGTTTTATCGAAGTCCTGGAGACAGGCTGTCATTTAAGGGCTGTTGCTCTTTTCTTCTCATTGTTGTGATTGCAGCAGCTCTTTTCAAAGAGTTCTGAGAGTCTCGAACACAACATGACCGAATCACCCTGCCAGCCGTCTGATCGCTGCCAAGATTTCTTTAAGATTCCTGCTAAAATGTTAACGTCACTAGAGATGCGCATTGCAATATGAAGATAATCATCTCGAGGGACCTTGAAATGCTAGTAGCCAAGCTGTTCCAGCTTTCATCTGAAGTGCCGCGGGGTGTTTTGTACCTTATGTAAGAATAAAATCTATTTATCACCACACAACCAGCTCCTCTGGGATTTGTAATGACGTTCACGCTGTGTCACCAGAGAAATACACCATGACCCTGCAGGAACAATTCCTCCTGGCCTTAGGTGTCTCAATTAAGGGCAGTCTACCTAGAGCAATGGGTTAAGACATGCTTTTTTGGGCTTTAAATAATGGCACAAATACCAGTATATTTGTATATACTGTATATACAGTATATGAGCATCATCTTTGAAGAAAAGTTTTCCAAGTTTCCTTGTAAATTATATTGTAGTTTGTTTGGTTAGTATTAATATAATTGTAACAAAAGGTAATTCAGTGTCCACAAGGTGCCAATTTTCTCCGATCCGGCCTTCAACTTCAAATGAGTTTGACACCCCTGATTCAAATACTCTCCTCCCATAAATGTTGCGTCTGAAAGGGAGACATATGCAGTAAGATCAGCTGCAAAAATGACTGTTCACGCCTTTTTATTACTAATGCTTCTATAGTAAAGTGTGTGACTATAGTAAATCATGCCAGTAGCTTTTTAACTCCAAAAGCGGTTTCTGGTGCAAGCTGTTAGCAAATCTGGAGATTTACTTAATTCATTCAATTCAGTGAGGTTTATGTTAAGAATGAATAATAAACTTTACCATGAACTTTAAATGTCAAAGAGCATAATAAGTGCATAGTGTATAGTGCATCATTTGAGCTTCATTGTTTTTTTAATATTGTAAAAGAGTGATCTGCATTGCTCTCTTTTAGATCCATTTTGATGGCTGGACAGATGAGTATGATTACTGGATCGATGCAGACAGCCCAGATATTCATCCTGCCGGGTGGTGCGCCAAAACCGGACATCCACTGCAGCCGCCCATCAGTGAGTACAGACAGATTTCACACAACCTTTAGCTGAGAGACTCACTCGTGAAGGAACGGCTGTTGCAAATGTCACGCAGCAACACTTGAGGCCTTCGAAGACACTTGGCAGCATCACATGTATTCTTACGGATAAGATGGGCAATGCACAAAGAAAGTATATTTTATTCAGTACTGCAAATCTACTTAAAATGGACAATTTTTTTTATATACCTTTTAAGTATTGTGCAACATGCTAAGATCTGACGCTATTGGAATTCATTGTTCCTCTCACATGAGATCATGGAGATGATCCTATTTAATATGTTCCAAATATTTTCCTGTAAAACAAAACCAGAAACTAAGATTAGATTAGATGTTTTGGTAACACTTTAGAATAGGGAACGCTTATTCACTATTAACTACGACTACGACGACTAGATGTTTCAGTGATTCAGACAAACGCACTGTAATCCCAGCCCTAAATGTTGAGTTAATGGCCACTTCTCTATCATCTGTAAATAGACTGCCTCAGACTCTCTAAATGACAGACATTTTGACTTCATTTCATGGAAAATTGTAGCCGGTAGAGAGAGAAGGAATTATGTGGGTATAAAAGAGGAATGGAGCGTCTAACAGTCCTCTCTCTTCCTCTCATGTCAATATCTTCTATTAGCTTCAGAGGATGCTGGGAAAATGCTGTTGAACAGTGAGCTTTACTCCAGTCAGTCTTGCTGATAATCTTCTTCTTGTTCTCGTTCCCTTCCTCTGTGTCCATGGAAACGGATCAGAGCAATGTTTAGAAATCAGCAGCTGGCATCAGGATGTGACCGACTTACTGAGAGAGAGAGAGAAACCAGGCAAAGAGAATATATCCATCAGAGTCTATATATACCTTTTCTATTTTCTGGATGTGACCCTGGTCCACAAAAATAAGGGTCAATTTTTTTTTTAATTGAGATTTGTACATCAAGCTTTCCATTGATGTATGGTTTGTTATGATAGGACAATATTTGTCTGAGATGCAACTATTAGAAAATCTGGAATCTGAGGGAGCAAAAAAATCTAAATATTGAGAAAATCTCCTTTAAAGTTGTTCAAATTAAGTTCTTAGCAATGCATATTACTAATCAAAAATGAAGTTTTGGGAAATTTACATAATATCTTCATGGAACATGATCTTAATATCCTAATGATTTTTGTCATAAAAGAGAAATGTATAATTTTGATCCATACAATGTATTGTTGGCTATTGCTACAGATATACCTGTGCTACTGATGACTGCTTCTGTGCTGCAGGGTCACATATGAATCTAAACCTGAGTCTATATACACTCTCGATATAAATCTATATGTACTCTATTAATAACTTTAATTACTGTTTTGGTTGTCTCCTTTGTAAACAAGTACTATAACTTCTGATTAAATATTATAAAAAATTTTCATGATTGCAGAAATGACTCCACAACTGAGACACAACCATAATTTCTATAAAAATGGATATAAATAATTTCACAAAATAAATATCGTAAAGGTTTGTATTTTGATCTTTGTATGACTTATTTTTTTTATAATGGATTTTTATATTTTACTTGAAGATTGAAAGTGTTTGTCAACACATGAAGAGTTCAGATGCAAAATTGAAATTGTCTTCTAAAAGGAACTTTTTTATCAGGCTCCAATGTTTAGGTTCAGTAATTTCACTTTAATGACAATGAATAGGTTCTTTTCAGTGCCATTAAAGTGATATAAATGTATCTGTATATTACATTTGATTTTGTTACATTTTGTCTCTATGAAGCTCATGTGTGTACTGTGTAATCACTTATCACAAACAGTCCTTGACTACTCCATGTGTAAGCTGATACTGTGGTCTCCCGAGTGAGGATGATGTATAGTGTGTGATGTGTTTCTGTGTGTTTTCTTCATAGCTCCTCAGGACATGTTTGATACGTCTGAGCAGGGCGGCTGTCCCACGCCAGGCTGTAAGGGAGTGGGTCACATCAAAGGAGCCCGCTACTCTGGACACCACAGGTCAGTGTGAATCTGTGTGTGTGTTTATTTGTTTGACATCAGAGTTTGGTTAATCTTGATAATGTGAACACTGTTTAAGGCAGACCACTGGTTCGTGATACAGTTCATGCAAACTCCAGTATAGTTTGTTTCTGATGTGAACTTAATCTTACTAAATGAACCCCTATTGCTGAAGTATGACTTGGTCAAACTGTGCATTTCTCAACTCACTTTCAGTTTATATCTCATTTCCCGTCGCCTTCAGCAGAAATTGACATACTGCATTAAATTTGTACATGTGCATTTCTCTGTTGGACTTCGCAAAACAAAAAAAAAAGAGTTAAGAAAGCTACGGTATCCATGCATTTCCAAACACAAGCTCAAAGGTGCTTGTGTGACACTGGTTCTCGTGTGTCAAGTAAGTGTGTGATACATGAACTCAACCACACGTGATGCTCACTGGGATTTCAGTGTCTGCATCTCAAATTATGAGATGAACCCATGAAATTCACAAAGCTTTTTACCATTTACTTTGAGAAAACTACCATCAATACACACTGAAACTGAAAGATCTTCATGGCAGCCTGTCTAAAATTCTGGTTTAACTTGAACAAATTATGACAGAAATGTATTATGATTGTATACTAAAATGTAATTCTCAAATAATAATGATATTTTAAATATATTAAATAAGTATCAATTGTTACACCGTACTGTTGTGCAGCATATTATTTGACAAATAAATCAAAAATGCAATGTTTTGTTGTAAATTGTTTTCATTTCATTACAGACTGAATAAATTGTTAAAGTATTATTTATTCATTTAATTAGACACCATTTTAATGATAAACTTGTATTGAATCATAAAACACAGAATTCATGGCTAAATAAAACAGAATTCAGGGGGCCCTAAATGAAAAGGTAGCTCTGTGGAGTTTAATTGTGATTAAACAAATGATCTTTACATTCATTCTCAAGGTCTATCAAACATGTGGAAAGTATTTTCTTCCCCATTAATGATACATAAATATTGATATGATGTGGAAAAAATGATGTGATAATATTTTTGGCCATATCGCCCAGCCTAATCTGAATATCATCTTCAGCATATCCTAGCTCGGTCTAACCTGACTAATGATGACTGATCGCTCTGCTCTAACACGCGGCTCAGATCAGCTCTCGGAGCACAGCGATCAGCCTGAGGAAGGTGTTGCATGTTTCTGTTTGTACAGTCAGGCTGAGAATAATCGCCCAGAGAACAAGAAACCCATACTGATCAAAGCTCACATGGAAAATATCACTTTACCGAATCAAACATGCTTCTAAGCGAGGGATTCCCAAAATGTTTTTTGGTAGCTGAACCCCTTAAGACATAAAATATTTACTTTAATTCCTAACTGAAATTTTAAGTTACTATTTCAATTATTTAAAAACGTGTCATTAATGATCACATGACATGCAAATAGATAAAATATTGAAAATAAATCTAAAAATTATATTAAAATTTTTTTTTTTTGTCTTTTATTTTGACTTTGTAGATGTACTTGGTGTCATTACATTACTGGTGTTTTTAGAACTCTATCAAACTGAATGATGAATGTAATTTACAATAAAACAACATCACCAATAACAATTATTATTAACTCTAAATTGAAGACAGAAGGCATATTGCTGTAAATTACAATTGTACTGTAAAATAACAAATGAAAATTGATAATTATAATGATAATAGTTTTCCTAACATTACACAGCATTGTAACATTATTTACAATAATTGTCTTAAATTCTTTTTAAACATTCATACGGTCAAGCTTTTATTTTGGCAGAATACTAATGAAATTCTGAAACCATTTAGAAGTTTATGCAATGTTGCAAATTATGTGACTGTGATAATAAAGTAAGCCTTAGTGCACATTGCACTCCCAAATGTTACATTTGCAGCACACGTAAAATACATTTTTATTTATTTATATAGTTTTTTTGTAAATGGAGGTGATGAAATCCCCAGATTATCACACAGTGCTGCGCTTCACTCTAAGACGAGGTGCAGGAGACTGTAGTTATTTGATTGAATCAGCTATAATTGCGATTATCACACAGCCCCATTTATTTTAATTTGACTCTTGATATAAGTAATTATTAACTTTTCATCAGGAAACACTGCCCAACTGAGCAATACTCCAAATAAATGATAGCTAGTACAATTTAATGCCGTAACTATGAATTTAAGACTTTCTGCTCTGATTTAGGCCTTAATTTGTGAAAGTATGAATTAAGACTTTAAGACCTATGACTAGATACAAAGCAGCTCCTGAACTGCAGTGATACATGAAATGATTTTAAATTGCTCGGTGTTTCCTGGTGTTTCAGTGCCGTGGGTTGCCCGTATTCTGATATCAACCTGAATAAGGACTCGATTCTGCCGGATCGCTTGAGCGGAGAGATGCCGGGAAGCGGAGCGGGTCGGCCACACAGAGCAGAACCAAGCGCAGAGATTTCAGCTGACGCTAATGAGTGAGTGTTCGTTTCTCTGATGATGGGATCTGCTGAAATATTTCAAATGCTCCAATGGTGGAAAACCCCTTAAATAATAGTTGGATGTACAGTACTGGGTGTCACGCAACTCCCGCTCCAGAAAAGCCAAACTGCAGAACTGACTGGGAAAGATGAATGATTATCACACCACAACCATGACTGTGTGAGGTTGAGAGCCAGGTTGAGAGCCATCTTTTCACACTGAGGGACTCGTATACAATTATTACAAAAGCTGCACACATTCATCGATGTTCAAGAAGACCGTGTAATGCATGAAGAGCTAGGGGATGTAAACTTTTGAACTGGAAGATCCATGTAAATTGATTTTACTTTATGGCTTCTGAAGGACAGTAGTAAATAGAAAACAAACAAACAAAAGATCTTTCATATTTGTATAAATTCTGCAAGAGGTTTATGAACTGGGAATGCTATGCAAATTTATGGTACACTATGCTAATTTATGCACCTAACTGTATATGATCGCCCACATTAGCACATCTACATGTGTTCAGTGTTCAGTAACTTGCTGGAGACATGATTAAAGAGCAAAGAGTGTAGCCAGTCATTACAGAGTTCATTTACATAGTTTTACAGTAGGTACAGTAGCAGAAACAGGCTGTTTCATTATAACTCTGTGTCTATAGCAGACAAGAGTGGCATTTTGCGATGCATTAAAATGAAATGACTGCCGTTATAATTAATGAAGCTATCTTTACTCTTGAGCTGCTTCTTTAGTTGACAGACACACTGTTTAAATACGTTTATTATTTATTACCTCAGAGTCAGCTCAGGATGTTTCTGGCCTAGTAATTTGAATGGTTGAATGTTGATAACAGTGTCAGAGATGCATTCAGATGATTCAGCCTGAGTGTCACTTAAAGGACTTTTCAAATCTGAACAGATTTTAAACTCTAGGTATCATACACTTGGTGACTTTGTAAATGGTTACAGAGGAAAAAGTGGGCATCATGCACTAAATGACTGAAGATCACACACTACCTGGTCTCGTGTTGCCAGATCTTTGACTGAGAGCATATGGTTTGGTCTCTATATCTGCTTCAGCTGGCCAAGAACAGCCACTTAGGTGAGAAGTCGTCTGAATGACATGTACGGCAACCAATAACTGTTTGTTTTGCTCATTGACATGTTTATACAATATCATACTGCACATCATTCATTCAAGGTCAGCGGGAAAGTTAAAGCAAGTTATGGTGCAACAATCTGCATTAGAAACACATAAGAAAATAGCAGGCCATGTCTGTAATGTTTGTTCTCAGAATCTTAATCTATCCAAAATGAATTGAATAGGCATTGAATATTTCAAAGGTCTAAATGAGCTATTCCAGTC
Source organism: Barbus barbus (assembly GCF_936440315.1). Classification (NCBI taxonomy): domain Eukaryota; kingdom Metazoa; phylum Chordata; class Actinopteri; order Cypriniformes; family Cyprinidae; genus Barbus; species Barbus barbus. The sequence goes on from NC_136742.1 coordinate 2,281,336, forward strand.
AGTTATTCCTGATACACGTCTGTTTGGTGCACATTTCTCCTCTTTTTTTTTTTTTTAGTGCCCAAAAGCAATTCATGTGATCCGAATATATTACTAAAGCTGTCAGTAGTGTCTGTACGTTTATATTTCTGTTATATTTTCTTTTCTCATATCTTGTAGGCAAACCGGCAAAAACACATTCAGCCAAGTGCCTCAAAGAAAACTATATAAAGGAACACCTTGAAATGTTTCTAAACCCTCATTTATACTATATATATATATATATATATATATATATATTTTAGTGCTGTCAAATGATTAATCGGGAAAGTTGCTCTTCTATCAGCTTGAATCAGTCGGCCCATTCTCCTCTGACCTCTAGCATCAACAAGGCATTTTCGCCCACAGGACTGCCGCATACTGGATGTTTTTCCCTTTTCACACCATTCTTTGTAAACCCTAGAAATGGTTGTGCGTGAAAATCCCAGTAACTGAGCAGATTGTGAAATACTCAGACCGGCCCGTCTGGCACCAACAACCATGCCACGCTCAAAATTGCTTAAATCACCTTTCTTTCCCATTCTGACATTCAGTTTGGAGTTCAGGAGATTGTCTTGACCAGGACCACACCCCTAAATGCATTGAAGCAACTGCCATGTGATTGGTTGATTAGATAATTGCATTAATGAGAAATTGAACAGGTGTTCCTAATAATCCTTTAGGTGAGTGTATATAGGTTTTAAATTCTAAATTATGGCATTTTGGTGCAAGAAACTTGAATAGCAAATAGTGGACACAAATGGGAAATCAATATAAAATCAAATGTAAAGGTGTATGATATGGCCACTCAAATTATAATCTGGAATTTGAATTGGTGTACTTATTTGTTTATTTTAAGGTGAGCTCAGTGAAATATAACACTTGCTATTGTAAATAAATGAGCATAAATCAGCATATTTGCACTTGATTTGCTTATCATATCCGGTCAGGCCCTGAACAGTGCACCTGTGCTCTTTGAGAGAAAACGGAGGACTTTGTCACGTCTGGCCTCTTTCACACCTTCAGTGATGTGTTCATTTATCACCGTCTCGCCTCTGTTTCTCCAGCAAACCCGTCACCTCTGCCCCATCACTCCCGGAGAAACCCAGCACGGCAAGCGCTGCCATGGAAACGCCGCCAAAGAAGCCCGTCGGCACGGAGACCAAGCGAAGGTTAGGCTCAGTCACTCTCTTGGTGATTCATTTGGCATAAAAATTTTACTTTTATGTTGCTATTCCCATTAATGTAATAAAATGAATTTTATTAACTCTCTCCCTGCCAGTGTTTTGTTAAAAAAAAAAGCTGCCAGTCACCGTCAGCATTTTTGATGGCCCCCAGAATATCTAGTTGTATATCTGAACATGCAATATGGCAAACAAAAGAACAGAGCCTTTGCGTTTCCCTAGTGAAAAATAAATATAAGTATACTCCAAATACATATTTATGTGCTGCATTTGTACTTTTGGTATAACTAAAAGGTACTAAACTGGTAAACTTAAAGTCTGCTAAATTGGAGCAACTAATTTTGTACTTAATGCACTTTAATTGTGGGGAAGTAGTGCTGAGGTCCAAATAAAGATATACTGAAGTATATTTGATTGTGCTAAAGTGGAACTGTACTTCAGGTACACGTTAACTATAAAGACAGATGTTATTCAAACATCAGACAATCCTTATTAATAGTGAAATTAAAACACATTTTAGGCATAATAATAAGAAATGTGTATTGTGCACAAGTAGTACTCCAAATAAAGTTTAATTAAAAATTGTATATCAGTAAGTCTGATATGTCAGTAAATATGTTAATAGATTTGAACCATACTTAGTATGAAATGTATTTTAAATATATATATATATATATATATATATTTTTTTTTTACTAGGGTTAATTAAAAAAAGAAATATTTTTATTTTAGTCTAATGCATTCTTATCAGCACTTGAATGTGGGTAAGTTTAATAATAATAATTTTTGAAAAAGAGCTGAGAAAATGGTGTTAGGTTTTGTACGGCTTGGATTCAATTGCTTCCATCAACACCCCCAAAACCTTCACAGGCCTGAACCACTTCTTGGGTCAACAATTCATTCGGTAAGGTTAGGTGGTTTTAAGAGAGTCAAGTACAACAAAACCATGAAGATTTTACAATTTAAATAATAAAAGAAAAAGTAATTATGTATTATAGTAATGAGAATGAAATTGTTTTACATCGCTGTAATGAGAATGTCAGGGGAAAATGTGCTGACAACATAATGTCACATTGCAATAAAACCTCATAACAAAGACTTAATTGTCTATGCAAAAAAAAAACCCATCAGGTCTGGACAGATGCACACTGCTGTCCTCTGACACACTCACACACTCACACACTCACTCGCACTCACACACTCACACACACTCACTCACACACACACACTCACACACACTCACTCACACACTCACACACACACACTCACTCACACACACACTCACTCACACACACACACTCACTCGCTCGCACACACACACTCACTCGCTCGCTCACACACTCGCACACACTCACTCGTACACACTCACTCACTCACACTCACTCACTCACACACACTCACTCACACACACACTCACACTCACTCACACACACACTCACACACACACACACTCACACACACACACACACTCACACTCACTCACTCACACACACTCACTCACACACACACACACACACACTCACTCACTCACTCACTCACACACTCACTCACACTCACTCACACTCACTCACACTAGTGATGTTACGTTCGTGAACGAATCGTTCTTTTTGAACGAATCTTTTAGGTGAACGAATCATTCTCGTTCACGTAATCCATTGACTGAGACTCATATTTCTCGTTCACTGAAACTCCTCCCTCCACCGCAGCGCGCCGCTATTGCGCGCATGCGTAGCTCTGGACCGTTTCCTCTGTCAAAGAATGACTAAACCTCGAGCCAATAGCCTTCGAGTATGATACGAGGACGGAGCATGTGATTTGTTGAATCTAGTGAACGAATACGCCCTTCATTGAGTTGCTTTGAGTTTGAAAGAGTCAAATGAACTGTTACATACACACATCTCGTCTCATTATTACGTTCGTCGTTCGAACAACTGGTTCTTTGTTTTATTTTTTTATATTAGTGTTGTTTTATGTTTGAACAGTTACATACTTTTAAATAAAAAAATATTTCATTATGTTAGTCATGTCATGCACTTTTGTTTGTTTAAAAACTGTGAAACATAAAAAAATATGGCAGTATTGATTATTTGCGTCACGTCATCCCATCTCATTTGCGTCACGTGACTCACGTCAGCAAATAGCATTTCAGCTCGGGTTTAGAAGGGGCATGTAATTGGTTGGATCGAACGAACGAATATAATAGCATCATTGACCGAGATGGCTCTGTTTTGAGTCTGAACGAGAGAGAGATCTCCCGTTCGTGAACGAATTGAACGAACTGGTAGCTATACCCAGTTCGTTGACCGGGTAGGTCGGCCATTCTGTCAATCTAGTTCATCAATCAGCAGAAAGCGGATGCAAAGCACAGGTATCCGTACTGTGCACGCTTGTTTATATTCATATTTTACATACAGAATAACTCCTCGTTTAACATAATCTCAGATTTGAACGTGTAAATCTCTG